>NW_008341028.1:1838497-1855784 GCF_000622305.1 Nannospalax galili | reverse complement strand
GCATGTATTATCTTTAATTATTTAATAATAGCCATTTTACTAGGGTCAGGTGATATCTCATTATGGTTTTGATTTGTATTGCTTTGATGATTAGTAATGTTGAGTGATTATACATATATGGAGTTTCAAGATATAAATCAATGTTAAAAGACTCAGAATAATTGCCATATACCAACAGCAAATTATCTGAAATAGAAATTTTTTTAAAATCCTGATCTATGGCAGATACAAAAAAATAATATAATTCTTGGGATTGGAGAGATGACTCGGTTAAGAGCACTGGCTGCTCTTGCAGAGGACCTGGGTTCAATTTCCAGCACCCACATCGTGGCTAACAACCATCCATAACTCCAGTTCCAGGGGATCTGAGCCCTTTTCTGACCTCTGCAGACATTGCACAACATGGGTACACTTATACACTCATACACATAAAATAAAAAGAAAAAGCATATAATAGTTAAGAAAAACCAAAGAGTCACTAAGGCATGGTGGTACACGCCTTTAAATCCCAGCACTCAGGAGGCAGAGGCAGCAGATCTTTGTGAGTTCAGGGCCAGCCTGGTCTACATAATGAGTAAGCTGGGGCTATCAGAAGACCCTGAAAAGACCAAAAAAAGAAAAAGAAAAAAAAAACACCAAAAAGAAAAAAGAAAGAAAAACCAAAGAAGAAGATCTCTAGAATAAAATTTTTAAATGCTATGAAAGAAACAAGACACATACACACACATACACACAAATGGACAGTCCACAAATCAGTATCATCAAAATGTCCATCCTCATAGAGTGATCTACATATTCAATCCAACCCCCATTAAAATACATATGAGTAATAGTTAATGTGTATTGATAGATAAACCTTGTTTCATGTCACTGAAGTAAATACTTCACAATAAACAATATCATTCTCTGCTTTCTTAAACAGGTGAAGGATAATTAAATATGAAAAACATGCCTATAAGAAATATAGCTATCTGACCTGTTTCATTACTACCCAGAGAAATCATTTGTGTTGACTGTGAGGTAGTATTTCTGAACTCAAGTATTAGGAAGTTTTGTTTTAAAGTTGATCTGAAATTTTTAAAAAATTAAGAATATTATTTTCTGACTATTGCATTAGTCAATCCTGAGTGGAAAATACTTATACCTCAAAAGCAAGTTACTGAAAACAGCGCAGCTGTTGAAGGAAAAGCTCAAACAAATGACATCCATCTGAGTGGCGTGGGGATGGGACAAGAAGAAACGTTGCAGAATAAATGGTTGATTTATTATAGATAACCTTTAAAGGGTCACAGTTATGGAGAGAGTATGAGAAGTCTGGAAATACACACACACTGATTTGAGAAATGATTTACAAATGGGTTCCCATTCTACAAAGTGAGTGATTGGAAACAAGTTCTGCGTCTAGAGAACTGATAAATTAGCCTCATGATCAAAATTTCCTTTCAAGACAATGCTAACAATTTCTGTTCAATTTTATACATCTGTATCATATTACCAATAATATTGTGTTAACAGAAATGCTATCAATTTCTTGATTATGTATAAAATATTTGTGTAATAAGCAATATTATGAATTACTTGGCTAAAGAAAACAGGATCATGCGATCTGCAAAAGAAACCAAATTCAGAGAATAAAAATCTTAGATTTGTAAACATGATCTTGATGAATTATAGGAGCCACTAAGTTGAGTAGGAAAATTCAAGATTATGTCTGCTTGGATCAAAAGAGGAACAACTGTAGGCGGGTTAAACAGCTTTCTGTGAATTACCTATATATAATGTTTAGCTGAGCTCATCAACTTACAAATGAAAAATGTTTCTAAGCCTCAAAATTTTAGAAATTCCAGTCCACCATGGGTTCCATTACTTTGGGCCTCAGGGAGGTATATGTTATAGAAATATCGTGTGCTAGGGAGAAAACATTCATCTTGTGGCCAGAATCAAAAGAGAACAGAGAGAAAGGGACCAAGAGGTTCATAATTCCCATTCAAGGTCATATCCTTAGTGACCTAAGTTCCTCCCTCTAGGCTAAATTTCTTAGAATTTCTACTACCTTCCAATAGCACCAAATAGGGCACTTTGGGGAGACATTTAGGATCTATACTATAGTACAGGGAAGGTCATCTAGCTCAGTGTCAGTCTTAAATATTTTCACTTTGAGTTGTCCATTGTCTTCCGTGTTTAAGTGTTTATATTTGTGATAAGCTTGCTCATCTCCTAGAGAAGCTCATGATTTTGACTTTTTGATTTCCTAAAAGGTTTTCTTATCCCTTTCCAAAGCTGCCTACAGTGAGCAAGGAGACCATATTAAAAATAATACTTTGAGATTGGCCATTAGTAAGCTTGGCTTCTTCCCTGGTTTGTGTCTGCCCTCTGCCACTGCAGCACCCAAGGAGCAATGCTGGATGCCAGAGCACCGTCATCTTTCACTTCTTCACAAACCATGATCTAAATGAGTTCCTCCCTTAGTCCTCCATTGGCCTACCAATAACACTTTCGGGAGATTTTCTTTATCAGTTTTCTTTACCAGCTCACAAACCTATTATACTCAGCTGAACAAATAATGGGACCAGACCAATTCTTGCATTATTTTTGCATCCTCTCATAATGGAAGGTCCAAATGTCCACTTTGCCCTTAAGTCATAACCAATGGCCTAATATAGGCAACGGCACTAGCATTTTATCAGCTCCACTTCAAAATCGACAATGCAGTTGACCCTACTCTGGTCCATTATGCATTTCCTTTGGTTAATGTGGTCTTTGCAAATCCAGGGCAGCCTGACCTTTTCAGAACTATGCTCCTGCCTCCTGTGAGGACTGGCTTTTGTATATAGATTCTGTAAGGACATTTCTTTGTCTTTTTCACTGGAAAATGATTAGTGTACTTTAATTCTTTTTCTTTTACTTTGAAGAATTATTATTTTTTAAATTTATTTATTTTCCTTTGGTTAATGTGGTCTTTGCAAATCCAGGGCAGCCTGACCTTTTCAGAACTATGCTCCTGCCTCCTGTGAGGACTGGCTTTTGTATATAGATTCTGTAAGGACATTTCTTTGTCTTTTTCACTGGAAAATGATTAGTGTACTTTAATTCTTTTTCTTTTGCTTTGAAGAATTATTATTTTTTTAATTTATTTATACACCCACTTTCCAAGTACCACCCTCCCATAGCCTCCCTCCCCCCCACTAGAGCCCGTATACTCTGATATCCCTGCTACTATCTGCTCTGTTATCGCCCCCCCCCCCCCAGCCATTCCCCACTACTTGCCCTTCTGGTGAATCTAGTCAGCCTATCTAAAGGTCTTTGTTTTAGGAGGGTCAGCTCTTCCTCATCTAGTGGGAATATTGACAGTTCTTTTTTAAAAATTTTTATTTATTATTTTTATTTTATGTGTATGTGTGTGTTGCCTGCATGTAGATAAGTGCACCCGTGTCGTACAATGCCCGCAGAGGTCAGAAAAAGCTGTCGGATCCCCTGGGACTGGAGTTATGGACAGTTGTTAGCTGCCATGTGGGTGCTAGGATTCGAACCTGGGTCTTCTGCAAGAACAACCAGTGTTCTTAACCACTGAGCCATTTCTCCAGCCCCTCAATTAATTCTTTAACTTCTGAAAGATCTCCCTTTCAGTACATCACTGCCAAGTACATGAGTGAGCCAGTGACAGCACTGGAACTGTAAATTCCATGTTATTAAAGCTGCTAAAGCAACATTTAGAAACATAATTTAATCAAAATCAAGAGAACCTGGGAACAAGCAATGCCAACAGTCTCCTTGATTCTCCAGTAGAAGCTGTAGATGTGGATATAAAAAATGATTTCTTTTGCTACTCAGATGTAGCTGTTAGCATCCAGAGATTAGAATGCTCATCTTCAATTCTTGCACTGTTCCTCTAATTAGGACCTGGGCCACACAGAAAGCTGATGGAGTTTGGTTTTATCTCATCATTTTCTACCCTTGGATAAAACTTTTTTAATTTTTAATTTCTCTTTTCTATGTATGAGTGTTTTGCCTGCATATATGTTGTTAACTGCCATGTGGGTGCTGGGAATTGAACCTGGGTCTTCTTCAAGAGCAGCCAGTGATCTTAACTGCTGAGCCATCTCTCCAGCACCAACGTCTTGAATAATACTTAACAGCTAATCCTGCTGACCCATGATCCCCATGACTTTGTCATCTTTCCCATTGCCTTGACTCCTCCCCCAACTCAAAACCTCTTTCCACGATAGCGTCTGAAAGACATTAGGAAGTCAATTCAAAAGATAACGGTGCAGCTATACCAGGGCATAGGCAACCAGTTCCTATAGGAAGGAACAGGTGTGGCACAGCTGGATCTAGCATCCAACCAGAGGCTAAACTGTGGGGGGTATTGTTTTCTTAGTCGATGAGCTAGATTCTAATTTTCAGGTGGGAAAGATGAATTTCAGAAAGGATATTCAGAATCATAATTATCAGCCATGAAATTTAATTTATGCAGAAATTTTATATAAAATCAGAACACTAGCTACTTATGCTACAAAAAGGGAGTGTGTTTTAATCAGGTGAACTTTGTTCTGAACTCAGCCCCATGGGAAACATTGTGCAAGAGGATCTTGGTGAGTGAGTAGTTTCTAATGATGGGGCAATTTCTAGTACCAGGATGGTGTCTGGCCTGTTGTAGGCACTTAATAAACATATGCTCAAAAGAGGGTCATTGTGGAGGCAGGGAATTTGATCAAAGAACATTATGTATGTATGAAGATGTCAAAATGAAACCCAGTATTTTGTAAGATTAACATATACTAATAGAAAAAAGAAACATAAGCACATGTTCAGCATGTTATATGATGGTTCAGGCATAGTTAGTATCACCACCTGGCCTAAAAACATCATAGGGTCTGACTTGGGGCTTCCTTGATGTATCATGAAGATTATCTTTAATATGTTTATACAAATGATAAACATACAAGTTCCAGAATTCAGACAGATGCAGCCTATCGGAGTCCCTAGGGAGGTTCTGGGGAATGTGTGTTTAACTAATACCAAGGTACATTTCACAGAAAATAACTTACTTTATGGTTAACACTATCATCATAATCCACAGCGGACACGTTAACTGATTTGTTTCTTTGCTCTGCAAAGTGTCCTTTGACTTCTTTGTTTGATACGTTTGCTGAGCTCCTGTACATGCTATCTAGATAATCAGTCACAAATGAGAAAAAGCAGTGCCTGCCCTTGGAAGCTTGCGTTTGCAGAGAGTGGCATGAAAAATGAGAAGCAGTGTGGTGTGTTGTAGTGAGGGGACTGGCCGAGCCTCCCTGAGGTTGCACGCAGGGCTCAGATGACTTTGCCTAGGTACCTGAGGAGGGCTTAAGTGAGGGGGAAGAATTGAAGGTTTTTAAAAACAAAGGAGGTGGTGCTGGGCAGGAAGAAAAATGCACTAGAAAAGCTTCTTGTAAAGAGACCAGAGTTGGCAGCCCCTGAGCATTGCTGCCATTTGACAAGACATCCACATAGAAGACCAGAAAGGTGGGCCCCAGCTTATAGACAATAGAGTCGACTGGATTTTGGCTGACTGCCAAACAGGGGAGTGACATGATCAGTTTGTTTTGTGAGACAATACCATTAGTGACAGAGACAAGAATGCACAGGACACTGGTGGGGCAAGGAGACTGATTAGGAAAATGTGATGGGGAGCCAGGCTGCAGAGGGGACTCTGTAGGACTGGACTTCTTGTCCTTTTCCTAGCTCTGAAACGATCATTTCTTCCACACGGGTTCCTCGGAACTCATTTCTTCCACACAGGTTCCTTGGAACTCATTTCTTCCACCCAGGTTCCTTGGAACTGACCTGAATGGTACAAAGCACTCCTCAGCAGAGTGTTTGAAACAATTTCTTTCTTCATTTCTCAGTGAAAAAACTGGATCTTCATAAAAATTGAAAAAAAACTGCTTTGTACTATTGGATCGGGTAAAACTCAAACCATATTAAACCATCATCATAGACATTTCCACAGCCTTCTGTGCAGTTTGTATTCACTGTGACGCCTCAGTCTGCATGGTGACATAGTGCTCATGTATGGGAGAGGACTTACCATGGACTTCGAATGATGGTGTGCCAAAAAGGTTAGCTTATTATGACAGACCTCTCTGGCGAGTGATGCCGACAACAGGAGAGGCTGTACCTGTGTGGCAGAGGCGAAATGGGAATTCCGGCCCTGCTCAATTTTTCCTTAAACTTGAAATTCCTCTGAAAAAATCCAAAGTCTATTGAAAGGAAAAGAGCAAATTGAAATGTGGTGCTGAGGCATGCACAGGAAATGGTTTAATACTTTAGGTTCCTCACCTACACATACTGTGCACACACATCCCTCTCCAAACTATGTACCCAGCCATCTAAGATCCCCATCAAACCCTGCATCAGGGCACACATACTCATGTCTCTGAACAATAACATAGATTTATTCACCTCTAGTAACAATCAAATTTAGGCATTTTCCATTCAGTTATATCCCTAATGTATCCTAGTACAAAGAATATAAAGGGCCCTAAACTGGTTTTGTGTGAACATTTAAGAAGAACTCCCTATTTACCATCTTAGGCCTGTGCATAATTGGGTGTTCATATGATTAAAATCAGATGCATTGTGAAAGTAAATTTTTCCTATTGTAAATAGGAAAAAATGAATATATGATCTAATCTATCAATAATCACCCAAACTATACCCCTAAGTAACTGAAAGCCCTCTTTTCTTAAACCCCATAAAAGAAAGCTCCAAACAGTAATGATGGCCCTTGAGCACTCATGTGGGCTCATTTGTCCTGGGCACTGTCACTCCTGTGGCCTCACCTGTCCTGACAATGTAACCCT
The DNA here is from genome assembly GCF_000622305.1 of Nannospalax galili. NCBI lineage: Eukaryota > Metazoa > Chordata > Mammalia > Rodentia > Spalacidae > Nannospalax > Nannospalax galili. The sequence goes on along the minus strand of NW_008341028.1, from coordinate 1,848,939 downwards.
CCATACTCTCTATTATCCCAATGTTTTATTAAAGTTATCTTTTTGATTTTGCAAAGTTGTGAGCTCTGATGTTCAATTCTTTGGATAAGAGACCAAGGACCTAGAAACACCTAACCCTTCTTCTGACCATGGTAACACACACACACACACACACACACACACACACACACACACACACACACACACACACACACAGCCATATGCCTCAATACCTATATATTTTAATGAATGGAAATTAGATGTCAACAAAGAAAAAGGCAATGCAAAAGTAAAGTGAAGATGTTTTTCAATTTCTAGTTACCTTGACAGTGTGGCTGTAATTTTCAGGTTCAACAGCAGGACATGTTGAGTGTGGGGTCCCCTTTCCAATGGTTTGAAATTAATTCTACCATCATAAAACGTGATAACTATCAATTTAAACAAGTACAGATATGAGGAACATTGGGTTCTTCAATCTCTTTCTGAAGATACCCTACATTTAGTTGCCAAGGGCAGAATCCATGGCCTCACCCTTACATCCTTCTTTCCATAAAAAAAAAAATGATACAAGTAACATTTTGACTTTATAAATAATCTATCTGAGGTGGGGTGTTACTTTATTACCACATCACCTTATGCATATGTCCCTCCCACTGTTCTTAGAGGGGAAAAAGTAAGACAAATGATTTAATGTTGCTCTTTTTTATTGCACAAGGACAGCACTCTCTAAAATACAATAATGGTAATTTTTAAAAACATAGACTTGAAACTACCTTCATGAACCAAAGACTCCACTGTGTTGATCTTCAGCCGCATGATGCTTATGGATTCCCTCAGCATAGAGACTCCATGGGTGAATGCTTATCTGAATATGAGGAACTGCATGACTGGGCTATTCATGTGGGCCACATACCACGTCTGTCTCCATTTCTTGTATTTGTATACCCCAAGCATTTTATTCAATACCTGCCCACATTAGCAGGCCCTGTGCAGAATGATAGGCATTTTCCTTTGGTATATAACAACAGATCTGTGTTTCAAATAGCAAGGATGCTCAGTGCCTCTGAGATGGCAATTGAGAGTGTTCGGGGCTGATGCTCGACCTTCACTCCTTGGCAGTGCATGGCAGCATGTGCTGTGTCATCTGGCCCTTTGACACCCTTTTTTTTTGCTCTTAATCAGTTCTAGTCATGATAAATGGGTTTGCTTGTAGAAATGGACAGGGCCACTGTCTGTTCTGACCACAGCCTCCAGACTAAATATGCCAGAAGACTGGGAGAGCCAGCAAATCCACCAACCTTCTGTGACCTGCCCAGAGCTTCTGTTCCTCACAGTGACCTCAGACAATCATGATGCCCAGTGGTGCCCCATTCCATGGACACCTGCTTCTTGTGAGGGGTGGTTTTACAGGCATGGTCTGTGTGACATGAAGGCATAGACTCAACAGGGGCCCCACTGATAACCCTGGTTTTATCTAATGACTTGAGAAACTAGTAGATTCTGAGGAGAAAAGAATTTCATTTACTCAGAATTTATGGTGTAGGAGTCCACAAATGCACACTCCTGCCTAACACCTCGAGATATTTACTTTTAGGCTCAAACCCATAACTTTGGGTTATGTTTGAACGAGCTGGGTTGCCTGAACTCCATTCTTCTGCTGTGAAATGCTAGTAATGCCCACTGATTCGATGTTGAGAATTCCTTTCTCTCATACACTGGTGGTGGGACTGCAATTTGGATCTCCCTGTTTAGACAGCAGACTTGACAATGCTTCCCCAAATCTCATATGTGCCTATGTTTTGATTGAAAAATTCCACTTCCAGAAATCTACCCAATGGAATTCTTAGACATGTACCCACAAATGTTAGTCTTTTGCTACTTTGTATGAAGTGGCCAGATATTAGACACAGCTGGGGCTTCACTCTGCAATGAAGGATGACTTGTTATTTAACACTTAGAATGAGTTACTGACAAAAAATTGCTAGTAGTCTAGGAAATTTAAAAAATAGCTCCCCAAATGCACTTATAATATAATTCTATTATATAACAAAATTCGATACGTTTATGAAAGCAATCACACACACACACACACACACACACACACACACACACACACACTCATGTACACTAACTAGAAGACTGTACCCAACCTGTTTTGAAGTTTTAGCTATGGTTAAGTGGAGGAAGATTAGCAAATGCAAAGGAAATTTAACTTTTATTCAATACTGTATAGTACTGTTTAGATTTTATAATCTGCTCAAATTCGTATTCATGGAGAAATAGCACTGAAAAAAATAGAAGCATTTCCCCCATTTTAAGGGGCTAGGCATCCATGTTCCCATGGGAAAGCAGAAATTGGATGTGCTGAGTGGATACCACACACTATAAATGCAGTTTCTTACATTGTTTATTTTGCTTCTTTTGTTTTTTGGCATTTGTAAATATACTACAAATGTTTTGAGAATGGGAAGTTTTCTCTTTGATCCTTAAAGTACTGAAAACTAGGGAATATTTCCAAGTTGAGTCCACATTAGAGATGGATCTTGAAGAATGAGAATGAGTTTGTTAGTTGAAAAGAAATGTCCATGCCAGGCCCAAGGTCTGGAAATGGCAGCAACAGCCACTTTGAAGAAGCTACAGACAGACTGAGCCGATAACAATGGAAGGCAATCACAGCGTTAGGCCAGAGCCAGAGTGGGCTATGTCCTTGCCAGAGCGGGCTCCAGAGAACAAGCTCTGTTCAGAGGGCGGCATCTCCTAGCGTGAGGCTATGAAGGTGTTTGAGGGGTCAAATGGTGGCAGGAATTGTTTAGGGAATATGTGAGCATTCTAGTGATCTCAGCTTTGAGGGTACTTACCTGTCACAGATGGAGGGCTCCTGGCCCTGTGTAGATTAGTGAGAGAAGTTCTGATCACTGTGTCTTCTGGTATGTTTCCTTCTGCATGAAACAGTCTACATCCAAGCCCTAGGCAGAGACTGAAGATGTAAGGTTTCAGAGCCCAAGCTCTGGTACCTATGGTGTTTCTACTATGTTCTTAGGTATAGTTTTATTTTACTAAGAGTGATAGCCTTGCATGGTAATTGCTTATTTATGGACAATGATTTTCTGCACTGTGAATCATTGCAGTATTTCATAGAGCCCCAATCTCTGTTCATCAGTGCTACCGTTTGCCCTCTAACCTTTGTCCTCTCACACTCCTCCTCCCTTAGGTAAGTTGAATTGTTAATACATCTAACAAGCCCATTCATTCCAGCACGAAGCTTCAGAATATTGATTGTTTACAAACATGTTTCTAGACAAATGTATAGCGAATACCTGATCATTAGTGCCTTAGCAAATGTTTAGTAATTGAGTCCCAGGAGAGGAGGAGACATGAGAGAAAAGAGAGAAGAAAAGGGGAGGAGAGAGAGGAGAGGGAAGAAGGAAAAAGGAAACAAATCCCAAGCAGTTGTCAGCATTTGTTCATTTCTGTGGTACAAATACTCCCACCGTGGCCAAATTTAAGTTATTACCAATGAGTGCAGAGTTACAAAGAAATAAGCATCATTAACTCTCCTGAGCTGCACCAAGCCAGTTTGCAACTGCTCTCTAGGAGAATTTATCTGCTTTTTGGGCCAGATTAGCCCAAAAAGTAACATTCACTTCATGCTACCCAGGTATTTAATTTTTAGAATTTCATTGAGTACCTACCATGGACTAAGCAGTGTTCTGGGAATACAGAAGGCTTTGGAGGTAAAGATCTTGTCCTATGTACTCTAGTGGAGGGAGACAGACCATACAAAGGTAGTTAAAGAGATGAGCACTGTGGACGACATATGATGATAATTGCAATGGAGGAATTTGAAGGACAGCAAGAAGGAGGGGCCTGCAGGGAAAGGGTGGAGAGAAAGCCTCAGCTTCTTCTCAGGGGTTAGGTGAGGTCCAAAGAGGAGCCTTATAGCAATAAAGGCAAGCAGAGAAAGCTGAAGAACCTTCCAGGCCAAGGACACAGTAGATGCAAAGAGCCAAGGCAAGAATAAGGTTGCATGTTGGAGCGGGATGGAGGCCAGTGCACTGCAGCAAAGGGATTCCAAGCCTCCCAATTTGGAAATTCAGTGACATTTCCTCTACGAATTTGTTCTTTGTTTCCTTTTGCCTTTCCAACGACACCAAAAAAATGTTTCTACATAAAAGAACAGTTAACATTATTGCTTTTCATTTTCCTTAGAAAGGAAATGAAGTCTATAGAGATTAAATCAAAGGCTTAATTACAGATCCAAGATTATGATTGGTCTCAGTTTTATATACACTGAAACAAAACCCAGTGCCAGGCAAGTTCCTGCCTGGCCACGCACTGGGTCCGATAACCACATGTTGGCTGCTTCGTGTTTTTGTTAAACATCTGCAGTTCTCCATAACAGAAAAAGTTCCCCTGCATCCATCAATAGCCTGCTTTTAAATTTTTTGATGTGGTTTCTGTTAAAAAGCCATTTCTTCTGTAGTGAAATCATGGTATCATTTGTTTATTTTTAATGCATCCAACAAATAGTTATTGAACAAAAATTATGCTCCAAAAAATGTTCAGGGAATCAAGAATATAGCAATGGACGGAGTGCATTTGCCTGCTGTCCTGAGAATTAAGTTGGGCAGAATCAGCAAACATGTAGCTACTATTCAGACCACTATTTCCAGAAATTTCCTTGTATGTCAGTGTCCTAGGAAGACAGTGCATGTCAGAACACAGTGTTATAACACACAAAAAAACTAATGTGTAGCAGATAAAAGATTATTTTAAGCACAAATTTACTTTTAAATATAATGCTCTCTAGGAGAATGGAGTTAGAATGGAGAGCAGCCTGGCGGGGCTAGGCGTGGTTTGGTCTTCTTCAGAGCAAACCATTGCTGGCGATGAAGGCGGGGAAAGGATTTACTAGTGAGAGTGACAGCCTCAGTTAAAACTTGAATCAAAATAGAACAGAGTCCCTCTTCCCCAGGAAGAAGGAGGCACTACAGACTGAATTCCAGAGCACCTCTTCAGAGAGGAGAGAGTGTCAGTTATACTGACTGACACATGTCTGAAAGTTTTAAGACTGGTGCAAAATGGGCACCTAGGCTGCCCTTCTGAATAACCAGGTGTAGCTTTCCTTTCTGTGAGGTCACTTCTGGTCTTCTAATCATAATTGCAATGGGGGAGGGGGGAAGTGGATGTCTTGGAATGAGAGAGTAACCTCTTTCTAGAAGGCCAGCCTCCAAAATTAGACCCTAGCCCACTTCTGATCCCTCCTGCCAGTGCCTGTGCCTGGCAGGTAATCGTGGCAGAGAAATTAGATGACTTGCTGGGACTTGGGATTCAGGCCTAGGAGAGCATAGAGATCGAAGTTTAATTTGCTCACTAAGGTCTGATAATTTTTCCCCAAAAGGGGAAAAGGGTTTAGTTCTTTCATCATGTCAAGTCCTAAACCACAGGACACAGCCTTCAATAGCTGTGCCCTGTACCTGTGCCCCTGACAGAGCCTCTTCTATCTGCATGTCAGGACACACAACTCACCGGGATTGCCGAGCCACCAATTTGCTTGAGGAAAAAATCGTGGTGCTGGAGGGAAGCCATACAGGGACAGAGGACCTGACACCCAGCAGGCACTGCCCATGGCCAGGACTCCTCTACTAAAGCGAGGTAGTCTGAGAGCTCAGGATGCAACAGAAAGTAAACAGGTGAGGAGCAGACACTGTGGAGGACAGGCTGGAGCCCAGGACTCTTGCTCATGGGGAAAAGGGGGATGGATGAGGGCGCTCAGATACTGGCAAGCCTATTTGATGGAGGGGGGGATGCTGCATGTCTACTGCATACAAAACATGGTGGTATCTAGTAATTGTGGTGGTTTGAACATGAAATGTCCCCATAGGCATTTGGTCCCAGCTGCTGGAACTGTTATAGAAAGTTGGAACCTTTAAAAGGTAGAGATTTGCTATATGAAGTGTGTTGTTAGAGCTGGGCCTTGAAATCTGATAGCCTGAGTTCAGTTCCTGTCCACTCTCTGTTTCCTGGCTGTGGGTACAATGTGATGAGCCAGCTCATGTTATTTCCACCATGCCTTCCCAGACATAATGGACTGTTTCCTGTCTTACCTTAAGTTGCTTCTTGCCAGTTATTTGGTCATAATAAAGAGGAAAATACCTAATAGAGTGGAAAAGTTACCTGAAGTATCCAAACCATTACGCTTGTGTCTTAAATTTATTATATTTAAGGAGCTTTCTGAACAGCTAATTTTGGAGTTAACTAAGCTATGTTGGACTTATTTTTATAATAATGTTTCTCATGATAGAAAAGAAAAATACAGAAATAAAGATGGAAGGAAAGGAAGGAGGAAAGAGAGAGAGAGAGAGAGAGAGAGAGAGAGAGAGAGAGAAGAGAGAGAGAGAGAGAGAGAGAGAGAGAGAGAGAGAGAGAGAATGGGAGGGGAGGGAGGAGAGAGGGAAGAAGAGCAAGAGAGCGAGGCGAAGACTCCCTGTATTCAGTGTGGGACTCCAGTAATCGGAAGTGTGGGTTGTGAAGAGGCTTCCTTGCCAAGAACCCAACACTGCTGAAATGATACAGAGTGCAAAAACCACAGCCCAGGCAACAGTGGTGTGGGCCACCATCAGGCCACACACACAGAAGGCAGGCTCTCTGGACAATGTTAGAGGAAGTGGAGAATTGGCAATTCTCAGAAAATAGAGTCAGGAGTGGGGAGAGGGCTGGGAATTTGAGAAAAGGCATTTCAAATAATCGTTGCTTGTCTAAACCAGATGGAATAGGCTTCCTTCTCGAACACAGCAACTTGAGATAAAGCACATGCCTACACCACAGCAAACATTTTGGTAGAGAATACACTAGAGCACATGTCCTGGGAAGCAGTGTTAGTGTAACCTGTGGGCTTCTATCAGTTTGTAGCAGGGGACTTGCCATAATTTGACTTCTGCAGGGGTGGGCCAGTCGGCTGGATATTTCTCAGTGAAGGTGGCCTTGTCCTTGGATGCCATAGATCAGGTGTGGGGTACAGGCTGGAGCCTCATGACACAGAGGAGTCAGTGCTATAGAACAGTATAACATCCCAAGTTTGGAGATTTGGTGATCCCTTTTCAGACTTACTGGTTTGGGGTTCAAGGCAATCCTCACATTGGTTTTCCCAGGGCCACAGCCTAGAAAGCGGTTCCTCTGCCTGTGATGTGAACTTGGCCTAAGCCCCATGGAGAGATGCCCCAGAGGCAGGCTGGAGGAGATGTTAAGCACAGAGCCTGAAACAGAGAGAGGGAGACAGAGGGAAACCTTTTGCTTTATCAATCTGCTGCTTTTTGAGCTCCAGCAGGCAGTACCAAAGCATGTTCTCATCTTAAGAGTCTGTGGGCAACAGAGGCAGTGTGACTGAGAAGCAGCCATGCCTGCAGGCTTAGTGGATATCCTCAGGGTTCTCTCGGTGAATACACATGAGATGTCCCCAAGACCAAGGAGGCACTTAGCAGTGAGATAGAAGAAACAATGGGTGGAGGGATGAGAGGTGGACAGGGTCCCTAATATAAACAGCAAAGATGGTGGGATCATGTTCTGTGAGAATTTGTTTTAGCTATTGTGATTAGGCATAATCCAGTAATTATTAACTACAGAAGTCCAAAGAAACCTGACTGCATATCTAATGTCTGGTAGAACTGAATGGTTAATGAGAAAAGAGTAATAATTATCTCTTTGTGAACTATGATGAGTCAGATTGAACATTGAAAATGTGAGAGGATGATTTATTTTAACCTTATCACATCTTAGAAATATAAATTATATCACTATCCAGCCTCATTTTTTAAATGTGTGTGTGTGTGTGTGTGTGCATGCGTATGATGGGTATGTACGTATATGTGTGCATGTATGTGTAGGTATGTGTATGCACATGTGTGCTTGTCATGGCAAATGTGGGAAGGCCAGCCCTCACTTTCCACCTTGTTTGAGGCAGGGTCTCCAGTGGTTGCCGCTGTACTGTGTACACCAGGCTAGCTCTAATGTGAGTTCCCAGGATATTTCTGTCTTCACTCCCATCTGGCTATAAGAGCAGAATTACAGATGTGTGGCATTTTGCTGCTGTCCATGGGGTCTGGGAACTTGAACTCAGATTCTTATACTTGTACAGCAAGCGGTTTACCCACTGAACTATCTCCCTAGCTCCATCCTCATTGGGGGGGTGGTGTTGTTATTTGAGAAAGAATCTCCCTATGTAGCCCCAGATGGCCTGGAACTCACTTGGTGGGCCATCCCAGGCTGGCCTCAATCTCACAGCAGTCCACCTGCTTCCCAGGTGCTCGAATTAAGATATATGCTATCCTCATTTTAACTAAGGCACAATGAGGTCTGCAGGCTAGCTGGATATCACACAGACCTTGTGGCTTCTCTTGTGGTGATACGAGGACTATGTTGCATAGAGAGGAAACTGTGATACAGTCAGACTAGGTGAAAACAAAATCAAATGCAATGTATTCCCACAACCTTTGCTACATTAGAATGTGTCTCTGGAAATATTCCTCACTGAACTTTGCCTCAAAGAAAGATCTAGTCAGCTCTAAAGCATTTCCTAATATTCAACACAGTCTACTTACAGATAAAGACTCTGTTTGGCATTCTGATTTCTCCGTAGGAATGGAATCTTCAGCTCTTTAGCATTTGACACAACACCATATGCCTTTTCCAGAATCTCCTAGCATTCAACTGCTGTTCAATTGCTCTTTCCCATCAGCTAAGTGCTAAGCTTGAAATGATAGGTTTAGTAATAATTCTGCTTCATCTTTTACAGAAGCAGAATCATTTTATAATAAATTTCCTATGCCTGTGGGTATCTAAAATGAAAATGCTACAATGGGATTTTATATTTTGGACCAAGCATACACCAGCAAGGCCCAGCATCCAAATCCCTGGCTCCCATCCTCTCTCCAAAGTAAGAAAATTGTTGCTGGCCATTGGAATTTTGAAGATCTTTCTGGAATATTTAATGCTTATAATAAAAGTGTATTATTTCAGAGCTTTACCCATTAAATTATTGTTTTTTATTACCTTTAAAAACTTTAACTAAAACAAAATATTTTAGACATGTACTAAAATTTATCTTTCAATTTTTTCTTTTTGGTTGTCTCTTTAAGTTATGCAATGCTTACACATGATCAGTGCTGAAGGTAGGTTTTTCAATTCACTTTATATATTTTTATTTTGTTCATACATGCAATCTTTCAATTTAAGTATTCTTCCTGAAATTTTACTAGTATTGCTAAATAGGACCATTTTCTTTTAGTGGTCCACAAATTATGCAACTTTCAGGGTTTATTGTCCCAAGCAAATAGGTTCCACAGCTTTACTGATATACCAAATTTATTTCATCCAAAGAAGGCTGGTTAGGACAAACCAGCAGAATTTAGGTCTGAGTATCCTCTTGTAAGTGGTACTTTGAGGTGGAACGTGGACCTGCTTGAGTTGCTTCTGAAAGATGACATCCACCATTTCTCATTCATGTTTCCATTAAAGTACCAGAACTATCATGCATAAAGTGCATTACTGAAGTTTTTGACCCACTTACTCATTCCAGAGCCTAAGCTAATAACCGAAATTTAGCTAAAGTAACCAAAACATTTTCTGGTTGAATACAATGAATTCTAGAAAACTTCTTCCCTTTGACCTGGGAAAGCAACATAAAACCTCTCTCTGCCAACCAAACAGTCTGACTGAGATTGAAGAGGGGTAAGTTGCCCATAGCCCCTTTCAGTAAGGAGCTGATGTCCTAACCATCGATAACCGAGACTGTGGTCTTGTTTAGAAATGGGGTTCTTATGAATGTAATTATGTTAAAATGTTAAGATAAGTCCAGGCTGAATTAGGACAGGTAGCTAGTAGTGTCCTTGTAAGATGGGGAGAGAATGGAGACAGGATGGAGAAGGGAAGGTGGACATGTGTCCATGGTGGCAGAGACTGAGGTGAAGCAGCCAAACTCCAAGGACGGCCGAGGATAGGTGGGGTGGCCGATGAGCGCCAACTCCAGAAGCTACACAGATGCTGCAAGGAGCCATGGCATCAGAAGCGCATCCTGTATCTCGATGTCAGACTTCTTGCCTCCCAAACTGACCTAATAAAGGCCTGCTGTTTCAAGCTGCTCTCTAGGAATTAGTTATGGCAGACTGTGAAACAAATACAGATGTGAAGCCAAACTTTTCACTTTCCATGTAATGTGAAAGCAATTGATGTAAAAACACATCTTAATTAAGAGCTACTTTTGGAGTGCCTTGATAGAGAAAACAGAAAACTTCTCCATAACACCACTGCATGCTCACATACCTTCATACAAATGCACACACAGACAACGAATTCATTAAAGCAATTACAGATACAGACTATGTAAGGAAACAATCTGCATGAAGAGGAATCAGGTTTTTAAAAATTATTTATTTAATAACCACATACTTAGAAGAAGCATTTCATTA
>NW_008341028.1:1825650-1837774 GCF_000622305.1 Nannospalax galili | reverse complement strand
TTTCAAAAGTGGCTATAAAATTATTAGCTTTGCTGTTTAATACAGTTATACAATATTGAATTCAGTGTAAGCCCTGTAAGACATAAAATTGAATGAGTTTTCAACCTTTAAAAAAGATTTCTATTTCATTTTAGAATATATTGTTCCTTGCAGAAAGACTCATTGTTTTTGCTACTAAGACTGAGATGTTGGCACATGCGTCTCTAATCTGTATGTATCTGATTATTACTAGTCATACTTGGTTGCACTTGGATCCTTGGTGCCTGTGTATGTCTATAAAGTCATTGGGTAGATTTCAATGGTGATGTTTATCACCTCTACTAATTAACATGACATAAATTTCCATGAGGGCTCCTGCTCTAAGAATTGCCGATACTGAGAAAAATGTGCATGCATGCTTTTAAGTGATTTTAAGAAGCATCAAGAAAAATGTAACACTGACAAAAGGATGGGAGTTGTAGAAAAATATAGAATTTCTAGACTATAAACAAAATAAAACAATTCTTATGACTGAAATTAAAACCTTTTAGTACTATTTTATTTATTCCTTGAGACTCAATCCCCTATCTCTTCAATTCATGGCCTCCATTGTTTTTGAAGGCCTTCAAGTCTAACTTGTGTTCCCCAAATGCTCTTGAATGTGGTTCCATTCTCTGGAGTGTGGTCAACCTACCCGAAGTCATGCTTTTAAATAAAACTGACACTCCCTCTCCCAGGAGCTATCAATTGTCAATAGTTACTCATCAAAGTCCGGGTTTCTTGTCCACCTCCCCCTGCATGCTGGGTTTATGTCTGGCTTGAGCTTGTGCAGGTCTTCTGCAAGGTCTTTCAAGCATGGTGGGTTCATGTATGCAACTGCTCTGCTGTGTCTGGAAAACACTTTCTTTATATTCACCACATCTGGCTCTTAAAATCTTCCCGCATGCCCTCCACCTTCCACAATGGGCCCTAAGCCTTGGGAGGAGAGGGTGTGGCATCGGTGTTTCATTTAGAGCTGATCACTCTGCAGTCTCTTATTCTCTGCACATTGACCAATAGTGGGTCTTCTCATTAGTCTTCATTTGTTGCAAGAAGACGCTTCTCTGGTGAGAGTTGAGAAATGCACTACTAATTCACAACAAAATGCTTGCAAACCTAATTCAAGTGCATAGCAAAAAAACAAAAACAAAAACAAAACCAACAACAACAAAAACCAAATCATTTACCATAATCAAGTTGGTTTCATCCCAGGGTTGCAGGGATAATGGTTCAACATAAGCCCATAAATGTAATTCACCACATAAATAGACTCAAGGACATAAACTACATGATTATCTCATTAGATTCAGAAAAGGTCTTTCACAAAATCCAACATCCCTTCATGATAAATCATGGAGAATCTAGGGGGACAAGTGACATATCTCAATATATTACAGGCATTATACTACAAGCCCACAGGGATTTCCACTAAAATATGGAATTAAAATCTTAACCGGGCCTGTGGTGGGGTGGGTGCTCCTTTAATCCCAGCACTCGGGAGGCAGAAGTCAGGTGAATCTCTGTGAGATTGAGGGCAGGCTGGTGTACATAATGAATTCTAAATCAGCTTGAGCTATAGAGAGACCCTATCTCAAAAAAAAAAAAAAATAGTGGACAAGGAAAATAACAAGTTAAAAGGTATTTAAAGAGAAATACATATCTGAAGAAATTATCATGGTGAGTTAACACAGAGAATTTAGAATACTTATTTTTATATGTCTTAACAGGCTATCTTAAACATATTCCTTATAGTAACTAAGCAAATAAAAACAAATGGTATCTCTCTTCACTTTGCTTCTACTCTGTTTCAGTGGAAGCAGTTCCTAGACAATATCCCAATTAATATTGCCTTTGTGGTTGACGTTAACTGGCCCGGAGTGACGAGCGAGGTTCCCAGGCTAAACTGCCATTCCTTTTGGGATTATGTGCACAACATGAGCTTATGATCAGCAGCCAAAACTTCCCTTCCTTTTAGTCCTGTTACAGAGTTACAATAGAAAAAGCAACAGCATTCGAAATTCAATAATATCTGATCCAATAAAATATTGATCAAGCATCTAATGTTATATAAGAAGTGCAGCACTAACGGTTTGCTACTGGCTTTAGTTTAGAAGATCTTATCTGAAAGCTACCCAGCAGTCCAAGGGAGCCTGGTTGTGAGTGTTCCTGGGCTCAATAATAGCTTGTTAATAAGTCAGTTCCAGAGGTGCCAGAAACCTTAAGTAAAAGAAAGAAAACCACTTGTGACAAACGGCATCAGCTGTAGAATACTGCCTTATCACCAAATTCTTTTCTTGCATTTTTTCTCTTCTCTTATGTTACATATATCACTTATGCTGATTATTTAAATGTTAACTAAGTAACGCTATAGTGTAGACAAAGACATGTGCCCAGAGTCACTTGTGTCCTCTATGCAGAGTAGGAACTAAATAAACTGTTCTACGTGCACACAAAATGAACTCGCTAAGCAGACTGATATGCAATCAGTTGGAGAGACAGAGCTGGACAAATTATGGGCCTCACATTCTGTCGTATCATCAGCAGTATCTCCAGCCTCATTGCTTATGACAAGCCCATGCAGCATACATTGCCCGAGTGCCAGGCACTGAAGCACGCACTGTGGATGATGATAAGACTGTTGGAAACACAATTTCTAAGGGTTAAAGACCTGCCAAGACATTTGGGAGTAGGACGGAGGATGGAAAATAATTTTACATTGTCTTTCTCCTAGGTGTGTGAAAAACAGTGCTTCAATTAAAACTGTTAATGGAAATGTTGATCAAAGCCTTTTATAGTTTTATTTGAGAACTAACATGGTTCTCTAGCTAATTAAGTGTTTTTCTTTTGGAGAGTAGATAGCCTGCAGGAGGGTTTTGTGTGCAGAATATTGCAACAAAGTAAACTTTTATTCACCTTCCCACTGCTGAAGTCCTTGATGTGTGGTCAGATTGTCTTACTTTTTGCCCATGAAAAAAATTTTCAGACTCATCTGGACACTATAGTTTGTACTGTGCATATTTTGGGTCGGTCAGAGAATTATTTAATGCTATATCGATCAATTTACACCACTTAAAACATTATGAATTCTATAAATCACAATGTTCATGCATGTACTCAGTTAAATGAAATGTATTTTTCATTGAATGATTTCTACTTTAATTTTAAAATTCACAATTTATTGTGCTTCTATTCATTTCCACTCTAGTCACTAAATATTATCATGAAATAACTGCTTGATGTCTAAATGCTTTTCACATTTAAAAGTTTTTATTTCTTTGAGAGCTAGGAAACTTCCTTCCTGTCAGTTGTAAGAAAGCTAAGGCTAAAATATCAAAGAATTTAGATTTGACTATTTTGATTATGAAATTTGAACTATGTGTCAAAATAGCACAATATGTTCTTCCTAGGTTCTCAAAGTATGCTGACTCACCTTTTAACTAAGGGTTTCCATTATTTTTTATTGAACTGTACCTGGTGATGTTTCCCATCCAATGGGCGAACACAGAGAAAGAGGCAGGTCAACTCCATCCTGTTAGAAAATGGGCGTGCTTCCCCACAATGACCACCAACCAAAGACCTTAGTTAGAGCAACACTGTTTAGGGACCATAGGTTGCTAACAAATATTTAAGACTTAACAAATTTAAAGTATCTCCACAGAAAGAGGAAACCATGTAGCAGATCACTCCTAGAATTCAGACTCAGTCTAGATGTCTGAGAAAATCTGTCGCCCAGATTACAGGGACAAGAAAATGGCAAAGAACAATAGTGCTAAATAGGGAGCATTCCATGTGATGTGCAATAGACAGCCAGGACTTATTTTTGCATTTTTAAACCTTCCAGTAGAGAAAATTTTGTTATTAAATACCATTATTTTGGATTATCTATACATTTCAGTGTATAAATATTGGGGGACAGAGGAGAGACAGAGAGCCCACAAAAGGATTTTCCCACTAGCTGATGTGATGATGGTATAGGCTATGATTTATATGAAAATTCTATCTCTGAAAATTTGCATGATTTATGGGATCCAAAATGAAATCAGTATAAATTGGCCTCCTCTCTTGTGGGTCAGTGCAAGTTCCCTGGGTCAAGGGAGGACTGAGTTCTCTTTTGTTGTATTCGGCTATTATCTAGTGGTGTTTGACACTCCTTCTAAGAAGTTTCAGAGGTGTTAGCAAAGGAAAACATCCCAAGTCTTCACAATGGATGTGGCTCTCCAGATACTGGACAGCTACTGTTAATACCTCTGTTCTCAAATATAACTTGAAATTGTATGGATACATGCACTTAGTTAATTCAATGAAAAACCTTTAAAAACAGAGTATTTTGGAAGTAAGAAGTGTCAAGTAAACCTTTTAAAAAGGATTTTTTTCTTAGTCATCCTAGTAGTCACCACGTCTGAGGTTCTTTGTAGTCTTTTTGAAACAACTTCTCTCCTGGTTCCACAATTCCATAATTTAAGGTACAATGGGCTTGCAGTAGACCAAAATCTTGAGTCATGGGTATATTTACTTATTGGCATTCAGGTAATTGAGTTTATGGTCAGGTGGAAGTTAGACCCTTGACCTTTGTTCTCTGAGGTAAGAAGTTGCTGGAAGATTGCCCTTGAGATACAGAAGACTCTCTTAGAATAAAACCACAAAAAGTCCACATAACCAAACAGAAACTGCATTTGTTTTAATAAAATGGCTATTTTTATCAGTACTAGACTCCATGGTTGATTTTATTTTTGTTATTTGGCTATCACTCTCACAGTCTGAGTGTTTTTACTATCCTTCTTTTATTCTGCCTTTCTTTACTCTCAACCTTTCTACATATGCGTTTAAAACTTGATCTATGAAGCTCTTTAATAACTGATTCATGTTGTTTGGTAGTGGTGCAAATAGCTGTCCTCTTTAATGAGTCTACATCATTGTTGTTCCCATGCTAGCATTTTTACCACATTTTTTCAGAAGGCTGAGGATGCTTTGGGGTTTTTGCTTCATGATCTGTTAATCCTCATTAGACCCTACAGGATTTCTTTGTGCATTTTCCTCCCTTGCTTTTTAGTAACTTGGCATTTTTAACCCTTAGAAGGCTAAGCACCATTGCACGTAGCACCACATGTGGAAAGAATGGTTTCATGTGAATTGGAAGGGGTGGCCGGTTGTGGAAACACAGAATCATTATCATGAGAGATTCAGGATAGTTGGTATAAACAGGAATCTAAAAGTTATATATTATCACTACGAACTTCATAAAGAGGAGCTCTTTATTTTATAATTAGTGGCCAATAAAAGGAAAAGTTTTGCCCACGCAATCCTTTTTAACTTGTATATGCGTTTTTGTATTAAATGCTGCCAAGCTGCTAGCAGTTTACTATTCCTTTGGTGCTGACTGCTTATAGGGACTTAGTTGTGCCTTCTAAGTTTAAGTGTTGTAAATGAGACAGAAGAAATGAAATCATTCAGGACATGTATTCTATGTTTGCTTGCTTAAACAGTTCTGCTCTGCAATTTGGAGGTATATATGAAGACGTCTCAGATCCCAGTGTTACTCAAATACGAAGTAGGCTCTATGTGCATTCAATGTTGATTATAAAACAGTAAAAAAGAATTTTTATAGTAAAATGTGTACCACATCCATATTATGTTCTAAGAAAACCTTTTATTTTCCTTTATGATTTTGCTTTATTGGTGGTAGTATTTCCTTTCTTGATCAGGGTCTCCCTGTGTGGCCCAGTTGCACCTCAAACTGGGGTTCTTCCTGCCTCCAACACGTGACTTCTAAAAGCACAATATGTGGGCTCTTTGCTAATGCTGATACATTTAGAGGTCAAGAGAGTGCATGTGAGGCTGGAGAGATGGCTCAGCTGTTAAGAGCACTGGCTACTCTTGCAGAGGACCTGGGTTCAGTTCCCAGCACCCACATGGCAGGCAGTGCAAACGCAGCTGTAACTTCAGTTCCAGGGGATTCAGCGTCTTCTCCTGGCCTCTGCAGGCACTCAAACATGAGGTGCATATGCACACATGCATGCAAAAGACTTTTAAGACTTTTACACAAAAAATAAAAGTAAATTTTAAAAGAGAAACATGATGGGATTCAAGCACGGTAACTAGTGGCAGCACACTTTCTGTTCTTCCTCTTGATTTGCAACATTTCAGTGAACAAAGGGGTTGCCACTACTGAACCACAGGCATACACCTCGACAATTTATTTATATTTATGCATATGTATGCTTTTATTTATAGTCATGAACTGGAAAATATGCTAAAACAAATATTATAATTATCTAGAAAGGATATCTCAAGATAATTTACATATCTGAACAAAGGAGAGCTATTAAATCATATAAAGTCATTTTCAGAATTGGAATCAGTTGTTTGTTTATCTTTTCTTCCTGTTGTCTAAAGTCCATTATAATGGATTATTGGAACTCCAAATGATTTTAATAACAGTTGAACTTTATCCTACTAATTGTATTACCAAAAATCATGTATTACATTTGTAGGATGTGGAAATTAGAGCTGATATTTTAGGTCATGTAATTACTTGAGAAACTCACAGACATAGCTTGAAAGTGGTGAGAAGAGGAGGAATCGTGCCCTTATTCCGTTTGTTCCTTTGGTGGGACACATTCCATTTGTCTAATTGAGTAAAACGGACATGCTCTCATGTATCAGGGTTTGTTTTAAGTATTTAATACACATTGCTACTGTTCGGGTAACATGGCAAGGTGGTCAGTCTAATGGCTCAGAACATAGACATTGGATACAGACAGCGTGGGTTGAATATGGCCTCTGTTAATTACTATCTCTGCCTCACTGGACAAATTACCTAACTTTGGTGGACCTTAATTTTCTCATTTGAAAGAAGAGAATGACAATAAGCATCCACAGTATGCTTTGACTATGGAGCCTATCCTTCAAAGAACCATATAGTAAAGGCTTGGTTCCCCATGTGTGACTATTTGGAAATGATGGGCTATTTAATAGATAGACCTAATGGGAAGCTCTTAGATCACTGGGGAGATGCTCTCAAAGGGAGCTGTGGACTCCCTGTCTCTTCTTCTTTATCTCGCTCTTCTTCCCAACTCAAGATGCAAACACTAGCTCCAATTTATGCCTTTGCCATGACCCGCTGCTACCTTTGTAAAAGTCCAAAAAGTTACTCAATCATGGCCTTAACCTTAACCTCCAGATCTGAGCCAAAATAAACCCCTTTACTTCAAAAGTAAGCCAGTGTCAGGCATTTCTGTTATAGTGAGAGAGGTTTGACTAATGACAGTCAATCTCTTAGATTTTTTTTTGACGATTAAATGAGGGATGTATGAATTAAGAAATTTTTTAAACTTTTTAAATTGAATTTTTGTGTATTTCACATAGAATATCTTAAACAATCTTAATCATCTTTTCACCCCCATCCCACCAGCACCCTTCCATAGCACCCCCACCACTGTTAAGGCCCACTGTGTCAAGTCAGTGTCCCCAGACATTCCCCAGTACAAGTCCATCCACTGAGGTCTAGTCAGCCTATCTACAGTACCTTGTTTTAGGAAGATCAGCTCTTCTTTACCTAGCAGCAATCAGTTGCCAATATTTCTTTAAATAATAAGATTGGAGTCTGCTGTTCATTTTCCCAGTTCTATGCTGGGTGTTTTGTCTGCCTGAGTTTGCATGGGACTTATGTATGCTGACATCATTCCCATAGAATCATAGGAGCAGGTTCCCAGGAGCTTGTGGGACTGTTTCCATATGGTCCTATATCTCTTCCCTAGCTCTTACAATCTTTCTGCCCCCTCTTCTGCTGTGGTCCCTGAGTCTTGTGTGGATGAAGTTTAATAAAGGAGTCTTGGCCAAGGACCAGGATTCAGAAGGCTCTTGATCTCTACACTTTGGCCATTTGTGATCTTTTTGTTTCTCTGCTACATGAGGGAGCTTCATTAATGAGAACTGAGAGATCCATTAGTGTCCTCTTCTTTACCCCTGTAGGTGTAGAGGTTACATTGTAGCTGTGTCACTTAGGCCTTGGCAATTCATACACAATGTGCATGTGTGACCAGTTGTGGTACTTGGTAATAGTTGTGGTACTTGGTAACTGGTGCAAACTGAGATTCTTTGATGAGTGGTAAGTGGGATATTTGTCTGTAAATATAAGAACACATATTTTGTACACAGTAAGAAATCATATTAGGGATGTAACAGTCTTGGGTTTTTCTCTAAGATCTGTGACCATTCCAGTCATGCGTATTTGGTTTTTTTCACACTACCACACTTGAGTTTCTTCCCAGTGAGTGGGCTTTTAGTCCAATTAGGTAGCTATTGATTACCCCCAAGATAAAAGTGCCACTATTGCGCCAATGTTGTATGTTGTGCCGGTCATTGATGTGGTTATTTGGCCTTGAAGCTGGTGTTGGACCATTGATTGATGTTTTCCCTTGGCACCTTTATAGTGCTTTCCAAAGCTATGAGAGCTAGTCTTCAGGGGAAATGACTTCAGGTCAGTTGCAACTCTATTGCTCCAAATCTTGTGTCCAAAGTATGCTGTTTTCAGCAGTAGGGTCTTACCTTCAAGTTCTGGGAGGCCACCAAGGGCTGTGGAAATAGCCTGAGTAATTTTGGGAGTCTCTTGGATTACCCTGCCCAACAACTCAAAGGAAGGTTTCGCCTGTCTGTCACTGTTTCTTGTTATGTAGCCGTTACTATACACATGGACTCATGTAGAAACAATGTATGTGTAATTTGTCAGGTAAAATTCAATGCTGAAATCTCTTTTGCCATTCAGTTTTTCTGGTTTTGGATTTTTAAGAAAGCCCTGCTCTACCTTATGGTGATAGGACGAAAAAACAATTCCAAGCAAGTGATAAAATAAACAAGCAGGTATTGCTATTCTAATATCTGATAAAATAGACTTCAAACTAAAATTAAGAAGAAAGATAAAGAGGGTCACTTCATTCCAATCAAGGGAATAACTGACCAAGAAGATATTATAATCATAAACATATAAACTTCCAACTCTGGTGTGTCCAGTTTTATAAAAAGGGCACTACTGGACTTCAAGGCACAGATTAACCCTAACTCAATAGTAGAGTGACTTTACTAACCCAATTTCTCCACTAGACTAGTTTTCTGGACAAAGAATAACAGAGAAACATCTGAAATGAAGGGTATCATGTATTAAATGGATCTCATAGACAGCTACAGAATATTCCACTCAAGCATTAAAGAATACACATCTAAGCAGGAGCCCATAGAAATAGATAGAAACAGAGTTAGATCTCCCAAAGCCAGTATTACTCTAATACTAATTTCTCCACTAGACTAGTTTTCTGGACAAAGAATAACAGAGAAACATCTGAAATGAAGGGTATCATGTATTAAATGGATCTCATAGACAGCTACAGAATATTCCACTCAAGCATTAAAGAATACACATCTAAGCAGGAGCCCATAGAAATAGATAGAAACAGAGTTAGATCTCCCAAAGCCAGTATTACTCTAATACTTAAACCAGGTAAAGTCATGGCAAAAATAGAAAACTACAGGCCCATATATCTACTGAACAAAAATTAGCAAAAGTTTTCAATAATACTCACAAATCCATACAGACACATATCAAAAAGATCATCTGTCATATCAAGTTGGCTTTGTTCAAGAGATGTAATGATAGTTCAATATACATAAGTCAATAAATGTAATAAATCACTTAATAAATGGACTTAAAAACAAAAAATCACATGATCATCTCAATAGATGCAGAAAAGGACTTTGATAAAATCCAACATGACTTCATGATAAAAGCTTAGAGGGAACTGGGCTGGAGGGAACATACCTCAACATAATTAAGGCTATATACAATAAACCCACAGCCAACATAATTCTAATTGGAGAAAAACTCAAGGCATTCCCACTAAAATTAGGAACCAGGAAGGTTGTCCACCATCCCTCTTCCTTTTCAGTATAGCTAGAGTAATTAGACAAAAGAAGGAAATTAAAGGGGTACTAATTGGGAAAATAAAAGGTCAAATTATCCCTATTTGCTGATGATATATTACACATAAGAGATCTCAAAAATTCCACCAGAAAACTTCTAAAAATAATCAACATTTTCAGAAAAGTATCAGCATACAAACATCAGTTTGAAAAATCAATAGCCTGTCTGTTTAACAAGCAGTCAGAAAAAGAGATTAAGGAAACATTGCCATTCACAGTAGCTAAAACAAATATAGGAATAAACCTAACCAAAGACATTAAAGAGCTCTACGATGGAAACTTTAAATATTTGAAGGAGACTGAGGAAGACACCAGGAGATAGAAAGACTTCCAATGCTTATGTATTGGTAGAATTAATGTTGTGAAAATGACCATCCTACCAAAAGCAATTTATAGATGCAATGCAATCTCAATGGAATTTTCACAGAAATAGAAAAAAATCATCCTAAAATTCATAGGGAACCACAAAAGAGACGATCTAGATCACTAAAACAATCTTGGGTAAAAAGGAGCAATGCTGGAGGAATTACCATACAGGATTTCAAACTATATTACAGAGTTACAGTCATAAAAACAGCATGATACTGGCACAAGGACAGGTATGTAGATCACTGGAACAAAACTGGAAATGCAAACATGAATGCATACAAATTTCAGCCATCTTGTATTGCACAAAGATGCCAAGAATGCACACTGGAAGAAAGACAGCATCTTCAACAAATGGTGCTGGAAAAACTGGAGCTTTACATGGAGAATGAAATTAGACCTGTATCTATTACCCTGCACAAAAATCAACTCCAAATGGATCAAAGACTTCAATGTGAAACCTGAAATGCTGGAACTGTTAGGACAAGATACAGGTTCAGGAAAGTCTTTCTAGGTCAAACATCAGTCGATCAGGAATTAAGGCCAACAACGGACAAATGGGACTTCATGAAACTAAAAAGCTTCCTTATAGCAAAGGAAACAACGAATTGAGTGAAGAGGAAGCCCGCAGAGTGGGAGGAAATGTTCACCAGTTGCATATACAACAGAGGATTACCATCCAGAATATATGAAGAACTCAACAAAAAGAATAAAAAACTAATAACCCAATTAAAAAATGAACTGTATATTCTCAAAAGAAGATATAAAAATGACTAAAAACAACCTTAAACAGTGTTCAACAACCTTAGTAATTAGGGGAATGCAAATTAAAACTACTTTAAGATTTCAACTTACCCCAATCAGAATGGCTAAGATCAAGAGAATGAATGATACTAAATGTTGATGAGGATGTGGGGAAAGAGAAATCTTCATTCACTGCTGGGGGGATTGCAAACAGGTGCAACTACTATGGAAGTGAGTATGGAAAACTCTTAAGAAACTAAAAATAGATCTACCGTATGGTTCAGCTGTATTACTCCTCGGCATATACCTAAAGGATATACCCTACTAGAGAGATACTTGTTCAGCCATGTTTGTTACTACTCTTTTTACAATAGCTAGGAAATGGAAACAACGTAAATGTCCTTCAACTAATGAACTGATAATGAAAATGTGGTACATTTACACAATGGATTTCTATTTGGTGGTGAAGAACAACAAAACCATGAAATTTGCAGACAAGTGTACCTTTCCCCACTCATCAAAGAAGCTTCTTTTTGTAGCAGTTGGAGACTATTACGAAGTTTTGCAATTAGTCAAATGCAGAGAATAAGTGTCTGTGCCCAGCCCTAAATGACATATGTTCAATATAACCTCTACACCTAAGGCTCAGGGAACATGGAGGAAGAGGGTGCAGAAAAAAATGTAAGAGCCAGAGGGATGATACACAGTCTAGATATGATAGGGAAGCTAAGCCAATGCAATCTGCACAGTTTGGTAGTCCACCGGGATCTGAAGATGACAATGAAACCACTTGATACGTAAGGGTGGATAGAGGAGATTTCAAGGGGTCCCACCTCAAGATGAGGACTACAGGCAATCTATGGATGCTGAGAAGGAGAATCAGTTTTCTCCAGGGACTAACTCCCTGAGAGGTTATCAAATCCAGGTGGGCAGCCCTAAACACCAGTACACATGAACACAGTTTATCTATCTATCTATCTATCTATCTATCTATCTATCTATCTATCTATCTATCTATCTATCT
>NW_008341028.1:1819194-1825556 GCF_000622305.1 Nannospalax galili | reverse complement strand
CTATCTATCTATCTATCATCTATCTATCTATCTATCATCTATTTACCTATCTATCTACCAATCATCTATCTATCTATCTATCTATCTATCTATCATCTATCATCTTTCTATCTATCATCTATCTATCATCTAGCTTGCTAGTTATCATCTATCTACCATCTATCATCTATCTATCTATCTATCTATCTATCTATCTATCTATCTATCTATCATCTGTCTGTTTGTGTGTGCATGTGTGTGTATGTATAATAATCAAAGAAGACGACAGGAAATTGAGGGACAGTTGGCAGTATATGGGTTCATTTGGAGGGGGCTGGGAGGGATGGGAAGAATGCAAAGACTATACTCATGTATGATATTTTTAAAAATAAAAATAAATAAGTAAAAATAAATGATAACAATAAAAGAAAGCACTGCAAGTATTTTTAAAACATAAGATACATTACAAAAGTATATTAGAAGCATGTTGTAGGAAAATTTAAAGAATATAATAAAAATCATAGTTTCCCTTAATGCTTTAATTTTTGTTTCCATGTTAGTACTTATTTGGGTTCCATATAGAGTGATGTGATAATTTTCTTGTAAAATTTAGTTTACATTGAGCATGCTGAAAAATAAAACTTCCTCTATCATTTCGTTTTCCTCTGGAGCTGTATTATAAATGAATGTAATTTATTTCTTTTTATGAAACACTTTGCTTCACTGATTCAATTCCCCAGTTAGTTATATTGGGCAAGTT
Source organism: Nannospalax galili (assembly GCF_000622305.1). NCBI lineage: Eukaryota > Metazoa > Chordata > Mammalia > Rodentia > Spalacidae > Nannospalax > Nannospalax galili. The sequence continues at coordinate 1,824,817 of NW_008341028.1, read as the reverse complement.
TTCTATATTATTTCAAATATTTCACTCTTAGAAAAACTCAAGCAACTAGCTTTGTAGTAATCTATCATTGTTCTCTTTGCATATATTTCTGCAAACTAAATCATCCAGGTAAAGAGTGTCCAGATTTCCTTGACTCCTGCTATGTGATGTTGTATTTTCAATTATTTAATTGATAGATAGTTCACAACTTGAGAACTCATTTTCCCATCAGTACTACCATTAGTATTTGGCTTATATGTTTTTGTTAGTAGCACGTGTGTGTGTGTGTGTGAATCTGCTGATTAATTTCTCAGTGCATTAGTGTGTTATCTTCTGGAGGGCTAAGAACCTAAAAGATTTCCAGCATTGCTGGGAAGATACAGAAAACACAGCCTGAAAACCTCACTTGTCATTAGTGCCCAAAGTTGAATTCCACATAAATCAAATATTGGAACAAATAACAGTCTCCCATAATTAATCCACCGAAGGCAGACTTTTCTTAACATGTAAGGATGTAGTTGAGAAATCCTGATAATGCCATGATATTATTCATCCTGCTTCAAGCATTCCACCAGTCTAAGTTTAGTGACCTAGATAAATTGACTGATGTGAATTTGGAACCATATTCAGGTATGCTGACAGAAGAATCCTGTGAAGCCTGAATAGGATGGTGTTCATGAGGGTTGTCAGAATAACAGGGATTGTGTCTCAATGTATATATAGTATGTGCACTGTGACGCACATGGGAGGAGGGAATTGTAAGCAAGGCTGGAAGACTACCATTTGTTTTAGCAGAACATTGCTGATAGAAAGGATTTCTCATCTTACAAATTTTTATGACAGTGGAAAGTCATCACGTTTAAGTAGTTGGTATCTGAGTTGTCAGAAAAGTGCAGACACCCTAGTTTAGAAAAGAGATGGCATGTGTGAGCTGAGGGCTTAATGGAGCCATTCCTTGGGTTTGAAAAAATCATCCTCCAAGCTCAGTTCAACTTTCTGTTTTGTTTCTGAAGGACAGGGTAGGAAGAAAAGCAAAGGGAGGCCAGTTTAAATGACTTATAAAAAGGACCCGGAAAAACTTTTTGGACATCAAAAAGCTCTTACAAAACAGGCTTTTAATGATTTAAGTGTAAATGAATAAAAAACATATGGATAACATTTTCCTTTAAAATACCCTTGGGTTTAAAAAATTAAGGGAAAAAGTAAATGGCTAAGAATGTTTTAGATTTGGTTAGCAAAACAAAGTAAAAAATAGCTTTAGGAGTTTTGAGACACCCCAGTTTTAGGGGTGGGTCTGTGCCCAGGGGAATATAGGTGTCATGATGACTGAGTCCTCCATATCCAACAGCCCTGGGTGTCATGATGACTGAGTCCCCTGTATCCAGGAGCCTTGGTCACCCAACCACAAGCACAAGGCATGAAGCCAGAACCCCTTCCAGAAATTTATGCATTGACAGTAGACTTTGGAGGAGTACCTTGGAGGGCACTTACTGAAACATAGGTTGCATTTTCAGATCTGAAACTAGCTATCTACAAACCTAACACTGAACTGCAAACTACTACTTAGGACAGAAGTCTATGTGAGATATTCTATCTAGAGGAGGCATGGAGCCTAAAATGCCTTGCTCACATTAGCGTGGTCTGTCTTCCAGGACCTTATTGTGAAAAATCTTGCAATTTTTACATAAAGATAATAAGACAACATCAAAATACATAAACATTTTATTCCTTGCACCGAGTGATAGCCTATCTATAGTGTGCACATAGCAATAGTACTAAATGTGTCTCCTAAAGTTTGAGTGATTCATATATGATAAATGCAGTTAGTTCCTCCAGGAAAAGATAAAATGCCAACTTCAAAAAGCTGTGAAGAAAAGTCAAGAGGATTTTACCACCATCGTGTTTTCCACTGGCTGCAGAGGACAAGAGCCACAGCACCACTAAGCTGGCATCTTCACTGAGAGTGTGAGAAGCCACGCCCCAGAAATAGTGTTGATCTGTATTTAATTAATAAAAGTTTAATCCACAGAGTTCTACCAACTGTCAAAAGTGACCCAGCCTGGCATGGTGGCTCATGCCTTTAATCCCAGCACTCAGGAGGCAGAGGCAGGTAGGTCTCTGTGAGATCAAGGCCATCCTGGTCTACTGGAGCTACAGGGAGACCCTGTCTCAAAAGCAAGTGAGTGTCCATCTTAAGAAAAATTTGAAAAAATAATCGCTGTTCGTCCATGCAGGGTGGTTACTAGACAGAATGAAAACTTGGAGTGGCCTATGTGCTTATATGTCACATATTTTTGTTATTAAGAGGACCATGGAAGAAGTAAATTCAACTTAGAAGTATTTAGCTAGTATAGTATAGTACCTAACAGTTCAGCATTTGTTAGAGGCATTAGCTAATACAAACACTCAAATAATCAGTGCAACTTTTATTAAGTCAGGAAACATCTTTGGTCCTTAGTGGGCTCTCAACTCAGTTGATTTAGCTTTAGCAGCATCCATGGAAACACACGAAGTGTTGGGACTGGGGTGCATGTTTTCATTCTCAGGCACATCATAAATTCTTGATGTTCTTTTACTTCCACTGTGCTATTCTGTGTCTCACAGAGAATGTCGTCAATGTTTCTCTCTTTTCTCATTGACTGTCCAACCCTCCAGTCTCCTTTCTTTCCTGATCCAGCCCAGAGGACATGGTGACATCCGGGACTAGTAATGCACCAACGTGTTCAATATCAACTTACTAAGCTCCCTCCTCACACTGTTCCTTTCCTCTCCCTCCTACTTCTGTTCTATATCCCTCAAGCACAACAGTTCTGCTGAAGAGAACTGCACAGAAGAGTGCATTGCCACCTTACCTCCTTAGTGGTCCCAGGCCTCCTTCAAGTTTACTTACCAATCTTGAGATTCTGAACGTGCTGGCTCCCAATCTGCTCATCTCTGGGACCCCCCTACACCTTCTGCTCCCATGGCTCTTATTTGATCCTATGGCCTCATCCTAAGCATGTGATCTTGTCTCATAGTTTCACACTGTGAGTGAAAACCACCCCAACCTCTGCTTTTTCTTTACCAAATCAGAATTTGCCTCCACCTGTCCTTTCCCCCCTTGTCTCCATGGTCAGGGACCCAAGTACCCTGTCTTTTATCTGGTGCCAGCTCCTTCAGTTTCACTCCTGTTTCAATCTGCTTTCCTTTAAGGCCAGATCCATTAAGTGTATTTTCTGTTTTATCTCTGACTACCCCTTCTGTCTTAGTTTTATTTCCTTGACCTAAATGAACGTTTGAATCGCTGCATGCTTATAAAAGAAACAGCAGCAGGAAACCTTCACTGGCCTCTGCTGTCCACTGTGGTTCTTGCTTCCAGGGTCTTTCTCTGAGTGAAACTCCTCAGAGCAGTCAGGTCAGACTTGTCCCTCTAGTGACTGATTCAGTTTCACCCTCTCCACATGATTCACAACTTGCCTCCACCTTCAGCCTTTGCTGTTTTCTTTGAGATTTCACCAAACAACTTTCGGAATACAGCGACACCACATCAGTGCTTTCCCTGGGCCCGATGGCTATCAGATGCTCAGGAACATCCCTTGCTATGTGCAAACACTGGCTGTTTTGAGCATCCTCCATTACTATGCCCACTCTGTGTACTCTGTATGTCTGCTCTGCCACTCTGATGGCTGTCTGCCATCTTCCTTAAGCCTCTGTTTCTCAATATCTTGCCTACTTAGACTGAACTGTCATCTGTCTCCTGACTACACCTCATCCATCTTTGCTGACCCACCTTAACCTTGGCCTGCATGTCCTGGCTCAATTTTTTGCCTTCGTTCATGCTATTCTTTCTATTCCTGCTCAACGTCAGAACTTTGTTCAGTTGTATTTTAGCATGTAGCTTGGAGAAACTTTTCCTGGAACTTCAGGTTGCTGGTGATGCTATTCCTGCCTTTCAACTCCGTCAGTATTCATCCCTCTCAGCTCTTTCCACACTGCTTGTCTCCAAGCCTCACCTCTGTGTGCCCCTGAAGGACACATGGTGAGTTTGGTACCTATTCCACATTTAGTGACTTATCTTAGAAAATATCAATTTGTTTCCTCAATTGGTAAAGACTTGCATAGTGTGACTTCTAAGGTTAAAACACGAAAGCCATAAATGATTGAAAATTTACAGCTGCATTTCAATATCCACTGAGTTAGCATCTACTGGTTAAGCAACTACAGGTGGAAAATATTCAGAAAAAGTGTCTGCACTGAACATATACAGACTTTGTTCTGTTGCTGTTTTCTAAGCAATTCAGTACAACATAGTATTTACACTGAACTAAGTATCTTAAGTAATCTAGCGTTTTAAAGTATTTGGGGGAGAGAGGAGGCTCCTTCGTTATATATAAATACTATGCTATTTTATACAAGGGACCTGGCTATCCCGGGTTCAGTATTCACAGGGAGTCCTGGAACCAATCACACAGTAATACAGAGGGAGAGCTGTGTGTCCTTAAAGTGAAGCTCTTTTACAAGAACTGTTTGACCTCCTTCAAGAGCACAATTTGAGGAACTATTGCCTTATTTTTTCCTTTTCTTTTAAATATTAATTCCTTAGAGAAATTCTCTGTGAACATCCATACTTTCATCACATTCATCCTTTATCTTGGCCTAGCCCTATGCTTTGATTTATATACTTAATAGTATATATTTATCATGGTATCTGGATTAGTCTTGCGAACATTTGAACTTCTATTGTTTGTGAATGAGATTACTTCAGGGGTGTATCCTCCCCTTTCTCCTAAGGATGTCTGTTCCTCCACCCCTCCCACACTTGCATTCTCAATACATTTTACTATGTCTGGCATATAAAAGGGCACTGTGACTTGCTCTTGAATGTATGATAATGAGTGAATGAATGAAAGGAAGATAAACTAGTGGAGTCTAGGATCATCCAGGGAAAAACAAAGCCTAAGGAAAATGCTATAAAATTACAAGACTTGGAAACTGACCTTACTGTAAAAATGAGAAACAAAACGCTTCCACACAGAGGTGCTCTGAGGTTAGCAAAGAGCTTAAGTGGGCTTTATGGTGTTTACAAGAAACAGAGCCAAAGAGAATTCAATCTTTTTTCTTTGAGTTTGCAAACTTTCCCCCTTTTTAAAAAAATTGGAAAATGTCCCTATTGTACATGTTTGTCCACAAATAATGTCTGAAAAAGAAGAATCAAAGCCCAAAACAAGAACCAAAGGCCTCCAGATACCAGCAGCATGGGATGCAGGAGAATTGCTCACTGTGGCATAGCGCTGGGGATTGTGACATTTCACCACATAAGTTTGCCTCAGCCTCTTGGTCCTCTGCATTTTGCTTGGTGACATGAAAAGACTGAGCTGGCCATAGAAGGAATGGCGGTGGGACGGGGAGGGGAAGCATATTGAAGAAACCAGTCAAATCACTTTAAGAAATGTCTCACTGCCAAACTCAAATGTTTAGAGCTCAAGTTTTAAGACATAATTGCTTAACAATATGTCATAATCATATATACACCTGTATTTTAAGGAAAATCACTCTGAGTCTGGATCGAAAATTGGAAGTTTCCATAAATTAAGGATAAAAAAGAATCAATTAGGGGACTATCTCTAATCCTAGTTATAAGTGCAAAAAGTTTAAATTGCTGGAT
>NW_008341028.1:1817453-1818881 GCF_000622305.1 Nannospalax galili | reverse complement strand
CCAGACTGGTGGAACTAACCTTATTGGATGTTTAACAGCCATACTTTGAGGCCTATACTAATCTGGTCAGAGGGACTTAAAGGATAGTTTTTGCCCCTTGCCCCTTAGAAGATTAACTAAGTTCCAGGGGACTATGGAACATCTCTCAAAATGTCCTATAACTGTGGTGAGTCACCTGTCCTCTTGTTCAGGAGGCCACGGAGTCCCCACCAGATGGACTGTGTCTAGTCTACAAAGAGGAGGGTCAACTCATAGGAAACATTTCCTCCATGCTTCCAAGTGAGGTCGGTCACGGTCAAGGAGGACCTTTGACTTATCTTCACATAGATGGAACTGGTAAAAGAAAGGAGCCAGGGGCTCCTCCCAAGCCCATGTGACCCCTGAGGAACAGATCACCAAATGACCTTAAGTGTAAAAATAAATTGATTTATTTGGGCCAACTGTATGGTCTTAAACACTCAAAAGGAAAGTATAACCAAAGACTAAAGTTATGTGTATTTCTTTAAGAGTTCAAGGGATTACACTTCTCAGACATTAGGCTTAAGTCCATATAAAAAGTTATTTAGACAATTATTACTCATTGATGATTTTTTTTTGAATCAGAAAGTGCTGCTCAGATGTAAGACTTCAAATCTTGGTCTCTAATACTGTAGTGCCCACCTGTAGCTAAGCGAACAGTCAGCTATTGTTCTAAAATGATGGATAAATTTGTTTTCTCCCCCTATCCAGAAAACTTTGAGAGGGAACTGACACTGATTCTAACCACTCCAACAGGTATCAAAATACCTGAAAGCAAATCCTGAATCCATCACTCTAGAGCCCAGCCTTGGAAGGCAAAAGAAAATGAGGAGGAACCCAATAGGGGGATGCTTTTAGAAGCCCTTGTCAAGAAATTCCAATGGACTCTCATATGACCATTTGAAAATTGCCGTTCTGACTTTTTTCTAGTTCCCTGTCTAGAACTTGTAATGCTAATTACTCTTGCCTTTACTTCACCTTCACATCTCCTATTCACCAATCAAGGACTTTCTTTTCCCCCTACAGATAAGAGTTATGCAATTTGGGAGTCTTTTAGATAGACCCACTGAAGGGGTACCCCAATTGCCTCACCCTGTGTCCCTGTTCAGCATGGAAGAAGCCAGAGTGGTCTGCGTCCCAATTCCCTATCAGCGAGCTGGGTAACCTTTTCAGAGGATGATATAAGAATAGGAGACAGGAATTGGCTAGGCAGTTAGTGTAAAAAGACACCCCTCCTCAAAAAAGTAGCCATTTCTTGGCTAAAAGTCAAAATGTCCTTGGGCCACTTAGCAACATACTCTGTTCCAAAGGCCAAAAATGTCAAAAAGTATTTGGGAACTCTTATATAATCCTTAAGAGATTTTAGGGTCACCTCTTTGGAGGGGGTGAATGTTAAAGTAACAAAAAAAA
>NW_008341028.1:1767733-1817388 GCF_000622305.1 Nannospalax galili | reverse complement strand
TAATAAATTATTAAAAAATAAATAAATAAATAAAAAAGAATAATTCACACTGCTAAAATAAGGTATGTACCCCTTAACCTCTAAAATAATAATAATTAAAATAATTTGATTAAGGGAGTAACAATAGAAAAGTCATGGAGAACAGACGATATATTAATTAGACAAAAGCATAAGTCTTATGGGGTAATTATGATTCATCCATAAATTTGCTTTCAAGCTCCCTAGAAGTCAAAGTAAAACAGGACACGTAATCATTCACATAATTTATTCTGTACCTACAGTAACAATAACCAATATTTACTATTTGTGTCCCTTACTGTCCGTGCTTCCTCAATATGTAATCATCTCTGCACAAATTTGAAGGACTCATGTTCTCTAAAGATAATTCTATTAACTAAAATCAGCTGATAAAAAGGATCTTCTTTGATGAGAAAGTGAAAATTTATGCTGAAAAGCATCCCCCTTTTTTTCTTTAGAGAATAATCAACCTAAATTAAACTTTTAAATTTTTGGTTTAAAGCAGCCAGCATGTTTCAATAAAGTTGCCAAATATTCTTAACGGAAAGGAAGCATTGCGAGATATGACAAACAGGAAAGCTAAACAAAAGTCAACAGAGCTACAAATCAGACATTTATGGAGGAAACGTTCCAGTTCTACAGCCAAGCCTGGAGCAAGCCTACAAGACAGACCATGCGAGTTTGAATGTGAACAGGAAGCATGCTGTGTAATCCTCCACCCTGGCAGGACGTGGGCTGGTGGTGCTAGCAGCCATGGAGCACTGAAGCCTGTGGCATAAGGCCTTCAGAAAATGAGGGGGAACACTAGCTCGCTAGCTGTGCTGTTACATGCTAATAACATTTGGAGAAGACTAGACATGTTTTTGACATGACACTCAAATAATGTCTTATTTTGTTCCACATTTGCCTTTTTGGAGTCAACATCCTCAGTGTCAATGAAACAAATCCATGGGGGATTCTTTCTTGATCCTTCTTGTAAAATATCTCTGTTTCTATGTTCATTGGCTGTGCGTCACTGTAACAAAATACCTGAGGTAAATGACTTAAAGGAGAAAACATTTATTTGGACTATGGTTTGTGGGGTTTTATTTCATGCTAGGCTGTCTTGATTGTGTTGGGGCCAGTGGTGGTGAGGAAAATATCACAAGAGATGTGTGGAACCAAGATGCTCAACTCATTGTCACTGGGGAAAAATGAGAGGGAAAGGGGCCTGGGCCTCATTGTGCTACCCAAGGGCTTCTGGGTACTCTCCAAGGGCCTCATTGTGCTCTCCAAGGGCCTCAGTGTGAACTCCAAGGGCCTCAGTGTACTCTCCAAGGTGTCAGTATGTTCTCCAAGGAACTCAGTGTGCTCTCCAAGGACCTCAGTGTGATGCTCTCTAAGGGTCTCAATGTGCTCTCTGAGGGCATCAGTGTGCTCTCCAAGGCCTCAGTGTGCACTCCAAGGGCCTCAGTGTGCTCTCCAAGGGCCTCAGTGTGCTCTCCAAGGGCCTCTGTGCTCTCCAAGGACCTGAGTGTGCTCTCGAACGGCCTCAGTATGCTCTCTAAGGGTCTCACTGTGCTCTCTGAGGGTTTCAGTGTGCTCTCTGAGGGCATCAGTGTGCTCTCTGAGGCCTCAGTGTGCTCTCCAAGGGCCTCCGTGTGAACTCCAAGGGCCTCAGTGTGCTCTCCAAGGTGTCAGTGTGCTCTCCAAGGATCTCAGTGTGCTCTCCAAGGGCCTCAGTATGCTCGCCAAGGGCCTTAGGGTACTCTCCAAGGAACTCAGTGTGCTCTCTAAGGGCCTCAGTGTGCTCTCCAAGGGCCTCAGTGTGCTCTCCAAGGGACCCCCCCTCCCCCGCCCGCAGGTACCTGCCTGCTTCCAGCTAGGCCCTACCTCATAAAGTCCAAGTAGCTCTTCAAACATTCAGTACATGAACTTTTGGGGGACATTTGCGGCCTGAACCATAAGTTAGCAGACTATGCTCACATGTTAAAGGCCAGAATCTCCCAAGGTCCACTAACTAAATGCCTGAGGGACCAAGCAGGAGACAAAAGTGAAGCCCGGTATTGCATTGGGCTCAGTGACACAGGACATTAAAAAAAGGGGAAATAGGAAATCTATACTTTCAAATGAAACTTCATAATCTTTAAATCTAAATTATAAATTCATATGTATTTAAATCTTGCTTCAGGCCACTGCAACTCTGTATGAATTGAAACTTAATTTAAAACTCTCTTCAGAGAAAGGCGAATCTTCATGAACTGAATTTCCTTAACAGAACTTTTACAATGACAGTGATGTTGCGTGGTAAAGATTACATGATTCTGATCTAAGGACAGAAGGGTAGTCACTTTACGAACAACAGATGTGACATACTATGATAAAGACCAAGTGTCACCAGGACCTATCTGATCCCGGATCAACCATCTCCACCTGAAGCTAGGCTGAGGATGTATCTTTCACTTTAGCTAACCTGGGCTAGCTCAGGGGGATGAACAAATGAGTATAGATGGTCAGGAAGCCATCAGGGAAGAGCAACCCTGACTGTCATGCAGTGAAGAAATGAATTCATAAAATCTAGGAAAAGCTGGAGAAAGGAGATGCAACAGGGACTGTTGACAGTTCAGAACACTTCATTTTGGTCCCTGGAAGCATTGGGAAACATTTTGTATCTTACAATGAAATCTAGGAAGGTAAATGCATTCCTTTTTAAAGCAACTTACTTCTGGAATGGCCGGGAAGCTACTACCACCTGAAACTACTCTTATTAAGAATACTGACAAGCATACAGTTGGTGACTGTCCTCTCCCCATCCCGAGTTAGCTTTGAGTCAAGAAGACCTGTCCTTGGATAGGAGGACAGTATGGTTAAGGTGGACCCTCTAAGCATCTCCTTTGCATAGCAGATCATAGTAAGCTCCTGTTTTACCCTTGGCTCTTGAGGCTCTCAAATTTCTCACAAATCTGTCCTCCAGCCTGCTCAGTTCTAGAACAAAAGAATGAAGGAGCTTTGGAGGAGTTCGTTGACAGATTCACATTAAAATAAACCAGCACACTGAGGACAGAGGACATCAATTTCTACTATCAGGTCATGATCATTGTATCTGAAACTTTCCTAAAAACACTGTGATTTCTTTGTTATGGAGGACTGTCAGGAAGAAAGAGAGGGTAGAGAAGAGGTCAGCAAGGCTTGGCTATGAATTTTGCTTTAAGGTCTTAGGAAAGATGATCAATTCAGTTTCTTCATCAATTTAATAGAGCTCACGATACCAGAGCCTCAAGAAGCTACCTCAGCCTAAAGGATTAAACAAAATGTCATTAAAGCATAGACTGTAGCAGATGGAGACATAGCCTGTCTACTTTATTCATTGTTGCAGTTTCCTAGAATCAAGAAAGGCATCTGAAACTACCCCATGAGGATTCAAGAGGATAGATGGACTAGGAGGATGAATAGACAGTGAGGTTTTTCCTGATCGCTTTGGAGGCTGATATAAATGAATTTGTTGTGTGCCAGGACACATTTAAAATGAATTAGTTTTTATTCTCATAGTTTTAAAAGACTGAGAAGCAGCATAACAGTTTCTATAAATAAGAATTCTTTCATTCTTTGTCTAAAAAGCAGAGTCATGCCATCTCCCTCTAGGTACAGCATCCTTTTCTTTGTCATTTAGCATCCCATTTCTTAGCAGAATCAAGCTCGCCTCGGTAAATGGAAGGCAAGCACACTGACCACACACACTGCATTTTCTCCTTAAACACATACACACACTTTTAGTAAAAGGCAGGGCATGAATAGGAAAAAACAGATGCATTCCAAAAAGACATTAGCTAAACAAAAGTCAAGTCCACCAGGCAAAGCCATCAGGAAATTAGTTAACATATGTCCCCCCATTCAACAAAAGATAGCAGGCACTTGTCTCAATATCTCCTTTCATCCCTGAAAGCTTTAAAATTGATTCATGGTTTCATAACTACAACAAAGAAACATTGGATAGATTAAAATCAAGTCTTTTTTTAATTTGGATATCAACAGCAAGAATCCCACCCAGGTCTTGCTAAAAACGACTTTGGCTGACGTTATGAAATGCTTCCTCAAGCTCTTCTTCAGCCAAATGAGAAGTCGTCTGGAAAGGATTCATCCTTTTAGTGTACACAGAAGATCTTCTTCTTGGATCTATAAACTAAGTCTTTAAATTCCACTGTAATTACTTCAAAGACATAAATAGAGCCGGTACTATTTCTGGCATCCCAGCTGGCTCTTTAGACAAGGTACACAGCATTTTCAAATAAAGCTTCCGCAAAGTGTGTAGGTATTCTAGCAACAGACAGATGCCTGGAAATTCTAAAACACAGTGTCTAAAAAGAATGGTTTCCAAAACTGCTAGTGTGTAAGGCAGGCCCTGTCTTTACTTCCATTCTTATACCAGTTGTTAGGATTGCATTTCTTGGTAAGAACTGAAACCTGTTCTGTTTTCAACCACTCACTTGTCTTTCTTTGAAACTTCTGTATACTGAAACAATTCATTAAAATACTCACGCATAAAGTTTTATTAAAGGAATGGCTGCTCTTGGTCTCACTCTGTAGTTATTAACCAATGCTATTAAAAGCTTTATTTCCAAAGTCCGAGGTTCACGCAGCCATCTCAGAGTTAGTGTTAATGAATACCAGCATCACTTGCATTTTCAGATGGATGCCGCTTTACGAGGCACCCTTCTTGGATGGATTCAGACATTTGTATCTTACTATTACTCCTTGGGAATTTTCTTTTACGAATGGACTTGTACATTTTCAAATCATCTCATCCACTTGATTCTCCCATTGTTTCTGATGACTTGTGTTTGCCTTCTGAAATTTGAATTCAAAACTACAAACACTTGGTTCAAAACCAAATCTTTAGTATTGATTTCTGGAAACTACAGCTGTTTTTAAAACATTTTTTTCTTATAAAATATTTGTCTTGTGTGTTAAGGGTGTGGCACACATGCCCCAGTGCATATGTGAAGGTCAGAGGACAGTCTGTAGGGTTTGTTTTCTCCTTCCACCATATGGGTTGTGTATCAAACCCAGGTCATCAGGCTTGATGGCGAGTGTCCTTTCCTACTGAGCCATCTCATCAGCCAAATTCTGGATTTCATAATAAAAAAGACCTGAGTGCCTTGCCCTTATTTGGCTATGTATCTATGGACATCCATCTGTGCCTTAGTTATTTTACCTATAAAGCAATAGACAGGAGCAGCCATTGTCTGACCCTCTAACTGGAAGGCAAAGATTCTAGATGAACCCAAGTTAGCTATTAGCTCACAGAATGTTCCAAGCTTGCTGTCCTCTGGGTCTATGACAGCGTTGTACCTTCCTGCCTCCCTTGTGGTTGACATACCTTGGGTAGGGTCAAGTGATTTTAACCAACAGGTCATGAGCATACAGTGACACGTGACACTTTTCTGTTAATAGTCGTTGGCTTGCGGAAACCTTCCAGAGCTCTTTCCTTATGCCATGGAGCTGTAGTTTCCTTATCATAGCTGTTCCAGGAGGTAGAACAGCTTGGAGATTTGAGAATGACAAAGATGAGGATTAATGTTCACTGGCTTTCAGAAAGTACGTAGTGTAAGCAAGAATTAAACTTATGCTGCTGGTCATTGAGCATTTAGAGCTATTTGGCATCATAGTATGATCTTGTCTCTCTTGACTGATGTAATTCACAATCCACTCAACAAATTGCCAGGCCAGGACCTTCTCTTCCACAGTGAAGGTAAATTTGATTTTCCTCTATAAGTGGATACGTTATGGGAACTGAAGGAGCACCAAATCTCTAGGATACCCCACATTGCCAAATTTCTATTTAGAGAGAAAACATGAGAGGTTTGATTGCCAACGATGACGCTCAGTAGATTTCACCAACAAATAATACAATTTTATTCAGAGTAACAGATGTCCCCTGCTTTTCCACTCCTCCCTTCTCCACACCAACAATGTACATCCTTGGTGACCAACTGTATCTTTGAGTAAACTTTGTACTGCTCCTTTGCCACCTAGGCCAAAGCGGGAGGCAAATCCATAGCTTCCAAATATGGCTATGTGAGCTAGTCCATAAAGAAGGTCAGTCTGTTACTCTGTGTAAGCAAACTATCACTAGAGAAAGATTTCTACCTATGTTTGAGCTTGTGATAATGAGAAGATAGTGATAGTTAAGACAGGGTGGGGAGTTTCTTCATCTCTCTAATGATTAAGCATGAGACTGAGAAGTCAGCCTTGTTTAAGTCAGAACTCTTAGTGACTATGTTATTTACCATAACTTCATATCTTTTTACAAAGGAAATATATTTTGTGTCTGTTCTTATTGACAACTCCATAGTCATTGGCTACATTTGCTCATAAAGCCTCTTCTCGTGGAAAAAAAAAGCCTAGACTGCATAAAGCATGGAAGTCTTGGATGTCGTCTGTAAGGCAGCTTCCCACTGTCCCCACCTGTTGTTGTTCATCTTTGTTTAATTCTCTTCCCTTGAGTGTGGGCAGAACCTGCTCTTGTTTCTAATTAGATTACGGCAAGGTGATGGCAGGTCATGCTCATTCTTTGTCTTATTCCATTTCCTAGTATGTACCAAAACACCTAAATCCGGGTAATTTATAAGGAAAAATATCTACATCCAGTTTTGGAGTCTAAGATCATGTAGCTCCACATGTTTGGTCTCTGGTGAGGGCCCTCTTGGTGTGTTTACAACATGGATGGTGACATTGTAATATGACTGCATGCAACAGGAAGAAATCACATTGTGAGACATAGGCTGGCAGGGGGTGGAGGTTCTTTAATAACAACTCCTTCTCATGGGAATGAACTCACTCCCCTGAGGGCAGCTCCTACAACCACCCATGGGCTTGAAGTACAGCTAAACCACAGCACTATAACAAAATTTGTCTTATCACACCAGTAATAGGGACCTGCCATAGGCTTGATGTAGTAAGGGGCAAGGAAGAAACTCAACAGGAAAGGCCCTCCTCTGTGGTCTACAAGAGCTACAGGGAACCTCTGGGATTCAGTGTCTGAAAGTAACAGGGGCAACTTTAGCCAGTAGCCCACAAAAGCCTAGGGCTCTTTTTTTTTTTTTTTTTGTCTTTTTGAGACAGGGTCTCCCTGCAGCCCCAGCTGTCCTGGAACTCACTGTGTAGACCAGGCTGGCCTCAAACTCACAAAGATTCACCTGCCTCTGCCTCCCAAGTACTGGTATTAAAGGCGTGTGCCACCACGCCTGGCAAACCTAGGGCTCTTTATCCTCCAGCCACAGGAAATGAATTCTGTCAACAACATGATTTAGTTTAGATGTGAGTTCCTCCCTTGTGGCACTTCCAGAAAAGAAGGCAGCATGGTACACACATTGGCTGCAGCCCTGTATGACCCTCCCTGGGCTAGGTGCCCAGCTAGGCCATGCCCAGACAGTAAAACCTGACGGGTCTGAACTCTGAAGGAAAGTAGTGTTGTTTTAAGTACCTAAATGTTATGCAAAAACAGAAAACCGTTTATTTAAATGATAAGTTCTTAAATTCTCTTTCTTTTGGTGTCTCTTCATGAATCAGAGAAAATATTTATTATATAAAAATTTTTACCTACAATTCCACAGATACATGAAAAATAAAAATGACACTTGAACATTAATTTGGACATTGTATTTCAGGTTTGTGTTCATTAACACCTAAGCAAGAAAGATCCCAGTTCGAAAAATAAATCCTTCCTTGTAAAATACTTCTGTGGTGAGTTTTTATAATAAAATCTCTTTCGTGGTGAGAAGGCTTTGAGGACATTTTCTGCTAAGAAGGGACACTGTCATTCATCATCAGCCAGGTCCTGCTCATCCTTAAAGGCTCACGGATGTCACTTACTTTGGAATGTGCATTTCATGTCTCTGCCAGGCAGAGTGGCTCTTTCTTTTGGGGTTTACAGAGCATGTTCACTATAAACATTTTACCTTGGTTGTAGCTGCTATTCCCATAGTGCTCTCTATTTCTTGTCCAGTATTTGGCAGCTCATAGGCCACATTCTGCCTGCGGCCTGTTTTTGAAAATACATTTTTACTGGAGCACAGCCGTGCCATTTTGCTTGCACATCAGGTATGTATGGTGCTTTATGTACAGTACAGTGGAGGGCTGAGTGACTGCAACAAAAATTTTATGACTCAAATGTCTAAACTGTTTACTATCTAGCCTGCTGTGATTTGGATATGCATGCCCCAGAGGTCTGTGTGTTAAAGGCTCTGTCAGCAGAGTGGGGCTTTTGGGAGGTGGTAGAGTTTTCCAGAGGTAGGGTCTAGTGAGAAGTCTTTACATCACTGAGAGCCTGTATTTGAAGGGGACAGTAGGGCTCCGGGCCTTCTTTGTCCTCTCGTTTGCTTTCTGGCCATAAGGGAAGTAATTTTGTTCTACCACTCTCCTACCATGATTCTTACCACTGCAAGCTCAAAGGCAATGGACTAATTGATCATGGGCTGAAACCTCCAAAACTATGAGCCCAAATAAACCCTTTCTCTTTATAAGTTGACTATATCAGGTATCAGTTGTTATAGTGATAACAACTGAAAGTTGACTACCATCTATACATTTATGGGGAAAAAAATTGCTGTTCTTTCACCTAGTAATGAATTTCACAAAATGATAGATTGCCTTGCCCTTCTCTGTGGTACCAGAAGCTCTCACATAGAAGACTCCGCATTGTTATTTAGTGAATATACAGGTATACGAAACATTCAGATATCAGCATTTATTTCTAAGTAAGACTCCCAGCCCCACCAAAGGTCAATAAATCTTGATATGACTGGAGTTGCCAGGGGAAAGTAGCCTGCCTTCAGGCTTTGTGTTACTCTGAAAGTGGAAGACAGAATGAACAAAGCTGGCTATTAGACAGCATTCCGATCCTTCATTAGAATGCTGTATTTAGACCAAATTGTCATTTATTAAACAATTTTCACATTAGTTACCAAACCCATGTGCCTTTCAGAGGATAGCCACTCTGTTTTCAGATTCACTTAGAATCAATTTCTAAAAGACCGCTGGTGTGTGTGCTGTCCAAGAAACCTTTTAATTTCCATTTGTAAACCTTTTTTGATGTTGCTCTCTTGTCAAAAACAGGAAGCCATTATTTTCCAGTAGTAAACATGTTCAAAATCAAGTTAGCCACTCAACTCCCCAATTCAAGGCTGTGTTTTGTATACATGAAAAAAAAAATCTTTCTAATCTTCATCAAATGCATCAAAATGCTCAAAGGAAAGCCAAGTCCTTTAAAATTTTGTGGGAATCCAAGAATTTGAAGGATCTCCCCCCAAAGGGTTGGTTCTTCTCCAAACCCTGTGAATCCTTTCAAATCTTTGTGATTCATTTCTTCACTATTTCAATGCCCTGAGATTAGTCTGAATGTTTTTTCCTTCATTCATCCACCCACAATCTCTCTAACTCCCATATGGGATGTATACAGTGACACTAACCACCGAGAGCAAAGCAGAACAAGATGTTTGCTGTGAATATCAAGTCTCAAAAGAGACAAATTCATACAAATCACCATTGCTTTCTCAGTCACCACAGATTGCTACATTTTAGAGTGCCAAGCAAAATACTATAAAGTATCACCTAAAGACTCTATGAGCAAATGTATTCACAGGGGAAGCTTAATGAATAGGACAGAATTTCCCTAGTTTCATTATGATGCTTAGGAAATTCTTCAAGGTCAATTGCTTGAGTGCACCCAGTAGGAAGACACCCCATTTCTGACAGGAGTCACCAAACAATGGCGGTCACTCCTTCCTGTCCTTGACCGCACCCCGAGTCTGACACTTGCACTGCCATTACGACTTTTGCTTCCTAATTACCTAACCATTTAAGCCAAGATAATATTTTCTTGCTCTGTAGTAAGTTTAGATAAAACGAGAATGGATTTATCTGTATTCAGCTGTATATTTAATGCAGTGCTAGCTAGCTATTGCTTAATTTAAAAAAATTATTTTCCCACTTTAATTGTGGTGTCTAGAAGGAACAATGCTCCCCTGTTATAAGGTAACTCCTTTTAATTTCTTTTATAATGTGTATGTATACACTTTAAGTAGCTTCTATAGTGGTAGGTTTCCATATGGCTTTTTCTAAAGGACTTTGGTGCCAGTTATACCTCCCCACACTCCCTCCTGTGCTCTACCCCCATTCCCCTATTCCCTTTCACCATTCTCACTCTGTTATTCCTCTTCCCTCTTTATTTTATTATTTTTACTCTACCTCCTCTCCAGGAACCCCTCTCCCCCACCCATGGCCATTTGTTAGTTTTTTACTTCACTGGGTTTTCAAATCAAAACATACATATCTGAGATTTCAAAGCTAGCATCCAATCATGAGGGAAAACATGTGACATTTATCTTTCTGGGTCTGGGTTACCTCATTCAGCACGAATGTTTCCACTTCCATTTGTTTTTCTATGAATTTCATAATTTCTTTTGTTTAAGGGCTGAGTAATATTCCACTGCATGTATGTACCACACCTTCATTATCCATCAGTTGATGGACATACAGGTTGTTTCCAATTCCTGGTTATTATGCAAAGGGCAGCAATGGACATGGATGAACAGATATTTCTGTAGTACAGCATAGATTCTTTTGGGTATACACCAAAGAATAGTGTAGCTGGTTCAAATAATAGATAAATTTCTAGCTTTTTGAGGAATCTCCACACTGATTTCCACAGTGGCTTTGCCAGTTTGCAGTTCCACCAGCAATGGATGAGAGTTCCCCTTTCTCCACATCCTCACCAGAATTTGCCTTTATTTGTTTTTGGGGGGGTTAGTCATTCTGAGAGGGGTAAAATGAAATCTCAAAGTGTTTTAATTTGTATTTCCCTGATGACTAATGATGTTGAACATTTTAAAAATATTTCTCAGCCATTTGTATTTCATGTTTAGAGAGCTCTCTGTTCATCTTCTTGCCCCATTTTTAAATTGGGTTGTTTGGGGTTTTTTGATTTTTAGGTTTTTTTATTTATTTATTTATTTTAGATGTTTGTGTACTCTAGATACTGACCTTATGTCAGATGTACAGCTTGTAAAGACTTTTTCCCATTCTGTAGGCTGCCTCTTCACTTGAATGATAGTGTCCTTTGCTGTACAGAAGCTTTCTGGTTTCATGAGGTCCCATTTGTCAATTGTCAGACTTGATGCTTACATTATAAGGAATCCTGTTCAGAAAGTCCTTTCCTGTGCCTATAATTTCCAATATATTCCCTATTCTCTCCTCTATATGATTCAGGGTGTTGGGTCTTCTGTTGAGGTACTCAATCCATTTGGAGTTGAGTTTTATGCATGATAAGCGGTAGGGATCTAGCTTCATTTTCTATATGTCACTATCCAGTTTGACTAGCACCATTTGGTGAACACTGCCTTTTCTTCAGTGTGTATTTGTGGCTCTTGGCAAAAGCCAAGTGCTTGTAAATGCATGGATTTAAATCTGGGTCCTGAATTTTATTTTACTGATCATTGTCTCTGTTTTTAATGCCAATACCATCCTGTTTTTATTACTATAGCTCTGTAGTATAATTTGAGATCAGAGATGGTAAGGCCTCCAGCAGTTCTTTTATTGTTCAGGATTATTTTGGTTATCCTGGGTTTTTGTGCTTCTATATGAAATTTGAAATCATTTAATTGTGGGGAGAAGGCATCAAATGCTTTTTCCTCAATAAAAGGTTAACAACAGAGATTGCTATTCTGAAAATACCCTTGTTTAACAAAAGGTAAATTTGTTATTACTTCTGATTCAGATAGGATGTGAGGGTCTAGCTGTAAGGCAATGGGGACAGAACTTATGTGTGATAGCCTGGTTCTGGCCTAGGATGCCTACTTCCTAATTCACCAATATATCATGCTGCAAGCTCCTACCACTACAGACCCAGCCATCCCAACCACCACGCCTTCTCTACCATGAAGGACTGTATCCTACAAACCATGGGCTAAAATAAACCTTTCCTCCTTCAAGTTGTTTCTGTCATGTATTCCTTCACAGTGATAAGAAAAGTGACTAATATAAAAATTGGTACCCAAGTTGCCATGTGGTTCATAGACCTTTGGAACCAGTTTGTATAAGGAATGTGGAGAAGTTCAGAGCTGCGGACTAGAAAATCCTAGAATGCCATAAGCTAAGCTTAGTGGGGGATTCTGGTGGGTGTGCAGAAGACCAGAGTGCTCAGAGAAATATAGACAATAAAATTGTGCTCATGAGGTTTCAGAGGAAAGAAGGACTCTTTGGGGAGTTGGACTAGAGGTCAACCATGTTATGTCCTGGCAAACCATGCACATTTCCTGAAATTTTAAGTAAAGCTGAATTCAGAAGTAATAGAAAAATTTTTAATTAAAATTTTTTTTTTTAGAATTTCCTCAGTGAGCATTGTATTTACATTATTTCCACCCTTCACATGTACTGTCCCAACTCTTCCCATGTACTGTCCCAACTCCCTTTCAATTTCTTTGACAGAGGAGATTTAGTGACATCATAGCAGCCAAAGGCTAGAATGGTCACTGCTCATAGCTTTTAACCAGATTTATAGTGAGAGAGCCAAAGATGGAGCAGAAAGCTGTAAAAGGAGTTTGAACTTGTTAAAGCTGCAGATGTGGCTCCTGAAGAAAAGGGGCCATTTGTGTTAACTAAGTTACAGTCATTAATGAGTAATCACACACTTTGTAGCTGGACAACAGGAAAAGTGCCTTAAGGGAAAAACCCCACCCATAAATGACTCCAGGATATAAAACTGAAAATCCATTGGAAAAACATTCATTTGAAAGGGAAGCCCTTGAAAAGACTGATAGTGCTTATAGACTGCCCTGCTGCAAAAAGACTGCTTAAGGAAGAATTTTCCCAGGTTCTCCCACACAAAGGCAAACAGATCCTGCTGCAGCTGTGAATTTAAGGGTCAATCTGGTAGCAGAACTTGGCTTTGTCATTGTGATTTTTTTCCCCCCTTAGACACAAAGAATTACAAAATGTGGGTCTTAAAGGTATTCACCAGAATTCTGGAAAGCTGCTAAGGTCAGATAATGTGTGCCAGGTCAGATTCCCAAGGCCATTGCATGAAGTTGGAAATGTAAGGCCTAAATTGCAATGGAGACCCCATGCTATTGGAGATACCAGAAGCATGGGACATTGCTGAGGGAGGCTGCATGCAATGAGTGGAGCTAGTGGAGAGACAGCACATATAAGGTACAGGTGGCAGGGCCAGAAAAGTGGCCTCAGAATCTGGAATGGAGCCAATGAATTTGGTGTTTGTCCTGTTGAGTTTCAATCTTGCTTTACTGAAGAATTTTCCTGCTATGCTCCCATTCTTTCCTTTTGGAATGGAATTGTTTACTCTGTGTCATCCTAAGAAGTATATAGGAAGTATATAACCTGCTTTTTTATTTCACAAGGTTGCACTACTAAGAGTTTGTCCTGAGTCTCAGAAGAGACTTTGGACTTTTTAACAATGCTGGAGTTGTAAGACTATGGGGATGTTTGAAGCTGGACTGAACATGTTTTGCATTATGAGATGGCCATGAGCTCACAAGGGACAAGGGCAGAATGTTATGGTTCAAATGTGAACTATCCCCCACAGGATCGTGTGTTTAACAGCTGGTCCACAGCTGGTGATGCTGTTTTCAGAGGTCATAGAACCTTTTGGATATGGGGCCAAGCTGGCAGATATAGGGCCCCAGATCCAAACTACCTACTTCCTGATCCACTGAGATGTAACAGGTCACACTGCAAGCTCCTGCTACCAGAGCATTGCCCCCCTCGGACATTTTGCCTTTGCTGCAATGAAGAGCTATAGCCCACTCAACCATGAGCCCAAATAAATCCTTCTTCCCTGAGGTTGTTTCAGTCAGGCATTCTGTTACAGTGATGAGGAAAGGAAATTATATAATGTTGAAAAGAAAAATGGCTCTTCAAGAGATGTCAGGGTGCTTCATGAGCCCTGAGGTTTCCCAGGAGCTCTTCATAGAGCAGCCTACCACGAAATGCACTGGGAAAAAGTAAAAGTGACTGGAGAACAAGTAATTGATCGGAAAATAACTGTTTTGTATTTTTACTTATGCTTCTCTTCCCACAAATAGTGTAAATTTCCACAGAAATTGATGCAGGCTTTCTCTGAGGCTTCCTTTGTCTATCTTACTGTATGCTAAAAATGGATCCTTACATTTACAGACAAGTATACCTGTTACCACTGATCAAAGAAGCTTCTTTTTGCAACAGATGGACACCATTCACAATGTTCCACAACTGGTCACATACAGAAAGTGTCCGAGAGATGTCCAGCCCTAAGTGACACATCTACAGTGGAACCTCTGGACCTAAGGCTCATGGAACATTGTAGAACTGGGTGGAGATAGAGAGAATAGTAATGCATCTCCCAACTCTCACCAGTGAAGCTTCCTCGCGCAAGAACAGTGATCAACATAGAAAGTCACAGTGGCCAAAGTGTAGAGAATAAGAAGAGACTGCAGAGTATGTGTTCCTGGATAGGACTACTATATTAAACCTCACCCGCACAGGACTCAAGGACCATTGCAGAAGAAGGGATGGAAAGAATGTACAAGTCAGGGGATAGTGCATGACCACAAGGAAGCAGTCCTCCAGACTTCCGGGAGCTTGCTCATATGAACTTACAGCAATGGTGACAGCATGCACAGACCCATGTAAGCTCCAATCAGACAAAAACCCAGCATAGAACTGGGTAAACGGATAGGAGGCCCCAACCTTAGCTGAGGAACTATTGGCAGCTGATCACCACTGGGTGAGAGAGAGTCAATCTTCTTTAAAGGGAGTGATATTAGATAGGCCAACCAGCCTCCAGTGGATGAACTCACACTGAGGGACATATGGGGACACAAACTTGATTCTATAGGCCTTCATATATATGACAGAATACATGAAATCTGGTGGCCGCCTTTGGGGGCTGCAGATAGGTGAGGAGAGGTCCATGACCAAAATCAATAAAAAAAGAAATTCTAAACTTAATGTTAATTTTAAACATTATTGTAAAATTTTTAAAAATTTTTATTTTTATTTTATGTGTATGTGAGTATTGCCTGCATATAGGTAAATGCACCCATGTCAATAATTTTTAAGGGTTAAATAACTGGTGCAACCATTAAAATTAAATGTTTGTATATACCCCTTATGGTCTTACAAGCAGTAAATACACATGTGCATATACTTTCAATAAATAGCCAAGATAATAAAATATCTATGTAAGAGTCACTGGCTGGCCTCTACATGTAAGCACTTAATCTGAAGTTGATTTTGTTTCCAATGCTTGGAATAATCAAATAAGCATCTCAGGTGTTTGCTGGATTCATGAGCTTTGAACCCCTTTTGCACAATAACTACAAATAGATTTGGCCAAGGCCCATCTGTAGCCCAGAAACCTATAAACCTATAGAGGTGTCACTCCTACTATAAGGGGGTCAGGGACCCATCACCAGCAGGTAGACAGTTTTGAGATAGGCATTACAATCTAGTGTTCTCTCCTCTCCTTTCTCTCTCTCTCTCTCTCTCTCTCTGTCCGGGGCAGATTATAGGTTGGCTCTTTTGCGGAAGCACGGACTGTGCTCTCAAGGCGGAAGCTGTGCTCCCTAGTGCGGCCTGTGCTTAGGTCTGGCACTTCACCTCCTACACTATAAGATTAACTTTTGGGATGCAAAGTTAGGTAAAAGTCATCTTTGTAAAAGTCATTGACACGTGTATCTATATCTGTATCTCTCTATCCCTATAGCTGTAGCTATTGAGCTCTCTCTGTCTCTATCATCCACATATATATCTACACCACCTGTCTCCATATATTAACTGTATCTCTGCTCAATCTCCATCTGTCTCTCTCTCTCTCTCTCTCTCTCTCTCTCTCCCCCCTCCCTCCCTCCCTCCATCCCTCCCTCTGCCCTCCTATCTACTTGAAGGACCTCAATTGCCAAGAAAGCTTTCCCTTCTTCCTGGGTCTAGATGTTACCGGAATTAAGGAAAATTAGCCACCTCCCTGACTCTCCCTCTTCCTCACCTTTTCCATCTACAACATCAGTACCTGGTGGGGAGGCAGGTGGCAGAGGCAAAGCTCAAGCTGTTTTATGATGGAGGAATAAAGGGCACTTGTTATGGCAGAAATGGGTCAGGACTACCTCTTTGAACTCTGAACTGCACAAAGGTTGTACTTCTCTACTCTTGCCAGATGATTCTGTGAGAATTTAGTTTCCTAGCTTTCTAAATCTAAGTTGAACTGATATCCTACCAGTAAATCCCACATTAAGAAGTCATGGTACAGGAAATCCTTGGTTGAAAACCCATTTTGCAGATGTCTTCAATCTCATGGCCATCTGGTCATCCGTTTGGCTTTATATTTTAACTTTTGCTCTCATTTTGATCTGTGTCATTAAATGGAAATTGAAAGGAAGCTAATGAGCAGAGTGAAGAGGAGAGGACATCCTGGTAGCCAAGGAGTCAATGCCACTGCCGAGCATCAAGTCTTGGGGCTTGTAGGAGTGATTCTATCCAGCATAATTCTTAGGACATCTCCACATTTTAGAACAAATCAGTCTATCAGATTGAGACCTTCCACAACACAATAAAAAAAAGAAACATCACTAACATCAAAACACGAAGGAGCAGCAACACAATGATTCTTTGAGAACAATCACTGAAGACAGGGGTAGAAGAGATCTGGGGTCTCCTCACCTTATGCCAAAGCAAACCTCTCACAAGTACCTCTGCCTACCTCTACCTTCGGCCACTGCCTCTAATCCTTCAGCCCACAGTAGAGAAACATGCAGATAGAAAAGAATTCAGACATCTGGAAATGTTTTAGTTATCACAAGTTTTAGTAACTTTTCAAAGAGAAACATAAAATTGAGTGAAAAGTCAAACAAAAATTTTGGTTCACTAGAGGGGTAACAACCCTCCTTTTATGACCCTGTTCATCTCTCATTTGATGGGATTACTCAGGAAATGTATTGCTATTTTGATTTTAAATTGCTCTAAAATATGTGATTACATAAACTCAATCCAGAGTTTTTCTCTGAAGAAAAGGAAAAATTTAAAAGCTGGGAAGGACGACTATTTTATTGCGTTTCTTCATTCTCCTTTTGTTCCTTGTATATGTCATAAAAATCCATCAATCAGTACTATCATTTGGGGAAAACATCTCTGAAAATGCTATTTAAAGTATCCAGCAAGCCTTGGTTAATCTGGTTGTCAGATGTTGGTTCAGTGATTGAAGATGTATAAAAACAAACCAAGTACTAATGTCATCTACCAGTCTAACTTTTGCTAAAATTACTAAAATAGATAAAGGACTATTTATACTGTGCTCATGGTTTTCTGTAACTCAATATGTAATTTAGAGCAATTTTCTGGGTTTTCAGCTCATTTTTCCTAGCTTCCAACATACTAGTATGCTGCCTTAGCCACAGAGTACACAGAAACTTCTCATGGGCATGTACTTATTAACTCCACATCATGGCTTGGTCTGGTGACTGAACTTGGCCTTACTTCAGGTTTCTTTTTTCCAAAAACATAAGCAGTAGAAAAAAATTGAGATACTTAATTGTTCTGATAATTGATAAACATAACACAATGCTGAGCATCTGATGCTACAGCAGATGTCAGAGATCAGGAAATTTTCAGGAGCATCAGGAGTCTTATGGCTCTCACTTTAGTGTCCATCTTTAGAGAAAGCACTCATAAATGATACTCAAAGGAGTCTATGACACCCAAAACAAGAAAATGAAGAGCTCTTTGTCACATTTCTTGCTTATCTATATACTTATTTTACTTGCTAAAGCAGAAATCAGGGCTCAGGGATGGGAAGTTATTGTAGAAATTAACACAGACTCTTACCCATGGAATACAAACTAGAGGCGAAGTCTCCCGTCACTGTGTCCAATTCTGTATTCTATTACTTTAATCCTTTAAAAATTTATTAATAGAAAAGATCACTGTGAGTGGATGAAGAACACACAACAAATGGCTATATTGAGAAACAGGAAGTGAAGATTTTAGATCATTTGAACTAATCCCAGTAACAGAAATATAAGAAGACATAAGTAAAGAAAATACAATCAATAGTGAAGGCTATCACTCCATAGCAATATTATCTATAATGAACTCTAGTGAATTTACTAAAATTTATCAAAAGCATCACTGGCTCTATATAGGTGAATCAAATTCCCTGACTCCAAGAATTTCTTATCCAGGCAGCATTACTGCAAGTCAGTCAAACTAGAAAGCTGTAGTCAGAGGCCTAAGGGACATGGGAAATAGGTGAGAAAGACCCTGGTTCCAGTTGAAGTGGGTGTTTTTTCATGGAACTTTGTGGCTGTGAAAGGTGCATATTTACATGTGTCAGCCTGGTATCTCAATCATTTTTGAATACAGTTTTCCAGTCAAAGACCTATCCAATATAGGACAACTGGAGAGAAGCTCAGAGTATTTGGACTTCTAAGTAGCTATTATGCAGACTCGGCCAAGGCCTGTCTTTGCCTTCTACAATGCCAGACAAGACCAGAGCAATCATTAAAATATCTTACAATGAAAACAAATCCCATATTAAAAGGAGTGAAAGTGATCTAAGTCATTTGGTTTCCTTTAAGACTTGATTAAAAGTGAAAAAAAATCTTTGCCTTCAGTAGAGGCAAATTGAGGTTCCTCACAGTTTTTCAAACGGTACATGTGCTAAGGACCTATTTCTCTGGAACAGAACTGCCTATAACTGTCTTCCCAAATGGCTGATGCACACATGAATAATGTGAGTGCCCCTTTCAGCAAATCAGAGATGGTTTTCATGTTTGTTTCTCTTTACAACTGTTATTGCAGAAAGCATGCTATAAACTAAAACCCACTATAAAATAGAAATAAGTAATAAAAACAATTGTAAAACACATTGCAAATGCTTTAGATAATGAGTTCCCTGGCTGATCCTCTGTGTGGTTCATAAATCCAATGATAAGACTCAGGTGCCAGGAGAAGATGACAGTACAAGTCAGAATCAGGTAGATGTGGGTTCAAAGTCTGGCCAGCCCAGCCTCTGATCAGCTAGTGAATTTTCATCACTACATGTTCACTTCTCTGAGATTCAGCTTTCATATGTGTAAAAGAGGTCTAAGCAATGTCTGTTCCATAGGATTATCATGAACTTCAAATTAGGGAATTGTTTTGGAAAGTACTTGGCAGAGTCTGGCACATCAAAGAAGCACTAAAGCCACACATCAAGGGAGATGGAGCCTCTAGTACAAGACTAGACAGAAAGAAAGACCAAGAAGGAAAAACAGACAAATAAAGAAAAGAGAGCATAAGGTAGAGAAGGGGAGGGGACGGGAAGGATAGGGGAAAGGAGGGAGGGAGGGAGGGAGGGAGGGATTACTCTTCATAAGAGTAAAAACTCTCGTGAAGGGAATTTAAGGACAAAATTGCCAAGAAAGAATAAGGCTGAATGGGAAAACAGGAACCAAACCCAAGAATTCAGTTGCTGCAAGTACCTTGGTCCTACTTAATACTAAGGACTGAGATGGATTTAATTTTAGGCACATTTAGGCTGGAAATTCTCCAATGATTTTCTTCTTGTGAATATATTATAAGATGTGCTTTCTGGCCACTATTCCAAATGTCTCTTTCTTGCTCTGCTTTGAAATTTTTTTCAATGTATGTTTTAAATTGAATTTTTGTGAATTTCATACGGTACATCTTAATCATATTTAGACCCCTCCTCTATCTGTACCCCTCTGTATTTAGCCCAAAGGATTTCATGCTAAGGCCTGTTGAGTCAAGTTTGTGTCCCCAGATGTTCCTCCATGTGAGTTCATCCACTGGAGCCTGCTCAGTCTATCTATAGTCTCCCTTAAAGATGACTTTCACTCAGCAATAGTCCCTTGCCTAAGGATGGGGCTTCCTGCTCATTAGCAAACTCAATCAGATAAAAACCAGCATAAAATGCTCTAAAATTTTTATTAAAAAATCATAATTTTTTTTGATGTATGCATAGCCCTAACTAACCCATTTTCCTTCCTACCTCTGGAGAAACTAATAACCTAAAGTTGGCATGGACCCTTCTATACTGCTGCAAGTTGATTCTTCAATTGGCATTCATACATAATCAGCAATATCATGTTATGAAAACATATATACATTAACAGCTGTTCTCTGAGAAACTTATTACAACTTTTTGTAGTGTTGAGTATAGGTAGGTTTCACTTTTCTTTTTAAATGTTGCAGGTTAATTTGCCTAGGTTGATCTCAAACTTGAAATCTTCCTGCCATGGCCCACTGAGGAGTTAGTGTTCCAGGTCCGTGATCTCTCACCTGAGAGGGGTTGGCTAATCTTCACTGGGAGGAGTTTGCTAATCTTCATTACATCTTTGGACTACTAACAGGTCAGTCTTGTAATATTATGAAAGGTAGGAACCTCATTTATTTATTTATTTTTCAATCTGGATTGAAAATGTTCCCAATGTTATTCGCTAAGTCTTTTATTCTTCTTCTGAGGACTTGAAATGTCATCTCTCTTGAAAATCAAGTCTCTACATATTAGAGATGACAATAGTTTCTGGGCTTCTGTGTTTTCCCTTTGTCTATTCCTATTCAAACTATATGAAAATCTTAATTTCTACATGTGAAGTAGGATCTTGAATGAGTATATTAGCTATTCCTAGCACCTTATACAATATAAATTTAAGAATGATTTAGTCAAATGTCTTTTAAATTCTTACCATAATTTTATTTATAATTAAGTCTATTACACATTAGAGACAAATTTGTAATGCTGAAGCATCCCATTCATTAACACAGACTTCTCTGAATCTTCTCTGAGTCTTTTTACTTATGTGTAAAATGGGGCAATTTAATTTATGGCGTAGGATTTATAGTAATGGTACGTTAACTATTAGCAATAATATTGTTATTAATAACACCCCAAATTCTTATTCTTTGTCAAGGCTCTTAATAGAGACAGACTTACTGAAGGTAGTCTGACAGATCCCTCTCTCCATACACCCTGGCACAGACACACAGACACACAGACACACAGACACACACACATATACACTCATGTACACACGCATCCTCCATTCATGCTAGAGAATATTGCTAGAGGAAAACACAAATATCATGTTACACATTACCTCCTGAGACTTTGTGCAAAGAAAGCAGTGATGGTAAGCAATTAGTGCTCAGAAACTTGTTCCCACTCAGGATTTTTAGGCCTATCTTAACCTTTCTTGGCTCCAGGTATATTTTGAAATACCTGAAAATTCTCAGGGAGAATTGTCCAAATTCTTAGCCTATCTGCACCCCAGCTTCCTAACAACAGTCTTCCCAGACCTTCTTTCAAACATGGAGCAGGTGTTCCACTACCATGTTTTAACATCACCATGATAAAGCTTCCCATTTCCATAAAAACTCTCTGGCTATGAGATGAAAACAATTCAGTGGAACCAAGGAATTCCAGCATTGACTGAGGTCTTGATTTCAACTGTGGAGGGAAGGAACCCTGGCTTTAAAATCCTCCCCCTGCGTCCCGCCCCCTGTGAGGAGTTTCATGGACAGATAGAAGGTTACACAGGAATATATTTCTGAAGTTTGAAAGGCTGGCAATCATATAAGTTTGGAACTAGGCAATTAGTTACAACAATCTGTAGCACATTTATAACAATAATGTCTATAATTACCATGGTCATTACAGTAATAACGACTGTGCTGAAAGTAAATCAGTCCAACTGTGGGTTCCGTCACTTACAGTGGATAGTTCAGTGTGAGGTGTGACAAGCACCTGCTGGTTTTCTCCCTGCTGTCACTCTTTTAGCAGACACCCAGCCCTGGTCTTGGCTTGGGAGCTCTCTCTTTACTCTGATCACATTGCTTGTGAAAGGCTTTAAGTTGACACAGAATGCAAGGTGGTGCATAACAGGCTTTCCTTTCAGAATGTGTCTCACTAACTGTGTTGGTTACTTTGGTGATCAGTGTGACAGAATATCTGACAGAACAACTTAAGAGAGAGAATTTACACTGGTTCACAGTTTCAGAAGGTGGGTCCATCACAGTGAGGAGGGCATGGTGATGTGAATGTGCCGCGGACAGCACAGGGAACCAGGAAGTAGGTAGCTGAACTGCAACCCTTAAAGACCTTAGTGACCTACTTCCAGCAGCTAGGACCCCGCTCCTAAAGGTTTCCCAGATCCTAACACAGTGCCACCAGCTGGGAACAAGAATTCATAATTGGAGCCTGTGGGGAACAGTCCAGATTGAAGTCATACCAAAAGTCTTGTAGAAGCGCTTAGGAGATTTTCAGCTCAAAGTTGTGACAATGTGAGCTTAGGAATGCTAGAAACTTATACCCCTGTATCAGTTCTTGAAGGTTGTTATTAGAAAAATAATAACACAAATTTGGTGGCTTGAAACAATAGAAATCGATTTTCTCACACTTCTGGGTGACAGAACTCTGAGATTAAATTAAACATCCGGAAGGCTAAGCTTCTGCTGAGGCTCTAGGAGAGAACCCCCCTCTTCTTTCTGTTCCTGTGTGGTCACAGCTTCCTCACTCCTTCACTGGATTTAGGGTGTACCTGGACGATTCAGGGTCATTTCTTCTCAAGATCCTTAAGTGCATTGGAAAGAACCTTTTTCCAAAGAGCTGTTTCTTACAAGTTCCAGGACTGTGTTTGGTATGATGCTGACTTGAGACCCATCATTCAACCTGGAGAAAGACATAAATCCCCAAACTCAGGCGGCCCGGGGTAACAATGCTTTTTCCTTGAGCTGTTTTGATATGATTTTTCTTGTCTTCATGTGGCAAAGAATCTTCATAAAAACAACAGAGGGCAGAAGTATTCTCTGTCGGGAGAACCACTCTCGTTCTTTCAGACTTAAGGAGCTTCTATAGGATTATTGGCAAGTGGGCCGAGTTCAGAGTTTTCCTTGGCAATTTGCTTGTGAAGTTCTCCCTTATTCCCCTGACTACAGAGCACATGGACATACACATCCCAGGAATGAACCATTCATTCTCCTACTGGGGAGTTCCTCAAGTGCTTTGGTGAGGTCAATCTGGAGCAGGATGCAAAGTCACAGTTTGGTATTAAGAAGAGATGTGAGGCTGGTGTGGTACCACACATCTACAGTCCCATAGCCTGGGAAGCTCAGTCAGAGTATGGTGAGTTCTAGGTTTCCCTGGCTATATAGCAAGACTGTATCTCAAAACCAAGAGAAGACATTGAGGGCTTCTTTGACCTCAAGATTGCAATAAAAATAGTGAATGCTAACATTTGGGAGTCAAATAAGTCTAATGGAACCCAGATCCACCGGCTGCTAGCTAGGCTATATGGCAATGTGTCCGTTAATTAGCCTCCTTGAGCATCAGGTTCCACAGGACAACATCATTGCAACTTCATCTTAACTACATCCTTCAGTGAGCGTATCATTCCTTTACAGGGTGTATCTGTAAGATGAACTGAGGAGCATGAGTGGGAAGAGAGACTTCCTATACGTTCTCCAGGTCTTGTGGCTATCGGACCAAGATGTCCTGAGAGAGAAGCAGCAGAGGTACATGTAGAGGCACAAATGCTGGGTGGAGACTAAGGTCTGTGGGTACCTTGAAGGAGCTAGGCTGTGTGAGTCTCTCCTGTAACACTCTGAAGTAAGAGGTAACTCTGCCTTGCACAGATCAGTGCTCCAAACACCTCCATTTCACACAGGTACTGAGTAAGCGAATGGCCTAGCTGGAACTGAATGCAAGTTGGCCTTCCTTCAAAGTGTGTGCCACTCCCATCACTTGCCCTCTCTCAAAATGCTAAGAAGGAGGGCTGCGCGGGCAGAAAAACAATCCTAACGCCAAGCAAGGGAACAAGGCAAACCCAGAATGCTTACTGTGAGTCAGCAGCTCTGCCACATACTTTCTAAAAGTTGCCATTGAATACATAAAAGTAGCAAATGTCAGGGTATGATGACTGTACTTTATATGCACTATTTTATTAAGCCCTTGAGGAAGAGTATTGTTTTTATTATTGTTGTTATACTTATTATCAGTTCCATGTTACAGAGTGAAGGGTGGAATTGCAAGCTAGTAAGGAGCAGGATTTGGGCCCAAGTGGTCCAGATCTGTACTCCATAGGAATCGGGCACTGAGCTGAGGGTCTTTGGACCCCACACATCACTGTTACACCCAGGCAGCTTTGGTAGGGCCATCTGCCTGCTCTGTATAGCATCTTCACAAAGCTCTGCACAGCCAGCTGCCCTCAGTTGGTCAGCCTAAAGTCTGTCAGGTGCTGACTGTTGGGTTGGGATGGCAGACCTGCTCCTTTAAGGCATCATGGGTGGACTGAAAGCCTGTAAACACAATGAATTAAGGCTGGGAGGCAGCAGGGAGAGTCCTCAGCTAAGGGCCAGGGGAGTTTTTCTATCCTAATACTGGAACATACACATAATGTTAAGCCAGAAAGCCCATTTCAAAGGTAGCGGGCCCATGTGATTTTATTTTAGAAGAATGTCTGTTAACACCTTTGAGGCTACCAAGGTTCATGGTTCTAGACCTGAACCACTCAATACCTGTTTTGAATGTTGTTTTAAATTATTCAAACAAGACATTTATTTATAACTTAAAAATACTGGAATGAGATAGCTGAGCTAAGAAGCCTAGGACAGTCACTTCTTTTTTAAAAGAAAATATTTTATATATTATTTGTTATTTTATGTGTATAAGTGTATTGTCTGCATGTATATGACTACATCCATGCTGTACAATGCCCGTGGAAGTCAGAAGAGGGCATTGGATTCCCCTGGAACTGGAGTTACAGACGGTTGTTAGTTGCCATATGGGTGCTGGGAAGCAAACCTGGGTCCTCTACAAGAGCAGCCAGGGCTTTTAACTGCTGAGTCAGCTCTCCAGCCCTGGACAGTCACTTCTTAAGCCTTAGCTTCCTTATGCATCTAGCAGGTGAATAATAACAATTCCAGAAATCTACTGTGAAGAATAATGGAGAAAATACTTGTAAAGAATTTAGAGACGTCCTTGGCACAGTTCACAGGGGTTGCTATTCCTGTTAGTTTTACTATGGGGATCTGGATCATGGTCATAATTTTGATATTAGCATGACCCCTCCCCCCAATACAATAAAATGTCTCAGTGGAATGGTTGGTCTGAATTGTTTCTTCTGTGGAGTCCCCATTTATAGGTGACCATCTCATCTTGGTCACTCTGCAGTGAGAGCAGTTGGAGCAGTCAGGTACTAATGGAAAGACTCACGAGCAGTGCTCCCAACAGTCACACACAGTGCTGACAGTTGAGCTTTGCATATAATTTTGATGAGTACCTGTCATTCTGATTCAGTCTCTATAGCTTGATGCTTTTGATTTTTACTGGACTTATCTTAAAAGTACAGTTTATTGTTAACCTTTTGCAGAGTCCTAGAAAAACATTTAAATGTTATTTCACTTATTTTGCATTAAATAAAATTACAAGGTAAAACACATGTTTTCAGTTAGGATTTGGAGGCTTTGGGTACTACTTGTTTACCTCTAATTGAAGTATAACTTTCTAAACTAAGAGCAATAGAACTAATAAGAGCTTAAGCACTGTCACCAAATTCCACCATTTCTAGCCTATAAATAGAGATCAGTATGACCTTAGTCAACATTCTGTGGTAATTATTAATAACTGGCTGGCAGTAGAGAAATAATAGCACATGCTGATACACACAAATGTCAGAGATAACCAGGACCTGGTTGATGGGTTCACTTCTTGAAATGGTTAGTAGAGTAATGACTCATGGGAGAAACAGGTGTATCCCCCTGGAATGCATAACGTGACTATGGACAAATCACCATAGCCCTCTAACCAGAAGTGCCTGAGGGCTGTCATCACTCAAGGGAACAAAGCCATCAAATTTTGGGATCACTTTGTCATTTTGCACTTGTGATTGCTCAGAGTCATCAGGCTGTGGTCAGCATCTGTCTATAAGCAACGTACAAAATAAAGGGAGTATATTTCTGTATGTTCTCACGCTTGTATACCTTAAACCATCCTTTCATTAATAATTGCTATTTTAAAGTTGAAGATGTGAATCCTGTTTTGTGAGGACAGAGATTTGTCATCTTTCTTTCCTTTGATGTTCCCACGGGGCAGTGTTCAATGCCTTGTCAGTGAATGTTGCAGACTGATAATGGTTATCACTTTATGAAACAGCCTTATCAGAAAAAAAATTCCTTACTCAAATAGCTCAGTGTTCTTTTGTCTCCATAGGCTTCCCATGGCTGCTCTCCAAACCACGGCTCCTCGTCTTTGTGCCTCTGGAAAGCCCTCAGGCGCTATCATCCCTTTGTTTTAAAAATCTATTTAGTCTCTCCTTACAGTCCATTTTACATGCATCAGGGTGAACTGGTGCCCTCTGAGCCTTTATGGAAGGACATATTTCTAGAATGGGAAGGGAGAATTGAGGTATAAGAAGCAGCGAGTGTCAGTGCATTTGTTTAAAAGATCACTTTGGAAAATACAGGCTCAGCAGGTGATACGCACAGTTTGTCATTGAGAGGTCAAAAAGCACAGATGGTGTTTGGCGTTCCACCATAATGGCAGAGGAAATTAATCGAGGAGCTAGATCAGGTCTATACGATTTCTGTGCTATCATGGGGGTACAAACTAGAGGAGAGTAAGGAACAAATCCAGACAGAAATGCTCTGAGGACATCACTGTATTATTTTAGTTAAAATTTAGATGTGAAATGTTTCTAGTAAGGCATGGATTCTTTTCTCGACCCAAAGTCTTGTCAGTTCCTAATGTCAATTAGCAGTCTCAATGCACACATTTAAATGTCTCATGTGGATTTGGGTTTGCTGACCCCTTGACTGATTCTTGAAATTAGATAGGAAAATTGGCATCACTTATGTTAAGGTTCAGATAGCCCTGCCCCCTCACCAGCAGGGTCTCAAGGACTTCTCAAGGTCCTGAGAATGGGGAACCCAGTTGATAAGCACCCTGGTCTTTGAAGTCAAGAGAAGCAGACTTTTCTCCACTGTTTGGCCAACATGGTAGGCTTCCCCTTTGATCTCTAAAGAGAACAGGTTTTTAACAGTCCTGCTCTCCCACGCCCCCACCAACCGCCCAACTTTAAAAAACAACACATCTTCCCACCTTCTGCAGGAAGCAGAAGCCTCCCCCTTAAAAAAGACCCCAGCTCATGACCCAGGTAGACATTTTCCCTGCCCTGAAGGGAATCTGTCCCATATGTTCTTTGCTAATAAACTCTATTCCAATGGAGTCTTATCTGTGTCCTGGTGCACTCTCCTCATCAACTGGATTCATCCATAGGCTACTTTTTACCTATCAACTTACTTTTTATTTTTTGCCAGAAAAAAAATAGCCACATTAAGAACAAGTTTCACGTCAGGCATGCTGGAACACACCTGTAATCCTAGTACCCGGGAAGCAGAGACGGCAGATCTCAGCAGGTTTGAAGCCAGCCTGGTCTCCACTACAATTTCCAGTCCAACCAGGCCTGTATAGAGACATGCGGCAGGACTTTCAGGCTGCTCCTTAAGGCTGCGGCTCAGAATACAAGAGAGAGGCCTAGAATCACTGCACAGGTGTGTGGAGTTGGGCACGTCTGCTGCTTCACAAGGCTAGAGGTTGAAGACTGGAAAACAGCTTTAGTGATGTATTTGTCCCAGGGAGATGGCCACATAAGATACAGGGCTGTTTGAAAATGCTGTCTCCTTGAGAAAAGCAGTGGCAGAAGCCAGAATTGATGCTGGTCCTCCACAAGTTTCTTCCCAGTAACTCTCAAAGCAGGAAGGGGCTATAAACAGTGTTGATCTGGCGCTAAGTGTTATGTTGGTCATTACAGGTTGGGCTTGCCAAGACCATTACAGGCTTTGCACTGAAATACCAGCCTGTCTATAGGCTTTCTGGGCCAGGTTGGTGATACTGGCCTTTTCTATGAAAACCATTTGCAAGTTCACTCTACTTGGCATCATTAGTTAGAGTCCTGCTACGAATAGCTGCAGGGGTCATTCCAGAGAGTATTTCCAGGTACACTTCAGGTCTTCTTGGCCCAGATGTTTCATTCCCCCTTTAATTCTCTCACATATAACATGGCAGTTGATTGCTCTGCTTTGATGTGTCCTGTAAGAACAACAGAGGGGAAGTAGAGGACCAAGAAGCCCTGGGTAGGTGTGAAATGCATGTTTTAGATTGTGCCATGCCATGCCCAGAGGGTATGAT
Organism: Nannospalax galili; assembly: GCF_000622305.1. Classification (NCBI taxonomy): domain Eukaryota; kingdom Metazoa; phylum Chordata; class Mammalia; order Rodentia; family Spalacidae; genus Nannospalax; species Nannospalax galili. The sequence continues at coordinate 1,789,163 of NW_008341028.1, read as the reverse complement.
CTGCCTATCCTCATCCCTGCTTCCCACCCTAGGTGCCCGTGGCATCTTAGTGCCAGAGGTCACCATGTGAGGTACTCTGGGCCTTTGCTCACACTGTTGGAAGTGCTGTGCTGCCTCCCTTTTTCCTCATCTTGTAGAGAAAACAAACATAGGTTTCCACTCCTCCAGGAGGCTTCCTGCTTTCTCTCACCCCCCCTCCATTTGCACATTCCTTATCTTCACCCATTAGTAGTATGGTGTGTTATCTGCATTAGCGTGTCCTATCATGTCAGGCTGTGCATGCCAATGAATGTCTGTGCTTTTTGGAATTGTGCTTTTTGGAATTATGTAATTTGGGACAGGCTTGTCTTTTTCACATTGTACATCAGGGCTTTGCCCAGGGTACACAGAGGGATGGAAGGAGTGGAAAGAGGACTTGAGAGCCAATTTGCAGTCATCACCTGCCACGTGCAAGATTCTGTGTCAGGTGTGCTCTGTCATTTAATCCTCATAAAATATGCAAAGTTGGCATAATTATCCAAACTGTCAAATGAGGGAAATGTGGCTCATAGAAGAAAAATAGCTTCTTTAGGTCCCACAGTTAATAAGCGACAGCAGCACCATTTGAATCAAGGCTTCTGTGACTACAAACCTGTGCTCTCTTCATTGTGCTATGAGCCGCTCCCTGCACCCAACAGCTCCAATCTGTGGTGCCCAGACTGAGAGTTCTGTGGCAGGTGTAAGGACGCTGGTGTGCAGGCTGACCTGTGGGCAGAAGGCCTTTCATGGATAGGTGAGCATTAGCATCACTGATTGCCAGTCCCCCGGGGTGAAGTACCATGAAGGAGGCAGTCCCCTCTTCACCCCCGTATGCCCTCGGGGTTATTGCCGCCTAAATTTTTCTAAGTTCACTTCCTACAGATAGCATTTAGCTTTCACAAAACCCACCCAATTCGTTATCTGCTCACATTTCTCCAGATGTTTCACCTCCCACTCCTGTCTCTCTTAATGACTCTTGGGGTTTGATTACCAGCAGGGTTAAAGCTGTCAAATTATTCTTGGCTCTATTCCATTTCTTTCTTTCTTTTTACATCTATCTCTGATGTTCAATTTAAAATCTTTACCAATGAATCAATATTTTTTTCTAATTGCAGGTTGAACCTCAATACTAGAGCTATGCCCATCCTACTGTGCACTGGAGAGCGTTTTGTTTTCCTGTGACTTTAGTCATCAGGTTTTGCTGTCAACTCTGTGTCTAAGGTTGTCTCCGCCCCCCAATATGAAGCCTGGATCACATCACTGGAATTTCAAGGGGAGGCTGATGTGACTGCTTGAGGACTCTCATGTGGGCCGACTCTTACTCCATCAGCCTCTGACTTTTGCAGGGGTTGGGGGTGCAGAAGGAATCAAGAACTTTATCCCTGCTGATCTTTAGGGAGCAGGAAGCACGTAACCACCAGATTCTCCATGTGCACCTGCCCATCTATGAAGCATTCTAAGAGACATAGAAAGTAGAATGAGACCTGGGCCTCACACAGTCATCCCACAAAAACCACCAAATCCCACAGGGAGTCTGCTAACCATCAGATGGGACCTGCATCTCTCTATCTAGCTGGAACAGTGTTAGACTGTTCTGGGTGACAATTCCTGACTTTAATTTCAAGATCTTCCTGTTCTAATACATAGCTATCAGGGGGGAAGACAAGGCTGCTTTTGCTCAACTTAGACTCATCTCTTCTCCACAACTTCAGATCTTTAGTGCAGGGCACTATTTCTTGATTAATAGGAGCAGGAAAGGGATAGTGAAGCAGTTGTCAATTCTGAGACCTCAAGAAGTACTCCAGAAGTTCCTTTGGAAAAGTCATGTCTTCGTCTTCCTTTCAGAGATTTGCTGTCTTGAAATTACCTTCACTTTACTATGTAGGCTAGTATGATTTACCATAGCAGTAAATGTTGCACTTAACATTTTACAAAGCCTATTCATTTCTTCTTGCAGCTGGCAAGCCTCTGCAGTTGCACAAGTGAGACAGTGGATTGCAACATACCACGAAGCTGTTTGTTGTGTTTCCTGAGAATATCATGGTCATTGTCATGGACCTGGGCTTAGTAGCCAAGCAGTTATTTTCAGAAATGCAAATGACTGTTGGGGGTGCTTACAGATTCAACTGTATCTCAAGTCATTGCTACCATCCATGCATTACACTGTAGGTTCAAACTATTCAAATAATATCAGTTATTTTATCCTATTTTCTTCATTATTATTATTTGGGTTTTTCTTTCTTTAGAGAGTCTCACATTGCCCAGGCTACCCTTGAGCTCACTAGGTAGCCAGGCTAGCCTTAAATTCCTCTCCTCCTGCCTCTGTCTTCCAATTGCTGGTCTACCTGTTGTGCTGGGACTGCAAACATTGCTATGATTATTTCATTCTTTAACCCACAGTAAATTATGAATGCTTTTCATACTTAATAATGACATATACATATGCACATATATTGTAATAATATACTTCTTGTGATTAGTTTTATAGGACTCCAAATGTCCTTTTTTAATAAAGAAAATGTAGTGAAGACAATACACATATACTTATGAGGTGACCTTTAAAACTCAAAAAAGATATTTTCCTGCCAAGGGTTACAATGAAAGCTTTCTTAGGACTAATTCACTATATATAAGACAGTTTTAGGCACATGTTTTAAAATACTCTCCAGTGTTTTGGCAGACAAGCCATGTTTGTCAAAAAGGTATTTTTTGTGTCAACAATGCCTCATAGGAGGATAGGGTTTTTTTATACATTAATTTTTAATCCAAATATTTAAATCCAAATATTGATATACTTAATTGGGTTTGACTGTGTCTGTTTATTTGTACAAAATGTTGTCAGAGTAGATGACACCAGATAAAACTTCACCCAGGCCCTCACTTGTCACTTCTATTTGCTATTTGCTTGTCTTTGTGTGTGTGCTGTAGACTGAACACACGTGTCAAATCACAATTTTCTGTAATATCCTTACTCAAATATTAGTCTCATAGCTTTACTAGAAATATTAAAAATCATGTATATGTTAACCTGCTAGGGCTGCCATAACAAACTACCACAGGCTAGGTGACTTTAACAGCAGGAATTAACTGTCTCATTTATGGAAGGCAGTTTCTGCTGAGGCCTCTTTCCTTGGCTGTGAATGACCATTTCCTCCTTGTGTCCTCATATGGTCTACCTGTTGTGCATGTCTGTGTCCAGTCTTTCACGGGTACCAGTCAAACCATACTAGGATTGCTCTAAAGACCTTATTTTTATTGCCTGTTAAAGATTATAGCACCAAATACTATCCCACTTAGAGGTACCAGTAATTAGAGCATCATAGTGTGCATTGTGGTGAGGGTATAACTAAACCCTTAGATGCGCATTTACACAGAGACATTTATTGAAAATGATCTGCACATTCATCACATACCCAGATTATTGACGTTGGCCCAAGGGCACTGACTAAACAGGAGGAATGAGTCCAATAGTCATATTGCTTATTTCATACTTAGAGGCTAAACCAGCAACCTTGGGCTTCTACTCCACCACCTCCAAAAGCATTCTCTCACAAAAGGAAGGGTATCCATGGACCAGGTCATGAAATATTCAAGGTAAACTTGGCTATTTTTCTTTCAAGGGCAGCTGCTGGCTCCCAGCTTCCCCAGTGGAAATGCTGTCTTAAGACGACCCTCTCTCACTAAATGCAGAAGCTCCTATAATTCCCACAGGCCTTTAGTAAACCTCACAGGGGCAAGATTGCAAGCAGCCAAATAACAGGAAAAGGTTAACTAAAGCAGGTGACTCAGTCCTGGTGGGAAGTTTAGGGTACCTCCAAATTAATCCTTGAAATGTCTCCCTGATTCCATTAGTACAGTTCATCAGCCTCCTCCCCCCGTACACGCTTCTGACAGGTGGGAGTTTGTCTTGTTTTGTTTTTCATCCTTACTTCAGTGCATGAAGTTCAATGACTATGGTTCATCTTCTTTATCTTTTTTGTTTTCTAATTTTCTTTTTCATACACACCGAACAGACTCCATCCTTCTGCTAATATTTAGCTTTGTTGAACTCACATGCTTACTTAGAAAATAAGCAGTAAAGGTCTGGGCATTATCCTTTGCTGGTCTGGGCATTATCCTTTGCTGTGTTCCTTCCAATCACCTTGTTCATTCTCTATAAGCAACAGAAGTCAGCCTTGTTTGTTTACCAGTCATAGCACAAATTCCAAGATTTAAACACCTCTCTTCATGGCAGTATGATGCTGACTGTTGAATTTTCATGATGACACATAGAACTCATTGTTTAGTTCTCTGCTTCTGTAACTATCAAAAATTTGCATTAAGTTTAACATAACATGCAATAGTAAAACATATACTTGAGCACATGCTTACTTGTACTAACTTTTAAAACTACCCAGCTATGCTTATATTTCCCATTTTCCTACAGAATTCATTAGTAATGGTCTCTTTCCTTGCTGAACACCTGTAGGCCAGTAGGGTTCCTCCAGTTCTGCAGATGTTTCAGTAGATTAACGGTTTCAGTGGACAAAAAAGGGACACTTTTTTCCAAGCATTGTGGTATATAATTTGGGTAATACATTATTCCCCTGATTTCATAACTGATTTTGAAAAAGAATGATTTTCAAAAGTGATTTCATAAGCAGTTACAAGGGATAAGTGAAGATGTGAAAAGGGATAGGAATCTGGACCCACCGTGTTAGGATGGAAGTAAGAGCAGACGGAGCAGATAGTGGGAGGCATATGCTGCAGCCTGCCCTCTCCCACAGCTAAGGACTGGACAACAGACAGCCAGAAGGAAAAACACTTCTGGATCTGCTCTTAAAGGTTGGGGGAACCCAGAAATGTTTTCAGTGGCCTGGCAAAACATCCTCAGCTGCTGCTTAAACCTTTAGGACTTGGCAAAATTCAAAACACATTTTGCCAGGCACTGTTTTCCCCCTTAATTGTTAAGCCTCTGTGTATTTCAAGGGAAATTTAATCCGTATGTTTCTGATTCATTTACACTTAACTCATCAAAATGCTGTTTTGTAAGACTTATTTGATGTCTAAGATGCGGAATGCGTGTGAGCTTTTGTATGCCCCCCTTTTTAAAGCCATGTTAGCAATGAACAGAACTTCAACCACTGGAGAGTTAGTCTCCATGTTCAAGTTAAGATTCACTGGATTCTCCTTCTGTGTTCCACAATTCATGTATGTAGTGTCTTCAGCAATAGGGTCTTACCATCAAGTTCTGGTGGGTAACCAAGTGCAGAGGCAATGGCCTGATTTGGGTCCACTGAACCCCTGGTCAACAGCTTCTAGAGAAGGAGTCCATTCCTGGCATTTAGAATTTTTTTTCATCAGCCTATAATATCAAGGGGCAATGTCTCCTGTTATAGGGGTGCTGACATCAGCACATCCTCTCTACTGGCTAGTGTTCATAAGTGCTGAAAGGTGTTATACCTGCTACCAGAAGGAAAAAATAATCACCAACCTTGCCCAGCTGTGAATCCTTGGAACTGCAACAACAGTGGGCCTGGCAAGATACACCCACTGGTGCAGCAGTGGCATGAATATTATGGGACTAACCATCCAGTCTTTAATTGGATTTAAGGTCCATTTCATAGGGTGGAGCCCATAACTGACATTGATATCAGGTTTAGGAACCCAAGACTAGACAAGTAACAGGACATAGACGAGAGCCTAATAATATTATTCTGCGAAATAGATATTATTAAACTGACTCCTAATGACTTACTGTTATATTGATAGATTAATGCATCTCTAAACTCTCAATAAAGAAGCTTCCCTATGTAGCAGACGGCAATTAACACAAAAACTCGCAACCGGCCAATATGCAGAAAACAAGAGGCTGCAGAGTGCTTATCCCTGAATAAGACACCTATATCAAACTTCTGCCTTCTAAGGTTCAGAGATCATTGCAAAAGAGGGGATAGAAAGACTGTAAGAGCCAGAAGTGGTAGATAACCACAAGGAAACAGAGTTTTCCAGACAGCAGATCAGTACTCATATGAGCTCACAGCAATGAGGACAGCATGCTCAAATCCTATGCAAGCTCAAACCAGACAAAATTCCAGCATAGACAGAAGGAAGTAGGTAAGTAACCCCAATCAAACCTAAGGAAATTTTAGCAACTGATGGCTTGTGGGAGAGACAGAATCTCTTTCAAGGCTTTGACTCTAGTCAGATTAACCAGGCTCCTGTGGATTGTCCTACACTGAAGGAGATTTGGGGACAAATTAGACTTGATAGGCAATTATATTGCATATAAATAAAAATAAAAGAAAAAAGAAACATAAAAAGAAAAATAAAGAAGACTCACTGGATTCAAATGTCTGTCAACAAGTATTTTGCACGGCTTGTCAAAAAAGACTGATTAGTCATGTTAGAATCATACAAGGGATAAGATAGCCTTCCATGCAACAGCAAGGCAATTTTCAATGAAATGGCATTTCTGTAGGACCTTTCACAAACTTTTAGTAAACCAGGACTATCTCCATATGCTGAGGACCTGTGTGATCTGTTTGCTATGGCACTGATGGAACAACTGATTGCAGCCATTTATATTCTCTCTCAGGTTAAACACTTACTGAATTTGGCAAAAACACAGATACCAACTCACACAAAGTGAGATGAAATGGACAATTTACTCAGGAAGAAAAGGTAGCATAATAAAGAACGAAGGTTGGTGTTCCAAACTAGAACCAGGGCCACCTCAGTACACACAAGCACTGCCAAGGGACAGGTGTAGCTCCAGCTATTTTTGTTTGTTTGTTGGTTTTTATCTTCCTGTCATTAACCTCAAGATACAGAGAATGATAGGGAAATCTCCATGGTATGGTTGTTTAACAAGATCTGCATAATGACAAAACCAATTGACCTGTCAAGATAGATGGAGGAAATGTCATCAGGTCCCACCTCCAGAAGAGCTATAGGCAATCAATGGATGCTGAGGGAAGGAGAATTAGCTTTCTCCAGGGACTAGCTTCCCGAAAGGCTATCTAATCCCAAGTGGGCAGCCCTAAACACAGGTATACACAAATCCCAGTAAATGCACTCACTACAAATGTGTATATGTGTGTGTGTGAGAGTGTGACAATAATAATCAGTGAAGAGGACAAGAAATTGAGAGGGAGTGGGAGGACACGGGAGGAGCTGATGGGGCACTGGGAGGGGTGGAAATAATATAAAGACAATGCTCATACATGAAATTCTCAAAAATAAAAAATCAATTTAAAAAAGATACAGAGAAATGAGGGATTCGAATGGACTTAATTTGCTTTGTGGAGATAATCCTTGCTACTAGCAAGGGACAGAACACCTAATTTTCAATCCTAGTCAAAATGTCTTTTGTAGGGGACTGTTTCCTTCTCAGAGAGAAACAGGAAGGAGAACTGAATCTTCTGAGCTCCTTCAGGACAGTGGTCTTTAGATTCCTAGATTCAACACAATCTCCAGTTTGCCACAGAGTTCATCTTTTTAAAATTCCTGTTAAAACATTAAGGAACAATTTCTTAAAAGAGGGCAGGCAGTGGGTAGTTTAATATACTTGCATGGCTGGCAAGTGCATTAAAATAGACCTGGAGACTTCAATTTCAGGTGAGATAGAGTGAAAACATTCCAGTCTGCCCCTTCTCTGGACAGAATGCAGGTATTGGAGTTCAAAATGAATAGAAGTAGGCAGATGCAGGAGGCCTTCATTCATGACACCATCAAACCAAGGACCAGTTTACTAGTTTTATTTTTGCTTGTATCTCTTAGCTTCAACTCAGTGTATTCCAAGTAGGATCCAAGAAACAAACAAAAGGGCTACAGGAGAATCCTACTTCTGAGTTACAGTGAAGGCAAGGGCAGCCCTAACATTGCATAATGCAGAAATCGCCACATTCTCCTCCCTCCTCCCTCCCTCTCTTTCTTACAGCTTTTACCTTTTCCTCTCTTTCTCCTTCCTGTCTTCTCCTGTGCTCCAGGTCCCAAGCAATCCTGTGGTGGCAGCAGAAGCCTACAGCAGAGTGGGTCTGTGGGTCCCCAAATTCTGAGCAAGAACCAATTCTTCTTCACTTAGTGGATCTCCAGAGTAGAGACCAACTCCTTGCATTTCTGTCCTCCTTCCACTTGGCCCCAGATTTGGGCACAACTGAAGTCTACAGTAGAACAAGGTATCTAAAGGACAGTTTCAGTGCGTTGAAAGCCTTGGGAATATCACAGCAAGTGAAGAACTCCAAACAGTATCACTATAGTTTTATGAATTCCTGAGCTTTTCAACTGAGGTGCACATATTTAGATCAGATCGAGCCTAATACACCAAAGACACTGATTACTGAACTGAAAGATACATAAACCACTTCTCAACCTGGCTTCTGGGTGACACACAGGAAAGAGGTGACATTGCAGAGGCTCTGACAACTGAACCGAAGGTGGGACCACCATTCCCAGAATGTGTATTGGAATTTGCTAAAACTAAGACACGAGCTGCATAATGTCCAAAATCCCAGCATACAAAAGAATAATTCTCAGTATGTAAAGAAACAGGAAAATCTCAGCTTACAAGGGAAAAGAAAATCAGTAGGATCCAATATTAGATTGGTACAGATACTGGGATTTTCTATGGACTACTGAAAGGCTTTAGGTCCTCCAGAAAGCAATTTCAAACCTTGAAATCAGTGAAAATACTAAAATATCAGCTAAGGAAAGAAGGGATGTAGCAGCATCTGAAACCTTTTAGGTAGAAGAATATAAGAACTCAAAATTCATTGGATTGGCCACACTTCACAGAGCAGGCCTAAGAGGAAGGAACTAACAAACTGGAAGCTAGGTCAAAGGTCAGCAATCATCATCTAATTTAAATAAGAAACAGAAAATGAGATAAACAAAAAACTATTGTCCAAAGCCTTAGAGAACTGTGGGTCAACAATGAGAGGCCCAACATTCCTGTCATCTACCAGGAATGGATGGGAGTGTGGAGATAAAAAACATACCTGGAGAAAAAAAATGTCTCTAAAATCTCCTCAGATTTGGGGGAGATATAATGTTGTAAGCAAGAGAAGTTATGAGCATCCCAAACAATGAGCTCAGTGTTTTCCATGCCAAGAAATATCATAATAAACCTACTGAACACTAAAGACCAAAAAAAAAAAAAAAGCAGTCAGATAAAAATTATATATTATCTATAGGAGAATACTGATTTTATAATGACTGTAATTTTCTCATCAGAAGTCATGAAATGTCAGAAGAAAGTGGCACGTGTTTCAGGTGTTGCAAGAAGAGAACTGTCAACTCAGACCCATATCCAGTTAAAATATCTTTCAAGGATGGGAGCCAGGTAAAGCTCTTTTCTGATGGAGGAAAATCAAAAGAATTCATTCCTGGCTCATCTGCTCAAAGAATTACTAAACAAAGTTCCTATGATACAAGCGTTGTTGAAGCATCAAGAGTGGAAAAACTAACAAAAATGGTAACTATTGGGTTAACTATTAATATACCACTTTCCCCTTAATTTTTTAAGAAATATTTGACAGTTACAGCATATTAGAATGTTAACTTACGGGTTATCAATGTATGCGGACATAATATAGGCCAATAATAAAATTGGAAGAGTAAATGAAAATCATCAAAGCAAAGTTTCTACATTTCATTTGAAATGTTAAATTACTGTTATTTCCATCTATGAAAGCTACAGAAAATTAAGTATATACGTTGTAAATTTTAGACCACCCACTCAAATATAGATATAAAAGTACACAATAAAAACAAGAAAGTTTAAAAGAACTTTTAAAAATTAAAAGGTCAATTAACCCAAAAGGATCAGGAAATGGGAAATAAGGAAAAACATCCAAAGGTAGTAATCAGAAGACAAACTTGAACCAAATTCAGGTACAATGCTAACTGCAATAAATACGAATGTACTGAGGCTGGAGAGATGGTTCAGTACAGTTAAGAGGAGGTACTGCTCTTGCAAAGGACCCATGTTCAGTTCCCAGTGCCAGCACTGGGTAGCTCACAACCTCCTACAACTCAAGTTCCTGGAGATCTGACATTCTCTTCTGGCCTCCTAGGGTACCTGCACTCATACATGTATATACCCCCACACAAGTACACAGGTACACATAATTAAAAATAAGATAATTTTTTAAAACTGCAAATATATTGACGATATCAATTAAAACAGAAAGATTTAGGGAATGGGTTTAAAAAAATCTTCATGAAACACATTTAAAATATGGTAATATGGGCCAGTTAAAATCTAAAGAATAAAAACAACACCATGCACTGTCCCAAACTTAAGTAAAGTCGCAGTGGTTGTATTTTACTAGACAGAGTTGACTTCAGACAAAAGAAAAATACCAAGAGAAATATGAATTTCACAGAATGATAAAATGCTTGATTTTCCAAGTACACACGACAATCAAAGATGTATACACACCTAAAGTCAGAGCTTAAAAACAAATGAAGCAATTCTGACAGAATTGTGGGGAGCACACAAACTTGTAACTGTCCTCAGAGTTGACTCTCTTTTCTAACTAATAGAAGTCTCAAGGGATTTGAACTTAACAAAAACTAAAGGGAAAAAGTTGAGCAAGGACTTCTTAAACTTAATACCAAAAGTATGTTACATAAAAGACAACAACAAAACATCAAATTGAACTTTAAAAAATTAAACACTTAATTTAATGTCTGTGAAAAACACTGCTAAGAGAGAAGAAAACAAGTTACAGGCTACAAGAAAGCATTAGTAAATCAATTATTTGGTCAAGGACCTTTATGTAATATATATTTAAAAATTAGTAGCAATCAGCCAACCAATTTAAAATGTGCAAAAGACTTGAACTGATATACTTAAGCAAGATGGTGGCAAATAACTACTGTATATGAAAAGAGCATTATCAACGAATAGAAAAATTCAATTACAGTCATCATGTGAGACCAATACTCATTTGTTAGAAGTGATAGGATCATGAATACCATGTATTGGACCAATGGAAAACAAAATTGCATGTGACACCTTAAAGCGTCTTACCAGAAATGGGACCTTGCATTGGCAGGTCAGAACAGCAGCAGTCCAGGCATCAGCCTGTCTCTCCTGCACTCAGCAGGGGAATGAAATAAGTCATTGACTCTTTCCTTTGGTTCCAGTTGAAGCTTGTACTAATGCTTACAGAAAGTGGGAGGATTTTAGGACCAGTCAAAAATAAAATAAAAATAAAAACCACCACCACCAACAAAAAACACAGCCCATTCAAATATTTAGCACGGGGAAGCTCTCAATCGTCCATATTTCAGTCTACCTGAATTTAAGATAGTGTGATATGTAGCTGGCACCCACTTACACAAGGCCTAAGTGTTTCAACTGTTTTCATGGCATGGTAATTTGAATGAGGAATGTTCCCCATAAGCTCATGTATTTAAACACTTGATGCCCAGCTGGTAGAGCTATTCGGGGAGGTCATGAAACTACAGGAGGTGTGGTCTGGCTGGAAGCAGCACGTCTCTAGGGACAAGCTTTGGGACTTCATGGTCCTGCCCCACTTTCTGCTACTCTCTCTGCTTGATGTTGCCAGTTGAAGATGTGAGTTCTCAGCTTTCTGCTCTGGATACCATGCCTGCTGCTTGCTGCCATGCCTCCCTGCCGTGATGGAGTTGTGTCCCTCTGCAATCATAAGTCCAAATAAACTCTTTTTTCATCTAAGTTGCTTTTGGTCATGGTATTTTATCACAGCAACAGAAAAGTAATTAATACACATGGGTAGAGATGTAATGGTTAGTTTCAAAGCAATGCGTTTGAGGAGTGACAGTACACAAATGCAATTGTTCCAAAAATCATTATCAATGGGCCGTAAATAGAGAAGTCTATGAAGCCTCCTAGAGTTTAGTTATGGCTCAGTCTGAATAAATGAAAGAATACTAAACACACACAAATTCTAAACTCCATAGTTCGGGGTATGACTTTGAAAAGAGTCAAATCAGTATTTAATTATTTGCTTATATGAAAATGTCTTACCACAATAAATAAGGTAAAATACGCTGCAGAAACTCACAAATTAACTGACATCAAGCTAAACACTTTCAAAGCAATGTGTGGTTGCAGAAGCACAGCAAAGGCCCCCAGCCAAAGCACAGCATCCGCTGAACCCCGGCTAGAGCCTCGCTCTAATACTTATCTGCTGGGCATCCTGAACAAATTATTCTGTCACATCGATCACTAATTTTATCATCAGTAAAGTGGAATTTTAAAGGTGCCTAATGTAGTTCTTGGAAAGTATAAAAAATTAACCCTGGCAAATTCTAAGAACTAAAATATGTATCAACTATTATTATTTTATCTTCATTGTAGAAAACATGTTGACATATTTCCACAATTCAAGTATCAAGAAAGGTAACACACTTTGTAGAAGCTTCACATACATTGCTTTGGACCTATAACCGCACATTTATGTCAGGAAAGCTGTTTAAAACTCTCAAGCTTCCTGAATAGTATACATGAACCAGTACTCACTCAGGCCATTTGGGCTGGCTGTCAAATTAAGGACACAATTTCGTGTAGCAATTTTCATAGAACCCCACTCAAGCTCTAGCACATCTGGATTCTTAGCCTGACATGGCCACTATTTGCCTGGTTGACTGTGAAGTAGTCATTTTACCTTTTCAGGACTTTAGCTGATGCCTGCAAATGGTTGAGCTGGCCACGATCTTCTCTCCTGTCCTAGCATCCACATTTTATGACATCTTCTAGGATCTAGCATGGCATTTGTGTCTTTACCCCACCAACTACCAACTCATCTATCATCATTATAGCTCAGTCAAAGAAATCAGCTAAGGAAGAGAAGGCTCTGCTGTTTAGATTCTGACTTCCCTCCAGTAAGCAAACAGGAGAAACCTGACATCTTGAGTCCTCAGATTAATGACACCCAGGGGCTGTCTGAAATGAAGGAGTCCTCCAGGTGCTCTGCTGTACTGGTCTTTTGTACTGGCAACGCTTTTAGTATGACAATGTCTTTCCTTTTGTTTCTGGCAAGAATTAATGTATTGCTTATGATATTTAATAAGAAACAGCTGTTTTCAATGAGGATGGAGCCCAGTTGCCCATTAATTCTGGTTGGCTTTTTCTTGCCATGGTGAATGGAAGCAGACGGAGGAGGTGATCCACGTGATATGTTACAAGACCAAAGTCATCTGCAGACAGTAGAGCTGAGAACAATTGCTCTGTATAATTCAAAAGGCACGGGACAATGATATGATATTTAAAAATAGAAAAGCATTTGGTCTGTATGGTTAAAAGCTAATAAGCTCTATGGCCCTGAAATTGTTCCAGATTCTAGAAGTGTCTTACAAAACAGATGACAAAGCTAATGATTCAATAGTTACTGAACAGCTACTATGATCAAGATCATCTTAGAGTTATCAGTGGTACCGTGTAGAACAGTAGTACTTATTAGGCACCAACTTTGTGTCAAGAATCCATTCAAAGCATTGAGTTTCACTTTGCATTTAAATTCGTGTATGTTCAATAGTCTCATGTATGGATGCGTGTGTTATATAGCAGAGTTTATTTATCATTTGTTTATATGCTTTGTTCTATAAAACATTTACTTTGAGGGACGCTATACTCTGATTAGAGAAAACAAGCTGAAAATGTATAATTGTACCTTAATTGCTTAAACAGCATATCGTGTATGAAAGATGCTGTGGTAAATTGGATTATTGCTTTGAGTTTGGCCAGAATCTGCATCGCTGCTGCACAGATGCATAGCCACATGATCTGCTTTGACCTTGCATGGGTGTAGGACACTTTGCTGAACCTTGACTGTGGGAATAGTCATGTGACCCGGCAGATGTGTTGCTATTTGTATCACTGAGCCTGTCTTCTGGGGCTTCTGCTGCTGCCACAAGAAGAACCTCCTTAGCTGTTCTGTTCCTTCATCCTGATTCCCTAGAACAGATCTGATCAAAGTCCAGCTGCCAGCCATGAGCAAGTGTAGCTTTACCCACAGTTTGACACTGAGATATCCAGCCTCACACATGACAACAAAGAATCCTTGTGCAAAGCCATTAAGTTTGGGACTGATTTACTTTATGGCAAGAGTCTTTACAATTACAATGAGGGGGATTTAATAATGGGACATAGAGTTGTCCTCTGGTCCAAATGTAAAATCAACACAGACTGAATTAGAGCAGATGTGTGCACTCTCCTGGAAATCATGCTAATGGAAAGTGGCTTCAGAGCAGTCTGGTGTTTGACAGATGGAACTGGTCTGTAGAAAGCAGAGGGGCTAGTTAAGTAAGAAATCTCCAAAAAAATGTATCAGAGGGCCATGCATTGTCAGAGTTCATCCTGCTGTAGTCAAAGTTAGAGAGATCGTCCCAGTGAACTCCAGTCTCTAAGTGACTACATCTCTGTGGGAGATGCATCCACAGACACCATAGCTAGAATGATTAAGCACACTGTATCATAGTATCTAAGACCAAAATTTCAATGCATCAAATCTTGTCTGGGCATTTTCCTTAAATCTTGGCATAAGTCTATTTAAGAACACAGTGTAAGCGCAAACCCTCTTGACTCATATGTGTGCCTAGAAATTTAGTGTTAACATCGTTCTGTTGTCATATAAAGACAGCCTTTTAAGGCAAGAGGATGAAATGTAGACTTCGATAACTAAATGAAAGCCATACTTTTGTGTTATAACTTTAAACCCTTGATTTGCTTACATAGTATGAGCTCAAACCCATTTGGAACTTGGAGTTGGTTACCAAATAGTATAGCAAAGTAAACAGACAATCATGCCGTGCTTGACAACTGATCCTCTGTTGCTTCATTCACATTGCTGAAGGACTTGCAGGTAAAACATTATATTGAAAACACTAATGTCAATTGACTATAAGCCAATGTTTCTGAAATATTTTCAAGTATTTTACTGTTATTAGTAAAAACTATAGAACAATCTAATCACGAATGTCACATGGCTTATTGATTGTATAGAGGAGAATTGATTATTCAGCTAATCAACTGCTCTGCTCCCCCTGCTATCTAATTTTACATGTTTCTTCCTTCTACAAAGACTTCATGTAACCAGAAAGATCCCCCAAACCAACAGTAGTATCATAAAGCATGAAAGGGAGTCAGTAAGAAAACATATTTGTGGAAACAGAAAGATCAAGAAATCACAATTGCATTTGCACTTTAACTTGGTCATGGTGCTGAAGAAAAAGACATTTCCTGAGCTTGCTTTGTTTTGTAGTAAAGATGAGAGACAGAGGATTTTCTTTTGGTGTGTCCATCCAAGGATCCTGTCATCATTTTAAGAGATTTTGCATTTGAAGAGATTTTGAGGAGGGGCTCATCAACTGAGTATCCCTAAGGGTAAGCTGAATTTATACAAATTCATATCTGTTGTCATGTGGCTGATCTCTCAAGGCCTCAGAAAATGCCATACTTCTTACACGTCCCATCCCTGCCTTTCTACAGCTCTAGATGTCTCAAGTTCCTTGTGGGCATGCCTGCCAAGTTAGTGACCCGAACTATAAAGCATGGACCTGGTACAATTAAACCTTCATCCCAAAGAGGGCCAATCTTGGGGCTATCTGCCATGTGAAAGATTAACACAGCCTCATGCCTTTTAAGAAGATCCATGGGATTATTTAAAGACTTTCAGATAAGTTGGATTGAAGGGAGTTAGGGTATCAGCGGTTCAATGGCAGTTGTAGCTCTTCAGTAGAGTGATGACATTCCTTTATATAGTGAGCAATAGGACTCATTAATTTCTCAGACATTTTGATTTCTAAAATCACCTTCATTTTATGAACAGTCTGTCACTGGGTAATGTCACAGTTACTTTGTTTCAACTGGGCACAAGCATAGACACACCTAGGAAGAGGGAAGCACAATTGAAGAATTTCCTCTATCACATTGACCTGTGGATATGTCTGTGGGACATTTTCTTGATGGTTGATTGCTATGGGGAGGGCCCAGTCCACTTTAGGTGGTGCTATTCTTGGGCACATGGGCTTGGACTGTGTAAGAGAGCTAGCTGAGCAAATCAGAGGAAGTAATGCAGGAATCAGCATTCCTCCATGGTCTCTGCTTCAGTTCCTGCCTTGAGTTCCTGCTCTAACTTCCCACAGTGATGGCATGTGACCTGGGAGTTGTGAGCTGAAATACACCCTTTCCCCGCAAGCTTGGTTTTGGTCAGTGATATATCACAGCAACAGACAGCAACTAAAACAGGTAAGCAAGACCCCTGGTAGAACCATATTCTTTCACCAAGAAGAAACAGCTAGGAGGGATACAAGAGGAGGAAAAGCAAAAGGGGATCGGAGAAGGGATGAGGAAAGAGGAGGAGGTACAACACTTCTAGTGTGCTAAGCAGCTGAATCCACACTTACCAAAGCAAAGAGTGAGCTCAAGTCCAGGGGTTTTCTTCGCTGCCTAAAAGTCCAGGGGTTTTCTTCGCTGCCTAAAACCCGACTTCACATTACAACTCTGGCTGAAAAGACTGCTCCTGTTCATTGCTGGCAAGACCAGAAGTTACTTTTTATCAAAGTACCTCACATGGTTTGGAGAAACATATGGTTAGGTGGGGGATGGTTCCCAAAAGAACTACTATTGAAACTCTGTGCAGTGGTGACCCTAAGAAAACAAAGTATAATTTGGTTGTAGAACCAAGTGAGAACTGGAAAGTAGTCATGCTCAATTCAGAATTCTCTTCAGCTGAGAACACATAGACATTTCCAGTCTTTGACACTAAAGTAGAGAGACAAGAGAACTTAGCTGAGCTTCTACGGAAATGTTAGTCCAATGCAAGGAGGGGAAGGAAGAAAAAGGAGTTTCTTTAGCATAACTTAATTTTTTGTACTAAGTGATCTGTTTTCATATAAATTATTTCACCCTTACAGCAGAAGTTTGCTAACATGATTCAAGTTAATAAAATGCACATTTATCGTTCATGCAGTATCCAAGATTCCTAACTTGAAACTCCAAGCCAGAATGAGGAATTTGGAACAGAAAATATAGAATGTTGAACACAGAAGCAGGCGTAGCCTAGCATCAAGGATGCACAGAAACCGAGTAGAGTTGGCACTTTGTAATTATAAGTGGCACAACATTTTTGCAGAGATCCAGCTTTTTGAATGCATGTGATTCAATATGTGATGTTTTATTCATCATGTGTAACCACTGCCACTGACAGTGGCCCAGGTGCTGCAATGTGCAGGGAACTAGCACAGGCTGGTGACAAATTTTCCTGAGAGACATGAAGACACCATCAACATGATTAAGATTTGGATCTGTATACAAGCATACATACAAATGCTTACTCAATCTTATAAAGACATATATGTATCCATGCACATAAGCATATAATATTGTATATTTATGTCTGATTATCACACAAATGCTTTTGATAAATCATATGTAATATATAAATTTATTTTTAGACAGGCCATACATAATCACTGCATTTGTGAGGATTAACTTTCATGTATCACACAAGGTTAAATCAAAACTAAAGAGTCATAATAAATTAAGCAATTCAACAAAGAAATGATCATTTTGTCTTTTACTTTTTTCCTCTCTCATTTCACTCATAAAGCTCCACTATGTTATGAAAAGGGTGACAAAAAATGTTAGTATTATATAGGTATTTCTTCCCTAGTTTCTGCAAAGTTAATCCAGGACAGTGGGGTGCTGGTGGGGTACTGGTCTGCTTTCCTTGTATTTCTACAATTTTGAGATTTCATAGATGTCAATCATGAAAGCAGATATTTTGGCATTGGTTCAGTCATTTCTTTTTTTAACTTTAAAAAAAATTATTGAGAATCTCATACATGCATATAAGGTATTTTGATCAAATCCATGCCCATTCCCTCCCCTTCAACTCCTCCCATATCTCCCCATTGCTTTTTCCTGACAACTTCTTGTACTCTTTCTTTCTTTTTTTATGCGGCCTTTTGCTACTCTAACATTACTCCCTCTGAAAAGGTAACCCTAAAATCTTTAAGGGATTAGATAATCAGACGATGATGTAAGAATAGGAGGTAGGACTTCGCTAGGCACTTAGGATAAAAAGACCCCAAAGAAAAGTAGCCAGCTTCTTGGCTAAAAGGTAAAATGTCCTTGGGCCTCTTAGCAATATTTCTTCTGGTAATAATTTCTTATTTTTATTTTATGTGTATGTGTGTATTGCCTGCATGTAGGTGAGTTCACCTGTGTTGTGCAATGCCCACAGAGAATGGACGAAGCTGTCAGATCCCCTGGAACTGGAGTTACAGACAGTTGTTACCTGCCATGTGGGTTCTGAGATTCGAACCCAGGCCTTCTGCAAGAACAAACCAGTGTTCTTAAAAGCTGAGCGATCTCTCCAGCCCAGTTCAGTAATTTCTAAACTTCCTCTGTTGTCCTTAGTCACTGTGTGACAATACTTTGTTAGTAAGAATGAATATTTTCCCCTAATATGTTGATTATACAGTTATTGTTAGTCTCAAAAAGAAAGTCTTTTAAATAGTTTTTCTTAAACCCAGATGAATTAATTTATTCATTAAAATTTAAAAATTTTATGGAATGGATCTTGGAATTCTTGGCACAGTAATATAAGTATTATCTTTCTTCTCTCCTTTTATTTGATATCTTGATGACCAGAACTGAGAAAACTGTTAACGGATGGGGAGGGTGCTATTTGCTTCTCATTCCTTCTTAAAAGAACTATTTTAGGGAATTCAGTGAGGAGATTCTGCTGACTGGTTCATACGAATATTCTCTGTCATTTTAGGAAAACCTTATACTAGCCACAGATATAAAGTTTTGTTTTTTTTAATCGGCTGTGAGTATTGTTTTATCAACTGCCTTTAAAGCACCTTGAGATCACTATTGTTTGTTCTAATTGGTCCTTTCATTGTGCTGCGCTCTTTGCACTTTTCATCGCTGTTGCTTGGTGGCGGTTGGCTTTTCTGTAGCACTTGTAAATCCAGTTTGCAAATTATTTTTACTTTTCTATAATTTTCTTGTGTTATTTCTATAAGCTTTTTTGTTGTTCTTCACTCAGTCTCTCTGTCTCTTTCTGTCTCTGTCTATCCCTGCCTCTCTTTCTGAATGTGTATGGAATTGCAGGTGCTTGAGGAAGTCAGACACATTGGATCTACTCAGCGGGAGTTACAGGGAGTTGTGAATTGCCAGATGTGGGTGCTTGGAACCAAACTTGTGCCCTCTACAAGAGCAAAAAGCACTCTTAACTGCTGAGCCATCTCTCCAGACACATGCCAACTTTTGCTTTTATTTCATTTTATAAAATAATCTGGTAACTTTGAAATCCATTTTTTAGAAGAATTTATTAAACTTGCTCCTTGAAATCTCAATCAAAAAGTTCTGGAAATTTTATGGAATTAAAGCTGTGATAACTTTCATGTCCTTCTTTTTTTTAATTTTTAATAACTACATGGTTAGAAGAAGCATTTCATTGCAGCTTTAACATATTCAGTAACACATTTCAGAGCAAGAGTACGTCTCTTTCAAAACAAGCGGCTGTAAGTTTCTAGGTTCACAGTTGAATTAATACAGTTATACAATATTGAACTCAGTATAAGCCCTGTAAGACATAAAATTGAATGAGTTTTTAATCTTTAAAAAAGATCTTCATTTCATTTTAGAATATATTGTTTCTTGCAGAAAGACTCATTGTTTTCCTACTAACACTAAGATGTTGGCGTATGCGTCTCTAATCTGTATGTATCTGATTATTACTAGACATAATTGGTTGCACTTGGATCTTTGGCACCAGTGTATGTCTATAAAGTCATCAGATAGGTTTCATGGTAATGTTTATCACCTCTACTAATTAATGTGACATAAATTTCCATGCTTCCTCCTCAAATATAATGCCTTTTTAAAAATTTGTTGGTGTGTGTGTGTGTGTGTGTGTATCACACAGAACATCCCAAACCATCTTATTCAACTACACACCCACTTCCCAGATGGCACCCTCTCATAGCCTCCCTCCCCCCACTAGAGCCCTTATACTCTGATATCCCTGCTACCGTCTGCTCTGTTGTTGGCACCCCAGCCATTCCCCACCACTTGTCCATCTGGTGAATCTAGTGAGCCTATCTAGGGGTCTTTGTTTTAGGAGGGGGTCAGCTGTTCCTAATCTAGCAGCAATCAGTTGTCAATATTCCTTTAGATAACATCGGGGTCTATTATTCATTTTCCCAGTTCTATGCTGGGTTACCATCTGGGAGTCCCTTTAGCCACCCTGGCCAACAACTCAAAAGAAGGTATCGCCTATCTGGCATTGTTACTTGTTAGGTAGCCTTTAGCTATGCATATGGACTCTTAAAAAAATTACATTGGCCCCTTTAAACTTTGTTTATACTTTCCTTTTGTGTGTTTAAGGCCATACAGTTGGCCCAGAAAAACCAATTTCTTTTTACACTTAAGGTCATTTGAGGATCTGTTCCTAAGGGGTCACATGGCCTTGGGAGGAGCCACTGGCTCCTTTCCTTTACCAGTTCCGCCTATGTGAAGATAAGTCAAAGATCCTGCTTGACCATGGTTGGTTTCGCTTGGAAGCATGGAGGAAATGATTCCTCTGTGTTGACCTTCCTCTTTGTAGACTGGACACTGGTTCAAGTCCATCTGGTGGGGTCTCCTCGGCCTCCTTGATCAAGAGGACAGGTGACCCACTACAATTACAGGACATTTTGAGAGGTGCTTATAGTCCCCCGGAACTAGTCGACCTAGGAGGGCAAGGAGCAAAACTTGTCCTTAATGTCCCTCTGACCAAATTATTATAGGCCTCAAAGTATGTCTGTTAAACATCCAAGAAGGTTAGTTCCACCTGTCTGGTACTTTTAATTGCTGTGTGTCATGTAGATAAGTCTTGGGCAAAGACTAGTTGTTCTCAGATAAACCTTACCTAGACATATATTTCTTGTTCTGCTATGTATAATTTGTCAGTATGTTGTTGGAGTAATATGGTTTCCTCTGGTTATTAAAAATAGCTAGGCATTATTTATCTTTCATATTGTCTCACCCTCCATAATGGTTTTCCCACTTAAGATGCCCCCATTTCCCCCTTTCACCCTTAATAATACCCTTCTCCTGTGGTCCTACCTCTCTTGAACTCCCTCTTTCCCTTTATCCCCTAGGTTCCTTGTATAACCCCCCCCCTTAAACTAACCAAATTTTCATCCAGAGCTCCCTTATTAAGGCCTGTTTCCGACTGTTCTTCTCTTCCAGGCTCTTTCTTTACCTTTACCTCCCTGTTTTCTTTCCATTGTCCTGGTTCCTATAGTTATGTCTGGTTGCATGCTTATTTATCAGAGTATGGTTCTAGGATCCACATATGAGGGAGAACACATGTCGTTTTCTTTTCTGAGTCTGTGTTATTTCACTTAGTATAACAGTTTCTAGTTCCATCCATTTACCTAC
>NW_008341028.1:1766382-1767319 GCF_000622305.1 Nannospalax galili | reverse complement strand
TATTAGTGATGTTGAACATCTTTTAAGATGCTTCTTAGCCATCTTTACTTCTTTTGAGAACTCTCTGTTCAGCTCCTTAGCACATCTTTTAATTGGGTTAATTCTTGTCTTGATTCTCTGTTTTTTGAGTTTGTTACATATTCTGGATATTAAACCACTGACGGATGTATCACTGGTGATTTTCTCCCATTCTGTGGGTTTTCTGTTCGCTTCCCTGGTCACCTCCTTTGATGTACAGAAGCTTTTTAGTTTAATGAGGTCCCGTTTGTTAATTCTTGCCCTTCTTTCCTGAGTAATTGATGTCTGGTTTAGAAAATCTTTTCCTACACCTATATCTTGTAGGTTTTTCCCAAAGTTTTCTTCTAATAGTTTCAGAGTTTCAGGCTTTACATTAAGGTCTTTGAGCCATTTGGGATTGAATTTTGTGCAGGGTGTAAGATAGGGGTTTAGTTTCATTCTTCTACAAGTAGAGATCCAGTTTTGCCAGCGCCATTTGCTGAACATGCTGTCTTTCCTCCAGTTAATGTTCTTGGCCCCTTTGTCAAATATCAGGTGGCTGAAATTGCATTTGCTCATATTTGGGTCTTCAATTTTGTTCCATTGTTCTATGGGTCGATTTTTGTGGCAGTATCATGTTGTTTTTATGACTATGCCTCTGTAATACAGCTTGAATACATTGCTCTTAGTGCTCAGGGTTGTTTTGGCTATCCAAGGTCTTTTGTGCTTCCATATGAATCTTAGGATAGTTTTTCCAATTCTGTGAAAAATGTCATGGGGATTTTGATTGGCATTGCATTGAATCTATATATGACTCTTGGTATGATGGTCATTTTCACAATATTAATTCTTCCAATCCATGAGCATGGGAGGTCCTTCCATCTTCTCATGTCTTCTTCAATCTTTCTTTAAATATTTAAAATTTTCATTGTAGAGGTCT
>NW_008341028.1:1759640-1765711 GCF_000622305.1 Nannospalax galili | reverse complement strand
TTTCTTTTTTGGTTGTGTCTTTACCAGGCTTTGGTATGAGAGTGATGCTGGCTTCGTAGAAGGAATTTGGAAGTTCTCCCTCCATTTCTATCTTTTTGAATAAATTAAGTAGTATTGGATGTAGATCTTCTTTAAATGTCTGATAGAATTCGGCTGTAAATCCATCTGGTCCTGGGCTTTTTTTAGTCGGGAGGTTTTGTATTACTGTTTCAATTTCTTTTTGTGTTATGGGTCTGTTTAAGCTGTTAATCTCTTCTTGGTTTAGTAGTGGTGATTCCCATGCCTTTAGATATCCATCCATTTCTTTTAGGTTTTCAAATTTAGTAGCATATAGGTGTTTAAAATATTCCCTTATAATGTTCTGTATATTTGTGGTGTCTGTTGTGATGTGTCCCCTTCATCTCTGGTTTTGAGTTGAAAGTGCTCTTTCTTTCTTTTGGTTAACTGGGCTAGTGGTCTGTCAATCTTGTTTATATTTTCAAAGAACTAGCTCTTGGATTCGTTGATTCTTGTATTGTTTTCTGGAGAGAGAGGCCTGTGGGTCCTGCAGGCCCAGGGAAGCAGAGGGAGGTGAAGGCGGGGCCATGCCCAGAAGCAGTGCTCCTGGGGCCCAGAGAAGGCACAACATTGGTCTGGATGGAAAGGATCAGGAAGCAGTATTGGTTCCCCAGGTGTCTGGGGCCCTGAGACAAGGAATGGCACAGGACCCAAACTAGGAGGAGATACCGGTGAGGGAGATGGGAGGGTGAATAAGGCTGGGGGAGTCAAGGCACAGAGGGTGCGATGGACTTACCCCAGAGAGAGTCCTGCATGTAGGAGAGAGCCATGTCCTTATTTTTACAGTGGGTATTCCATGTCTATTTTCTAGTTTTCTAATCATTTGAGTCAATAACTCCCAGTAATGTCTCTTTTTGGAAAATGTTGCTCTTCTTGTTGCATTATCAAATCTGCATGCAAAGCTAGACAGTATACCACTCTTTATGTTTTAATAAATACCAGCTATCATTCGTTACATATCCGTTCCAGCTAGTTTGTACCACATTTTCTACAGTTTTGAAATTAAGTTTTCAGCTGCCGTGTGACTGTTCCTTCCCTTTGTGCCACATCTGTATTGACTTTTGGATTTACTATTAACCCTTGATTATCTTATTGAATTTCTTTTCATTTTCTGACTTTGGGGATTAAATGTTAAATGTATTTAAATTCATTCTTTCATGTTTAAGTACACATATTTAAGGGTATACATTTAAGCCTACTGTGTGGCTAGATGAGATTTTTATTTTTATTATGTTTCTAAGTAATCATCATTAATTAATTAACTGATGACTTATTTGACACCTACCATATGCTAAGCATTGTCTTCTTGAAGAAAAAAATTACATTTAAATTGTTTTCTTAGAACAATAGATTTTTAAGAACTTTTCCTCCTTTTAAAGTGGTTAGCTTTGACTGTTTAAACTTCTGTAATTAAAGCTTAGTTTAGTACATTATACTCAGAGGATTCTGTCTGCTAATATTCTAGGGTTAGAAACTTCAGAGTTTAACATAATACAGAAGTTGCCCCTTATCTATTAGGGATATAGTGGATTATGCATGGTAAGAAAATAAAATGAGTAATAAAATATGATAATTGTAACAATATACTATAATGAAATTTCCACTACTCTTATACTCTGAAGTCCCTATTAAGTAAGATACAGGTTGCAAATACAAGTACTGTACCATCCCAACAGCAGCGGAGTTCATGATGGAGCTCAGTGATTGGTGAGTGGGCAGTGAACAGTGCACATGTGCCGGACACAGGTGGGATCACATGCCAGGAGGATGGTACAGGAAGATGCAGGGTTTAACACTTATGAATTTTTCTAAAATTTTCTATTTACTGTTTTTGGAGTGTAGTTGACTATTGTCTAAAAGGACAGAAAGGGAGAGTGTAGATAGTGGAAGACTGCTGCGTATGATGAACATGATAAAGAGCAGTACACGCATCATGTGCATGATAAGGGAGCATTGCCTGTACTGTGTAATGATAAGTGAGCACCGACACATGTCATGTATATAATGAGGGAGCACAAGTACAGAACATGTACATAATAAGGGAGCACTGCTTGAAATACTTCATGTGATCATAAAGACGAAGAATTCTCTTTGATTCTTTTTTATTACTGAATGTTTACGCATTTCATACAATATATCTTGATTATAGTTAGACCCCCCTCTCTATAATCCCCCCATAGACACACCCCTGCCCAATTTCATACATTCTTTCATAAATGTTTAAGGGCTATTGGCCAAGTTTGTACCCCAAAATGTCCCTCCATATGAGTCCATCCATTGGAGGCTGGTCAACCTATGTAGCATCATTCCCTTAAAGAAAACCAACTCTCTCTCACCAAGCAGTGATCAGTTATCAACAATTCCTCAGATAAGGCTGGGGTTTCTCACCCATTTCCTTACTTCTGTGCTTAGTTTTTGTCTGGATTGAGTTTGCATGGGTTTTGTACATGCTGTCACCATTGCCTTAAGTTCATATGAGCAAGTTTCCAGCTGCGTAGAAAACTCTTTCCTTGTGGTCACGTTCCATCCTTGGCTCTTACAATCTTTCTGCTCCCTCTTGCTCAATGGCCCCTGAGCCCTAGGGTGGCAGAGATTTAATATAGGAATCCTACCCAGGGACATATATTTTGCAGTTTTTTTATTCTTTTCATTTTGAACAGTTGCTGCTGTCTGTGTTAATCACCATCTGTTTCATGAGGAAGCTTCATGGGTGAGAGTTGAGAGATGCACTGATACTCTTTCTACACCCCTGTTCCATTATCTTCTCTGAGCCATAGGTACAGACATTTGTAGGTGTGTCACTTAGAGATGGGCACTTCATAGACACTTATTTGCCTATTTATTTATTTAATTTTTATTTTTAAAGGCCTGTGAATTACAAACCATACCTCTCAAGTGCTCCATGATGTGGGCTCATGCCCTGGAGTCTGGTCAACCTACTAGGTATCACACAGAAAGGAAAACTGACGCTTTCCCTCTCCCAGAATCCATCAGTTGCCAATAAAGTCTCAAAAAAGGCTAAGGCTTCCTGCCTACCTCCCCCATCTAGGCTGGGCCCCTTCTGCCCTAGGTTTGCACAAATTCTGTACAAAATGTCATAAGCACTGTGGGTTCATATGTGCAACTATCCTGTTGTGTCCAGACAGCACAGTTTTCTTGTATCCATCTACCACTTCTGGCTCTTGTAATCTTTTTGCCTCTTCAAAGGAGAAGGTATGATCAACAGGTGCTCCATTTAAGGCTCAGCACTCCGAGGTCTCTTATTTTCTGCAAATTGATTATTTAATCATTATGTACTGTGAGAAGAGCTTTCTCTGGTGAGAGTAGAGGGATGTACTAATCTATGGATATAACAGTAAGTCATTGTGAGTCAGTCTACTGTTATGTTCATTTAGCAGATTGATGGTAGTAAGTGATATGCATGGTACTTACTGACAGAGATAGGTAATCATCAGCCTTGTCCAGCTATGAACACTGTGAGCTATAGTGGCAACTGGTTTGGCAAAATATGCCCAATGATATAATAGTGGCATGGGTATTATGGGGGTAACCAGTCACTTGGGTCCATTTCACAAGGAGTTCATACTTGACACTGTCATTAGGACAAGAACCTGTGCTAAAGTTTTCTGGATCTTGATCAAGTGTTGGCCAAGTGGTATACTGGGAGTAGTTCTACTATGGAGTCTTGGTCCAGTGTTATTTGAAAGTTCAGTAAGGATTAGGCTCATGTCTTCATATGAAAATTACATAAATGATGTAAAATAAATGTAACATCTTTTGATCAGATTCTGATAATGTGGTTTCTCATGATCCTATAGTACTTTGGGGTACAACTTAAAAAGTGATGCAGTGGTAGGAAGTGTCATTTGAACACTCTTTTCTTTTTCTTAATTAATGACCATGTTTTTAGACACAATTAACATACATTTTTATAGATTCTCAAGTAAAGTGATATATCAGCATGTTAGTATTTGAGGATGCATTGAGAATAAAGGAATGGATTTCAAGAAAAACAATTTGTAGCCTGTTCAATAAAAGTATCATTCTGACATGATTCAAACTGGCATTGGTGTTCTGGTCAATTGTTCTGCACCGATGAAAGCTAACTGCTAAATACAGTCATATAAGCCAGACAGGGGTCCTATTTGACAGGTAAAATAAACTTGGAGTATAATTGTAAAATCCAGGAGCAATGTTTCCCTTATTTTAAATTGTCTTTTATTTCACTTCCACAAGGATATTGGTCAGATTTTAGAAGCACTGAAATAAACATGAGTGGATTTAGGGAATATAGGTTTCATTTTCTCCAGAGGCTAACAAGTGACTGCAGATGCTTCAGATAATAATGAAAAACAGAGCAAAACACAGGATTTTCCAGACCCCAAGAGAGTGATATAGAATTGTTGGTTTAGGTATCTCTGTCCTCAACACTCTTGAACTACTTCAGAAATTAGAAAACTTTTTTATTTTTTTGTCATTTTGAGACAGGATCTCCCTGTAGCCCCAGAAGTTCTTGAACTTACCATGTAGACCAGGATGGCCTTGCTGTCACAGAGATCCACCTGCCTCTTTCAATCAAGTTCTAGGATTAAAGGTGTATACCACCATGCCTGGCCTAGAAATTAGGAAACTTGTATTTAAACCAATTCAGAAGCATGCAAATTATTTTTTAATCCAGTTTTTGCTAATTCCATATATTTTGATCATATTTAGACACCCTCTACTATTTGCACATTCCCTTATTATCCCCCAGTGAATTTCATGTTTTATTTCTGTTTTATTTGTTCCCCCAAATGCCCTTTGAAATGGGCCCATGCACTGGAGCCTGTTAACCTACCATGATACACACCCTTTAAGAAAACTGGCACTACTTCTTCCAGCAGATATTGGTTGCCAATAGTTTCTCAGCTATGTTTAGGTCTTCTTCCCCACTTCTCCACTTCCGTATTGATATTTCTGTCTGGCTTGAGCTTACGTGGGGTCTTGTGCATGTTGTCACAATTGCTGTGAGTTCCCGAATAACTTCCCAAGTTTCTGTAAAAGTCTGTTTCCATATGGTCACCCACCACCTCTGGCTCTTACAATCATTCTGCCACCTCTTCTGAAATGATCCCTGAGCCTTGGGTGTCAGAAGTTTGATGTAGATACCCTAATCAGAGCTAAGAACTCTGCAGTCTCTTATTCTCTGCACTTTGGTGAGTTATCAGTCTCTGTGTTATTCGCCAATTGCTGCATGAGGAAGTGTCTCTGGTGAGAGTTGAGAGATGCATTAATCTATGGCTATAACAATAAGTGATTAGGAATTGGTTTAACACTATGTCCATTTTGAAGAAAAATAGTAGTAGTTTCTTCCCTATTGTCTGTGACCTGTCCAGACACAGTTTCCTAGGCCTGGTATCTGTCAGGTATCAGGTCTGTTTTGTGAAGAAGAACTTAAATCCAATAAAAACGTTATTGGTTACTATCATTACATTCATGCCAATATTGAACCAGCAGACATATTTTGTCAGGTCAATCACTGCTGTAGCTCTCAGGATTCACAGTGGGGCAAGGCTGATGATTACTTTTTTCTTCTAGTAGCATGCATAGCACCTTCCAGTACTATGAAAGACAGCCAGTAGAGATGAAGCTTCGATGTCAGTACCAGCTTAATTTCCCTTGGCTGTACTACAACTCATGTATGCACTGCACTGTCTTCAGCAATAGGGCCTTACTGTCAAGTTCTGTGTGTAGCCAAGAGTAGGGACAATGGCCAGTATTGTTTCAGATTCTATGGGACCCCTGGTAACAATTTCAGAAGAGGAAGTCCCTTGCCAAGTGTAGTGGCACACACATTTGATCCCAGCACTTGGGAGGCAGAAGCAGATGGATCTCTGTGCAGTCAAGGCCAGCCTAGTCTACACAGTGAGGTCCAGGGAGACTGTCTCATAAATAAAAAGAGGGAGTTCATTCCTGGAATTGAGCATTTCCATTCTAGCTATGGTATCGTGTGGAAGCAATGGTCCCCTATTACA
>NW_008341028.1:1747598-1759583 GCF_000622305.1 Nannospalax galili | reverse complement strand
CTATAGTGGTAGGCTTCCATATGACTTTTTCCAAAGGCTTTAGTGTTGATTATCCCTCACTACACTCACTCCTCTGCCCTGCCCTCCTATTCCCCACCCCATTTAATCCTTACTCCATTATTTCCTTCACCCCTTTATATGATTGCACTCTCTCTCCCATCCACAAATAAAGAAACTTTTATTGCTTTCTTTCCAATTTGTATCTCCTTCCTTTGTTCTTTTGTTCTAACTTAGAGCTCAAGTACTATATTTAAGAGGAATAGAGTGGGCATTCTTGTCCTGATTCTAATTCTAATGAGAAGAGTTTGAGTTTTTCTCCATTTAGTATGATGTTTGCTGTGGGCTTGTTGCATTGCCTTTATTACGTCCCCCGCATCTAGATTTTCCATGACTTTTATCATGAAAAGATACTGGATTTTGTCAAAGGCCTTTTCTACATCTAATGAGATGATAATGTGGTTTCTGTTCTTGAGTCTATTTATGCGGTGCTGCATTTATTGATATACATATGTTGAGCCATCCCTACCTTTCTGGCATGAAGTGGACATGATCATGGTGGATAATCTTTTTGATGTACTCTTGCATTATGTTTGCAAGTATTTTATTGATAAGTTCTGCATTTATGTTCATCAGAGAGATTTACTTACAATTTCTTTTTTGTTGGATCTTTGGTTTTGGTACCAAGGTAATACTAAATTTATATAAGGAATTTGGAAGTGTTCCTCCTTTTTCTATTTGGTGGGATAATTTGAGAAATATTGGTATTAGTTCTTCTTTGACGGTCTGAATTCTGTGCTGTATTCATCTGGTCCTACATGGATTTGTTGGAGTATTTTAATTACTGCTTTTGAATCCTTAGTTTTTACAGGTCTATTTAAATTGTTTACCTCGTCTTGGTTGAATTTTGGTAGGTTATACATATCTAGAAATTTATCCATTTTTTTTTACATTTTCCAGTTTAGTCATATATGTTTCTTTGTATTGTTCTGTGTTTGTTTCTATTTCATTAATTTCTCCCTGATTTTTATTATCTCTTCTCATCTCCTCTCTTGGGTATTGATTGTTCTTGTTTTCCTAAGGTCTTCAATTGCATCATTAAGTTATGAATATGAGCGATCTCTAATTTTCTGAGGTAGGCACTTAGTGCTATAAACTTTCTTTTTAGCACTGCTTTCATTGTGATTCATAAACTTTGGCGTGTTATTCTCATTTCATTCAATTCTAAGAATTTTTAAATTTCCTTCTTGATTTCTTTTTTGACTCAATTTTCTTTCAGTAGTGTGTTGTTTGGTTTCTATGAGTTTGTGTATTTTTCCCATTTCTATTATTGCTGATATTCAACTTTATTCCTTTGTGATCTGATAGGCTACAGGATGTTATTTCAATTTTCATAAATTGTTAAAGCTTGTTTTTTGTCCTAACATGTGGTCAATTTAATTTTGGAGAAAATTCCATGGACTACTGAGAAAAAAGTGTTTTCTTTGATGTTAGGATGGAATGTTCTGAAAATATCTGTTTGGTCCATTTGTTTTATGATGTCATCTAAGCCTATGGTTTCTCTTGTTTAGTTTTTGTCTGGTTGACAAGTTTATTGGTGAGAACCAGGTATTGAAGTTACCCACTATCACTGTGTTGGCATTAATGATTTTAGATCTAAAAGTGTTTCTTTTATGAAATTGGGTGCCCCTTTGCTTGCATATATGTTTAGAACTGTAATAACTTCTTGGTGGAATCTTTTCCTTTAATAAGTGTGAAATGTCCTTCCATATCTCTTTTGACTAGTTTTAGTTTGAAATCTCCTTTGTCAGATATTAGAATAGCTACTTGTTTCTTAGTTTTATTTACTTGGAATACATTTTCCCATCCTCTTATCCTAAAATGAAATGATGTCTATCTTGGTAGCAAGGTGTACTTCTTGGAGGTAGCAAAAAGTGAATCCTGCTTTCTTTCCTTTTTTAATTGTACTTATTATTTTTATTTTATGTGTATGAGTATATTGCCTGAATGTGTGTAAGTGCATCCATCTATGTGGTGCAATGCCCATGGAAGTCAGAAGAGGACAATGGATTCTCCTGGAACTGGAGTTACAGGGTTAACCATCATGTGAGTGCCGGGAATCAAACTCAGGTCCTTTGTAAGAGCAGCCAGTGCTCACAACTGCTGAACCATCTCTCTAGCCCCTGAATCCTGTTTTCTAATTCACTGATTTAGTCTGTGTCTTTTTACTGGGGCATTGAGACCATTACTATTGAAAGCTGTTATTATAGGCCAATGTTTATTAATACCTGTCATTTCATTATGGTGGTGTTGTTTTCTTTGATATTCTTTTGGTTAATGGATCTGGAATTGCTCGTTTATTCCTTGTGCACTCTTGAGAATTAAGAAGGAAGTATTCCTTCTAGTACCCTCTGCAGAGCTGACTTAGTAAATGTAATTTCCTTAAATTTCTGTTTTTATCATTGAAATTTTCCATTCTCCTTCTATTATGTGTGCAATCTGTGATCTTCAAAATTTTGTGGAACATTAAGTCCACAACCTTCCTGATTTTCAGAGTCTGCACTGAAAAGTCAGGTTATTCAGATAGGCCTGCCTTTGCATGTGATTTGTTCTTGCTCTCACAGTTTTCAGTATCCTTTTTTTGCTCTGTACATTTAGTCCTTTGATTATTTTGTGATATAGGGAATTTCTTTTCTAGTCTTGTCTATTTGGTGTTCTGTATGCCTCTTGAACCTTAGTAAGAGTCTCCTTCCTTTGATTTGGAAAGTTTTCTTCTATGATTTTGTTGAAAATATTTTCTGTGTGTTTGACCTGGGTTTCTTCTCCATCTATACTTATGATTCATAAATTTGGTCCTTTTATATAACCCAAAAGTCCTGTACATTCAGCTCCTGGGATTTAAAAAAAAAAAAAAACTGATTGAATATTTATTTTAAAATTCCTTAGAAAGCATTGGGGTTAAAAGCCTATTACATCAGTAGCTATTTAAATATTAAAAAATGAACTTTGTTTCAGTTTTCAAATAAATAAATGTACAAGTAAGTGACAAACTTGACTAGAAAAATTCCAACAAAGAGTTATACTAACAGATGCGAAATCCTGAATGGTAGGTCAACACTCCCCAGACATTTAAATGTTACCCAAACTAACAGTGTCAATAAAATAAAATGATTCTACAAGTTTAAGTTTCTTTGAGTTTTTCAAAGACATTTTCATATTACTACTGTGGAAATAAAATTTAGTTTGTGCTCACAATTAGCATTCTACTTATATGTTACAAGAGCATCTTTAAATCTTCAATATTATTGAAATTTTCTATAAATATGTACAAAATATAGCACATTAAACAAATGAAGAAAAACATTCGATTATGATGTCTAACTATAACATGGACTTTCCTAATTTGAAAAATTATTGCAATGTAGATACGATTTTATTTAATAAAGTTCTATATGTAAAGTAACAACACTTGCATGCTTAAAATAAACAAACCTACTAATTTCCTATTTTATTTTTCTTTTAACATTGAGACTCAATGCATAATATCTTAGCAAAAAGTTGATTATTAAACTCTATAAATTTGAAAGTTTACTGATTGAAAATTATATCTTCACCTACCTGTCTCTCATCTATAAACATAATTATAAGTTAATAAAATTATATTCCTACCAGGGGTTGTAGCTCAATGGTAGAGCACTGGCCTGACATCCACAAGGCCCTGAGTTCTTTCCTCAGTAATAAAAAAAGAGATAAAAAAGAAAAGAAAAAAAGAAATGTGTATTCTATTTTGTCAACATTATTAAATGCCTTTAAATAATGTTCAATGGTCAGCCTGCTAACAGCATAATGAATGCATAGCTGTCAGCTCATAAGGATTTATGCGACCCCCAAGAAAGCTCATCTACCTGATCAGACAATGATTTCCTTTCATTATTTACATTAATGTAAATGTTAGGATAATGTCATTTAACACAGGCATACTTTCTATGTAATATTGCCTTATATATTAATATAAAGTATGTGTGTAAAGCACCTTAAAAAAGCATCCAGTCTCCAAAGCAGCACCATACAGAAAAGGTATAGAACAAAATTTAATTTCAGCTCTGATCTTGGTCTTTTACTTTGTGAAATAGCTGTGACTGGTTTCCTTACTAACATCCAGAACAGTAGGTACAAAAACAATGTAGAGGGAAAAATATGGTAGGTAGAGTTCCAAAACTCTGGTGAATTATATGATACAAAGATTGTAATAAAAGTTCTTTCTTGAGTAAAGATGTCCAGAAAGACAAGGAATGGAGTCTCTTCAGCATAAAAGCTGGCTAAGATGGAGCAGTGGGAATGGCAGAGAAGTTTCAGTGTTAGGACAACCTCCAATTCCTGAAAAACACTTCTAAATTCTGCAAGGGGACTGCACATAGAAAGGAAGAACTGTCAGAGTAAACTGTTCTCATGGATATTTTGAGAAAAGGTTTTCTTGTTTTGTTTTTGTTTGTTTGTTTATTTGTTTTAGTTAAAATGTCCATGGAAACAGTGCATGCTTCCAAGGTTCTGGACACTTTCCTAATCTCACTTAGGTGATTCGTCATAAAAATCACCCTCTGTAACTATTCATATATCCCCACGGTATAGTTATAAAAGTTTTCCCTCTCACAGTTAGCCACTGAAAAGCTGGTTATCTGAACCCTCCAGAAAGTAGCATTTTGAGTGTCTTTAGCATTTAAAGGAAGAGAAGCAGTGTATTTTATGAACGCTGCAGAGGTGCTTCACCATGCCAATGGAGATGTAGTCATGTAATATTTGATGGCTCCAAGAACTGACAGTCTTCTAACCTCGGCAGTTTGACATATTTGTAGAAACAGTTCACAAATCAAGACACAAAAATCTTTAAGCAATCACGATAAAAATAAGAGCTGACCATTCTTGACTAGACCATAAAAAATGGCTGTGTTCATGTATTGCCTTTTGAATTTCTGTAATTGGCAGAATTGGGACTTCTTCAGCATACAGAGTTCCTAAGACTAAAATTATGAACTAGCCACTAATTATCTGAAAACCATAGATTACAATTTAGACTCTGTGTAACATAATGACTATTTGGATTTTTCCCTTAAGCTTTTAATGAAATCTACAAACTGAAAATTTAAATCAAGCTTTCTATAATCAGTTTTTAAAAGACAGTTATATTTTCTATTCTTGAGAGAAAAATTAGGAATCCTCTTGATACTAAACACCATTCCATTTCATAATGGTCCATGTGGCTTTGAGATAAGTGTAAGTTTTATTTAGTTTCACAAATAGCTTTCCTTTCTTTATCTCCATCTGGAACTTAGATTCTACCAGGTATGATCTCTAAGTGCCAGTGGTGTTAGGAGGGCTGGCTTTGTCCAAAATGTGAATCACAAGTTTTCCTTCATACAGTCCTATTTTGTGAGTCCTTTCTTTTCTCATTACACCCCCTCGGATTTCTACAGCTTTAACACTTCATCCACCACTCTCTTCATGTACTCACTTTACAGATTTCTTAACTTAGGGATTTACATACTAAAATAATTCTCAAAAGTAGAGAAAATAACTACCAGAAACATTGTATGTATTATTGGACCATCTCATTGCTCAGAAGACTAGAGATAATGGCAAGAATTCTATGTAAAATTAGAGACAAATTTATTTAATATTAGAAAGGCAGGAGACGGGAGCTATTCTTATCTTACTCCTGACCATTCCTTTACATGCACTCTTTTGGACTATGCAGGTGGAGCAGCAACCTCGCTTCTTAGCGTGTTAAAAAGCAATGTCTTGGGATGTTATTGCAGTCAACATTTATTAAGAACCACTCAACTTCTACATCTGATTCCTCCTCCTTTTTAGCAATACCTTGAATTGCCAAGTAATGTGTTTAGTCCCATCCTTGTTTTACAGGTGAACCCATAACTGACATAAACCATCTCATTCTTTCTGGCTACGATACCGTCTTACGGATAAATAGCCATTTTTGTTTCTTGTGTGAGAATAGCAAACTCTCCACCAAGTTTCATTGGTTGTCTATCATGGGATGACACGAGGAGGAAGCAGCATGAGAGCTGGGCCAAGAATAGGGCAGTGGCTCCAACTCTGTGGAAGGGATCCAGAAACTGGCTTATACCATTAATTCCAGATACAACATTTAAGCCTGTGATATTTGATCTTGAAATTGTTCTGCTACATGATGCTAGAAATTTCCTTTTACACAAAATCTAATTAAATTTCATTTCCTAAAGCATTTCTATTAAGAACGTCCTCCAGGAAATGCAATATTTTTCATAACGAATGAAGCAAATTCAGTCAAATTTTATGAAGGTAGATACTGGTGGTGAGAGGAGCATGGAGAAAGATCCATGCCTACAGAAGTCATCATAAATGTGCTCAGGCCATGAGACCAGCTTAGAATCTGGGCTTTGGTCTTCCAGAGGAGGTTGGGTAGTTCATGTAAATGGCCTCTTTTTCCTCATCCATGGATTGGTTGGTAGAAGTGGGACTTCTGTAGTTGGTGACTACCTTACTCTGTTTGTCCCTGGACTCTTTAACTGGCATGCTTGCCTGTCTCCTCCTTCTGTTATACAAAATAATAACTATGGTAATTAGGACTACAAACAACGATGAAGCGGTTCCTCCAATGATGAAGAGGTTATGTTGTTTATTGGCTTTGCCTTCAGTTACCATCAGCCTTATGACAAAGGTTTCTTTTTCTCCTGTGCTGGCCTTGAAGTGGCAGCGGTAAAGACCCAAGTCAGCGATGATGGCATTGGGGATGACAAGGAAACTCTTCGTGCCTCCCTGGCTACAGTTGCTTCATCATGTATGTCTCAAGTACTTTGAGCTGTAACTTCTTCCTTGGGACAGGTTACAGAAAGCTATAATGTTTATCCGATGGGTCTGGACCTTTGCCCAAGTGACTTGCTCGACTGGCCAGTTCGTTTGAAGCTGGTAGGTGAGTGAGATGCTTTGTCCAGGTTCTGTGATGATGTGGCTATTCGAAGGTGTAGTCGTCTCAAAACTATCTGACTGAACTGCCTTTATATTCTTGTGTCAAACTCCATTTGGGAAAGTGTGACACAAACAGGGGTAGAATCCAATGTCCACTTCAGAGGCATTGTAAAAGGAAAGACTCAAATCCCTGGGCTTCTTTGTTGTGTTTGGAAAGTAAACTCTACTGTTATAGGCATCCATTACAGCCACACTGAAGTAAGGGCTGTAAATGGCTATGCTCTCTTTCTGTGTACCATTGATCTTGGTCCAGTCCATCTGACTTACAAAACCCACTGATGGATACACACATTCCAGAGTCATAGTCTCAGAAAGCTGAACAGTTGTGTCCCAGAATGTCTCTTTACATAGTGCTTTGTGAACATGCAGAATAGTGCATGTGAACAATCTCCCAAACAGTTTCTGGAGACTTGTAGGAATATGGATGAGGGGTTTCTTACAGGAGCAGAAATGACTCAAAGACAGCTGCATCACCAAAATCCCACCCCAGCATGAATGACAGCTCACCAAAGCAGGAAGCTCGGAGAAGCGTACTGTGCGACCTGCAGGCAGCTCAGCAGGTTGGAGAGTGTCCTTTCCAGGCAGCTCAGCTTTGCTCTTAGGAGCAAACCTGTGCAGTTAGTAGATTCTTACTGCCAATCTTCAAAAGCCTGGCTGACAGAGGACTGACACTGCAATTCTATAGGTGGTTCTTTGGTGGTAGAAGTTGAGGTCACAGTGGGTATAAGGAATGTTCCATGGAAGCCAAGGGGAGGATGTTACACCAACCTCA
The DNA here is from genome assembly GCF_000622305.1 of Nannospalax galili. Classification (NCBI taxonomy): domain Eukaryota; kingdom Metazoa; phylum Chordata; class Mammalia; order Rodentia; family Spalacidae; genus Nannospalax; species Nannospalax galili. The sequence continues at coordinate 1,751,791 of NW_008341028.1, read as the reverse complement.
GGGGGAGGTGGGTGGGTTTGAGATCACCTTGGAGGTCTCTAACTGGGTTGGAGGTCTCAGGATCCCTTGCAGTCTGCGCTGTGTGATGGGTGAGGTGCTTTGTGTGTTGAGGCAAACAGCCTCCTGGTATTGCTATCTGGTAGGGAGAAATTTTCTGGGGATGTCTATGGGGGTTTAGGTTAACAGGATGTCACTCATGTGTTCCTGGCAATGGCATGGAGCTGGTCTCAAGGCTATGGGATGATGACAGGTGGGAGGGGAACCTAGGTAGGTCTCCAGCCCTCATGGGGCACTGGAGAGTCCCTGTTGTGTAAATGGCTGGGGACAGGTGAATCCAAAAGAAAGGGAGGGGTTCAGGAAGAGGTGAGGATCCCTGGCATGTGACAGTGGCAGTGCTTTGAGGTGATGGGATCAGGAGATTTAGACCTGGGTGTCCAGGCCACACAGGTGACTGGAGAGTCTCTGATGTGCAGCTGTTAGGGGACAGACAAATTCCTGAAAGAATGCAGGAGTAAGGAAGAAGTGAGAATCTCTGGCATGTGGCAGTGGCAGTACTTTGAGGTGATAGCATGGGGGGGGCAGAGGCCATAGACCTGGGCTACCAGGCCACACCAGTGACTGGAGAGTCCTTGGAGTGCAGCTGGTAGGGGACAAATTGCAAAAGAAAACAGGAGTAAAGAAGAAGTAACAATCACTGGTGAGTAGCAACAGTAAGGATTTGGGGTGATAGCAATGGGGTGGACTAGCTAAAGAATCCCTGGTTTATAGCCTCAGGGGACAGGTGGATCCCAAAGGGAAAGCTGGAGTCAGGAAGAGGTGGGGATCACTAATAAGCAGAATTTGGCATGGTCACTAGTGAATTCTTGTTTGGACCTTTGTAGGGTTATGAATGTCAACTAGGCTGGAGGTGAAGACAGAAACAAGGTTCCTTATTTCCTCTGTGATCCAGCACATGCTGGTGTCTAGAGAAGGGGAGAAGAGGTAGGAAGAAGGAATCATGGTAGGGAGAACAGAAGCATGAGACTGAGAGACTGATGAAGTACACAGTGACAGGCATGTGATGAATTGATGGGTACATGTATGTGTTAAGGGTACCTATGGCATCAAATAGAGACATTACACAGTTTGTGTAGAGAATTCACTTGCTCTAGAATATCTAAAGGTAGCAACAGGTCAAGCCCAAAGTAGCAAAATGATCAATTTGATTCACATGTGACTGATTCTAAATGAATATAGTACATTGCATCCGCAGCAGTGATGCCAGAGGAGGCCCTTACCTAGACTCCAGAAGAAAACGATACCAGATGTACAGGACTGTTAAAACAGGTTGGAAATCTACACTCAACCAAAGAAATATGCTCCTGGGACATGCTTCCCAGGGCAGACCCCTCCTTATGCAGAAATCGAACAAGGTAAACTCTGAGGACCTACAGACCAACCTTAGATACTTAGATACTAAGGCCAACCTCACAGGATTTTTTAAAAGATTCATTAAGGAATTTTTCAAAAATTCTTCATTAAATATGTGTGTAGATAAATACAAATATATATGCTATATATGTATGTGTATTTCTATTTCCAAGTTCTCAAGCTGACTGAAAACTTTAAATAACTATGTTGACCTTAAAGCATTTTCTTTTACTGTTCTCTTATTTACAAAGATAAAATACAACGTTTTAGAAATTAAAAAATAGCAAAAATTATCATTCTAGTCAGCATTCACGGCCCCAGTTTTGGGTGTTAGACACGTGTTGGTTTAACCGTGTTTGGGTTTATAATCATGTTATTCTCTTCAGTTGCCATTATTCTCATTGCATTTTCTTTTATTTCTCCATATAAGTGTGTACAATACAAATCACAATTTTCTGCCACTATTTTATCAATTATGCTTTTGACTCATGATCTTAAAAATACTGACATCAGAGAATATACACATTGCTATGTCTTTCTACCCATTCACTGGAATGTTTATTAAATTACATAGAAGGATTATGAAACCTAAAATTTAGGATAGTAAATACATACATTTTTTTTCAAAGCTACTAAAGTGATTTTATGGGGAAAAAATAGAGGAAAGGAAAAAAGAGTCTTTAGGCACTACTTACTGAGCTACTGTCAATGATTTGACGGACATCCTTCTAAAATTTGCTTTATAATATATGGATATGTATGTATGGCCATATATGTATATAATTTACACATAAATGGGATCAAAATATACATGCTGTTTTACAAGCTGTTTTCTTCAACAATATGCCAAAAAGATTTTTTTAAGACAGTATACAGACAGACACACACACATAATCTCAAGAGTCGTTTAGGAATCTATTGTGTGAGGTTTTATAGTTATGTATTTAACTAGTTTTCTATTGATAAGCAACCTTTCACTATTATAAAGATTACCATATAAGGATGGGGAAAGGGCTCTGTGGTTAAAGCATTTACCATAGCGTGAGAACAGCAGTTCTGATCATTAGAATCCATGTAAATGCTGTATGGTTGTGGCCTCTGGCTTCAGTTTCTAGCTTTGGAAAGTGGAGGCAGAGGATTCTCAGAACAAGATGGCCATCAAGGCTAGCCATATAGATAAGCTCTGGATTTGACTGAGAGAGACCCTGCCTCAAAGAACAAGATGGAAGTACAAATGAGGGAGACTGATAACATCAACCTGGGGCTTTACATGCATGCATACATATGTTCACATACATCCACACACATGTGTGATCATACCTACCCAAAGAATGCGTATACACAGTCACGCATAGCACACACACATACAAACATAAAAATGGAGAAGAAAAAGGCTACTGTGTAAGTCAGCTTTCTATTACATATAAAGAGAAGAAGGTTTATTTTGGCTTATGGTTTTAGAGGCCCATGATCAGGTGTGAATGTCAGACTGCAATAATGAAGGGTACCTGGAGGAGCAAGTGCTAATATAATGGGTAGGAAACAAAACATAAGAAGAAGGGCTGGAATCCTCCACGCCCCTTTAAGGGCAGGTCCCATGGGCCTGAGACCTACTAGGTCCTACCTCTTAACTGTTGTACTACATTCCAGTTTTACCCTCTCAGAACCAAACCTCTAACATATGGGCCTATGAACGACATTGAATATCCAAACTAGAACAAATGCCATGTTATTGTCTCCTTGAATGTTCATCTTTAAATGAGCAACTGAAAATATTTTGAGAAGAGGGCTTGGCAAGGCAAAGGGCAGGCAGCACATATAACATCTGATATTGCCAGAATCACTTTGAGAAGGAGCTGGAGTTTCTGTATGCCTTGTCCTGTGGCAGAAATACATGGTTAGAACCAAAAAATACTTGGGCACACCATGACACTCAAGGATATGGAAGAACGGGTCACTAATGATCTGAAATGACCCTGTAATTCTTGGACCATTCAGAAAAGAAATAGCCATGGGGTCTAAATTCACACATTTACAATGAGACAGCTACCTAGAAAAAGAACCAGATTTTCCAAGCATTCGTTTTTGATATTATCATCTGCTTTTGTTCAAATAAGCTACACACTTCTGCTTATAATTATTTATGAATTGAAACTAATGAGCATGTAGACAGCAGCCCTGTGTGAGCCACATGACATGCTCCAAATGATACCCACAGATTATTCTAATAAATGCCCACTCCATTTAGAGATGAAATGTTGAGGGCACTGAAAATATAAAAACCAGAACTGCCTGGCTACAATAAGAATGTCTAATTCTGCTTATAACTATCTTTGTCTGTCTGTCTATCTATCATCTATCTATCTATCTATCTATCTATCTATCTATCTATCTATCTATCTATCTATCTTCTATCTATCTATCTATCTATCTATCTATCTATCTATCTATCTATCATCTAACCTACTATCTAATCATCTATCATCTATCTATCTATCTATCTATCTATCTATCTATCTACTATCTATCTATCTATCTATCATCTATCATCACCTAGCTACCTAGCTAGCTAGCTATTTAGTCAACTCTTTTATTTACATAATGAAATATCTCATTCTACATTTCAATCTTTGATTCCACAGATATTGATGTACAATATTGTCTAGAGTTACTTAATTAGAATACTTAATCTAAGAAGATATTTAATGCAAAGTGAATGGTAATTTACAAAACTTGTAAATTACTAAAGCTAATCTGGATATACTTTGAAGCTCAAACTAAGA
>NW_008341028.1:1733353-1747031 GCF_000622305.1 Nannospalax galili | reverse complement strand
CATTCCTGTAGCTCTTAGTCATGCTCCCTTGCTAGGCTGTACATTTGTGCTTAGATACGCAGAAGCACTACTCAGGAGTGCCAAGGTATGTTCCAGCACCTACATGGTACCACATACATTTCTCCCTAGCCCCACTTATCACTGCTGCCCTATAGGCCCATAACAATGAGGGATTTTCACTCTTGTTGACATAGTAAATCCTTGGACACCTACAGACATCCTGACAGCCATAACAACTTTACTATAACTACTCTTTCTGAGTTTGTCAGTGAAAGCCACCACTTCGGAGAACAAAAAAGGCTAGACTTAATAGATTATAAAGTGCCATCATAAGACTCATACATCTTCTAACCTTGGGAGTGATGGTGATAGGTGCCACACTAACTTCTACCCACTAGTACTGGGTCAACATACTCTACCCAGTGGGTAACAGCACCCTGTAGTGGACACCTTTGTCTCATCCTGAAGTACCTGACTGGATGGTGCCTAAACAATATCTAATAGTGGGTCGGCAAGGTGATTCAGCAGATGAAGGCACTAGCTGTGCAAACCTGGCAACCCAAGTCCAATCCCCAATCTCCAATCTACATAAAGATAGAGAGAGCAAACACATACATACATATATACATACATACATACATACATACATTAATTAATTAATTAAAAATTTTTTAGTAGAAAGAATCTCTATCTTGTACTGCTAGAGTGGCTGGTGAGTGGAAACATCATCCTGGTAAAGGGATTCTGCACGGGGTACCAACAGCACCTACCATATGCTCTTGGACATTTTTCAAATTTGTGTATACTGCAGTCTCAATAAACAGTTTGTTGTTCCCCTTGTAATAACAGTAATAATAATTCAAAATTAACCTCAACCTGCTATTTAGCTTTCATTTATTCATTCTGTATTTCTTTAGTAGTTATTATTGGTCAAGCAATGTATTCTACGTCTCTAATACATGACATATAAGCAAAGAAATATTTAACATGTTATATGACAGGAGCATACCAAGAGTGGGAACTGACATTTCAACTTATACTTGATGGTAGGATAGACAGTTTCCAACTGGGGAAGAAAATCAGAGAACAGCAAAAAATGCTCAGTGGTGAGCGTATAAGGCTTTGGGAAAAGACAAACATTTCAGCGGTTTAGGCAGAAATTGTCTGTATGTCTGCACTTCCAAATGTGTGTAGTAGTGCAAGATCTTGAGAGATGCTCTCAAGAGAAAGGCTTCCCCAAACAAAAAGCCTTCAGAAACTCAGCATGTCACTGTTTCACAACTCTTATACACAATACCCATTTTAAAACACAAAAAAGTAAAAATGTAATTTATCAGGCTATTAAATGCTACACAAACTGATATGAGATTCTTTATAGGCTTTATCCCACCTAAAATGTATGGCCATGTATTTTGCTACAAAAGTTACAATTTTTTGACTTCTGGGAAGTTATTACACACACACACGCACAGACACATGCACACACACACATGCACATACACACACACACACACACACACACACACACACACTTCATTACCTTTTGGACATCTGAAATTTTCAGAATTCTAAACACATCCAGCCCTTTAAGGATATTTGGATAAGAGTCTACAGACCCACAGAATCTAGTTTTAGAGAATCATGACATGCAAGTTCAGATTCCAGGAAGTTCTTCATTAAAGAAATTAAATTTCTTTCACATGGCATTTCCCACATAGATTTAACTTAAAATCTGTAGCCTCTTCTTTGCTTTCAAAATATCTATTATCCCACTAATAATAATAATAATTAATATTCCAAAATATGTATGTTAGAAAATACTATCTAGTCTAGGAACTGAGCAGTCCATTGAAGTCTGAATAGAAAGAAGAACTGTATAGTTTTCCAAGATGCCAGTCCTATATTCAGTTGGCATAACAGCCTGATGAACACTTCTGGTTAGGAGCCTTTTGCTGTAGTGAAAATAAGGAAAGCTTTAATTTTAAATTAATGAATTCCAAATGGCACGTGTTAAAAAGGCTGGATCCAAATGTGAGCACCATATCACAATGATTTTATAGCATTGCGATTGACAAAAGTGAGGGAAAAGAGGAAAGAGGGACTTGGTTGTCATAAGTTTTTCTCAAGAGACTGCACTTTGGGGCAGGTATAGTGAGGTATAAAATCCCTTGGAAAAGTACACTGTTGATTCATAACAAAATCAGACTGTGCCTCTTGAAAAATGTTTGGTTTGAAGATATAGATCCATCTCTAAATGATATGAGAAAGTAGAAAAATTCACAAAGTCACCCCCAGCCAGCAAGTGACACAGTAAGACCCAGATTAGAACACTGGCAAACGTTAGATCTATGAAGTGGAAGAACAGGAAGGAGTACAGTCAGGAAGGAGCTGGGTAAAGAGGTAGGGTTGTAGGTGCTTGTTCCTGGTACTGCCTACTGCAGAAGATGAGAGGAAAGGGCCTAAAACAGCCATGGCCATGGACACTTATCAGATCCACAGTGACATGGCAAAGAGCTGCCCCTGCACTGTGGTAAATGTAAAGATGAGGCCAAGTGACCTGAGAAATGTCTTGGGCTGCTGTAACTAATGTCCCTCACTGGAGTAGCTTAAGTAACAGGAACAATTTTTCCCACTTGGGGATCAAAGTCTGGCAAGAATCCAATTAGAGTAAGGGTTCCTTTCCTGGACTGAAGATGACAGACTTTTTCCCTGTACCCTTCTGTGGTCTTCTGAGTGTACATGAATCGTTGGAGAGAGAGAGAGAGAGAGAGAGAGACAGAGACAGAGAGACAGAGAGAGACAGAGAGACAGAGACAGAGAGACAGAGACAGAGACAGACAGAGACAGAGAGACAGAGAGACAGAGACAGGCAGAGACAGAGACTGCTTCTTCCTCTTCTTAGAAGACTGGGATTAAGATCAAACTTATTTCACTTGAATGATTCTCTAAAAGCCCTATATTCAACTGCAGGCACATTGAGGTTAAAGCATCAATGTAAGAATTTGAGAGACAGGCATAGTTCAGTCTATATTTTGGGGTGAATATTTTGAGAGCTAGTCTAACAGAGGCATTAAAAGTGAGAGAAATAAAAAGATTTTTCTCTACTGTGAAAATTTTAGAATCATTTTTAAGATTAGGGAGACTTTTTGGCATGTTTTGGATGGATTGGAAAGGGAAAGGCTGAAGAGCTAGAAGGTAGACGACTCCCAGAGGTAAAGAGGTAGAAAGCAGGTAACGGAATGAGCAGATCTCCTGCAGACTTGGCAGAACTGGCTGCGCAGAAGAGGAGTCATGATGGAGCTGCTGGGAGGATGAGGAAAGTCAACGTGGGCCTTGTTCTACTTTGGCCTGGAAGTGAACAGATTTAACTCCAGGAGCACAAAACTACTGTTAGCTTAGACCTGAAACGTAATAAACAAGTCAAACATTATGCTTTCCTTCTATGTTTTGAAGTGGCTGCCACTGTTCAGGGTATGTCACCAGTGTATGGTGGGATTCCAAATGGTCGTGCACCCACAGGTAATATTTGTGGATTGCACATTTAAATAGATTCTAATTAATCTATGAAATAGTTACAGAATCATGCAAAATAAAAATTATCCCCAAAAGTGTATCCCTATTACTACCACTTTTTATTTTTAAATATACTATTTTTAAAAATTAAGAACATTTTATTGGGGCTAGAGAGGTGGCTCAGCAGTTAAGAGCGCTGGCTATTCTTGTGGAGGACCCGGATTTGAATTCCAGCACCCACATGGCAGCTAACAACTGTCCATAACTCCCCAGGTCAGGGGATATAACACCCTCTTCTGACCTCTGTAGGTATTGAGTGACATGGGTGCACTTACACATATATAGGTAATATATATAAAAATAATGAAAATAAATGAAATATATTAAATTTTTGCATTGATTTGAATATTTCATGCAAAGTATTTTGATCATGTCCAGACCCCCTCTCTACCTCCATCTTACTACCCCCTTGTAATGTCCTCTATTATTATTTGTCTTTATTTTAAAGGCCTATGGAGTCTAATCTGTTCCTAAACCAGCAAGGAAAATGGACTGTCCCTCTCCCAGCATCTACCAATTTCTAATATATCTCAGCCAGGGCTGGGACTTCTTGATCACCTCCCCCATCCATGCTGGCCCCTCATTTGACTTGGGTTGCACAGGTCTTGTGCAGGCTATCAAACGTGCTGCTACCTTTGACTTTGCAGATAGATGCACTAGCATTTTTGAAGTAAGAGATTATAAAGAAAATGTCATGACCTCAAATCCAACAATGATGCTAACCCCATTTCATAACTCAGTGGTGACTCACGTTTGAATGGAAAGTGCATCTCTGCTCTATCCTTATCCCAGAGAATGACAAACTTGGCAGATGACCAGTCCATCAGCGGGAATAAACTTTAGAATAAATCTACCACACACAGGTGGAAAAACACCTGGGTAGCATTCTGTCATTCAACTAATACTCATTGTGTACTCATAGCTTTCCAGGTACTGTGTTAGGAACTGGAACACAGCGACAACAGGTGGGAGCAACCCCTGGCCTCATGTCCTTGTAGCAGGCAATATTATTAAATGAGTGATCACACCAAGTAAGCTATGGGTATGAAGATGACAGGGCATTTTGAAAGCATAGAAAAGAGGGATTTAAACAGGATGAGACATCAAGGACCCACTGCACAAATAGTAATTAGATGAAGGGAAGGTGGAGGCTTTCCAGAAATACAGAAGAGCAAGAAGAACGGAGATCCAGAATGAGAACAAAAGCAGGAAGATGGAAGACAGGGGCTGGAGAGATGGCAGTGGTTAAGAGCACATCTGTTCTTGCAGAGTACCCACATGCAGTTCCTAGCACCCACATGGCAGCTCACAACTGTAATTCCAGTTACAGAGGATCCAATACCCTCTTTCGGTCTCAGTGAATATCAGGTACATACATGCAACATGTACATTTATAAAGACAAACACCTCATACACATAGAATAAAAATAAATACATCCTTTATGAAAAAGCACTCATTAGACCTAAGAGGGAACAGGAAGAGTTCACTAGACCGGAAAAAAGACAAAGCAACAACAAACCCAAAACAGCCCCAATGGAAAGGGAAAACAAATAGACAGCGAGGCAAGCCGAAGAGGCAACAGCCATGTCAAGGACTCCGCAGCCCAAAGTGTTCAAGTCACATGGTACAGCTGTGGTAGAGTCAGATTTTAAAAAATGGGTTAGAATTGGATGATAGCATAGTCATCTACTTCAGTATTGATTAGAAGCCTGTCCTAAAGGGATGGCAGTCCTGGAGAAAAGAGTAGGTGCAGGATTGTGATGATGTACAGTCAGGTCAAGCCAGTGTTGCACATGTGAGTTGTGCCATATTGACCTTATCAGAAACCCAGTGAGGTTCACACTAGATCCAATGCTCTTTGAGGGTCTTACTGATCAAGTGTTGCTATTGGGATGGAGGGTTCAATAGTCTATGACATCTAAAAGATTTGATGTTCTCAATGTCTACCTGGACCCTTTCTGTCATGCAGTGTGGGTACTTGGCCACTTTGGTATGGTTTATTTTTCTACTGTGAATATTGAAGTCTGTTTTGTGCTACTGAGAACTGTGATTTGGTTCACAGAGACATTCTAATACAGAGTCCTGTGAGCAACCCCACTCAGCACAGTAGAACAGACAGCAGAGACATCAATAATCCAGCCATCCAACAGGAACAAGCATGATAAGAAAGAAATATGGAACCCGAGGCCTGGCTCCAAACTGGAGTCTTGGTGAAGCAGACATGATATATACACTGCTTTCTGCCAAAGGTCCATTCTAACCATATCAGTGTATTGGGTAAGAGCGGGCTGAGCGTGCAAGAATCAGTGGAACAAAGGCAGCCTGGTGGGCCGCCTGGTGTTGAGGCTGGCGCAGTGATGTGCTCACTGGGGCTGTTAATTGAGCCTCACTACACTCCTGTCCCCCTACATAAAGTACTGGCTGGGAACCTGCAACCATCCTGTCTCTTAGAGTGGAAACACTGGGAAGAATGGGACCACAGCCTTAGCAGCAGAGACTGCCAGCAAGTGGCCCCAGGGATGGGACAAACAGAGCTGATGCTGTTACTCCTTTGAGCCTGGAAAAGGCAAATGCACCTAAATCTGCAAGTGTTTAAATGCAGATACCAAGCACATCAGGTTGCCATGAAAACAATGGATATTAAAAGCAACTTTATGTTTGGCCATTGTGAAATTTCCTATTGAATATCACTGAGACTGACTTGGTGGTAGGCAGAGAGGGTGGTTTTAACATGCAGCTTCTTCCCATAAAGCCTGGGTCTGGGAGTTGTTACACACCAAGTGGAACGCTTTCATCTTTAATAACAGTTTATTAATACACGGTTAGCACTCTGTAGTCCTCTTGCATGGGTTTTCTGGTCACAAATAGAGGCAGATGCCACGCATGCCACTGCTGAAATGGCCTCACCCAGCCTTCACCTAATTGTTTTAATCTAATGAGCACCAGGTCAGGGAATGGGGGCCAAGGGGGAGTGGGAGTTGCTGAACTTCTGTGGCATACCTGGGGATACTTCAGGAAGCTGTTCTGGAATTCCTGTGGAGCAACCCATTGAGGGGCTTGGCTCTTGATCACTGCATAGGGTCCTTCTGGAAGGAATTGATATTTCAGAGCTACTGCTCTCCAAGGGCAACAAGAAATAGGGTCCTCCTGGAATAAGACCAGGGAATGTCTCCTTTGCAAGGGAAAAACCCCACGAGGACACCTGTTCAGAGCTATGAAGTGGGAGCTGAGCGCATTCCTCAAGCTAGAGCAAGGCTTGCTGGGAAGGAGCCTGTGAGTCATTGCCTGCCTGGCTGCCTAGCCACCTGGCCTGCTGGCTTCCAGGTCCTGTGGGCACTCAGTATAACTTAGGTAAGCTCTTTCTCTCTTCTCTATCAGTTCTGCTTTGCAGTATAAAATGGTAAAAAGAGGACAATCAATTTGCTGATAGAAAGCAAGGACATTAAGGTCACTGGGAGTTGTGCATGACCTTCTAAGGTGGCTGATAGCAGCTAGAGTCACTCAGGGCAATGCCCACAGCTCAAGGGAATGTCAAAATACATGATCTCAGCAGAGGCCAGTTAAGATATAGGGTTTGGGCAGAGGGCATGGGCAAAAGGGATGCTGATAAGAGGGGACCTATCACAGAAGAGCAGGGCAGGTCACTGTGTCTAGACCTCAGATTTAGACTTCTGATTTTATCACCAAATGAACTTATTTATTTAGTTTCTGAGATACAGTTAGCAGATTGAGTGAATATGTCAATATTTTCCTAAGTCCTCGGCTATCTTGTGAAAAGCAACAGCAAAAACTGACTTCTTAGAATTATTAATTTGCTAAATGTAAACATTTAAAATGTTCCCAAAGATTTATAACAGCCTCTAACATATCTTCATGTTTTAAAATGCCCAGAGTTTTAACAAATTGCTGGTCACTGAGGTCTCTGGAGTGCTGAGTCTCTGACCCCTCCTCCTCCTCTCACCCTTCCATTCAAATGAAGTAATAGCTACTACTGTTCAGAACAAGTCTTAGCTATAGAACCTGGGGTGAAACACTGATGCCACCAACTAGACGCAGAGTCGAGTATGTGCTGAACGACACCCTGAGAAGATTCCTGGAAACAACCCAGACTCTGCCCACTAACCGGCAGGTAGTTTATCCAGGTGATGGATGCTGTTTGAGCCTCTGGTTCCTCTGCCATAGCAGAGGCTAAATTAGCCAGGACAATTTCGTCCAGAATTAGGTACAAAGAAGCTAGTTTTTCCTTCTTTCCCCATTTCTGAGGCCCACTCTTCTCTTACAAGCACTCAAACTTTAACACCTTTTATTGTCATCAAAACAATTTATCTATCTTAATTAGAACAAGAAAGACTCAAAGAGAATCTGATTATTGCCTCGATGCAGTCATTGTGTTTCTGTGACATAAATTACCTCTTCCATTCTTTACTCCATAAAGACAGATCCTGGCCAATGGAATTATATTCATGGTCCACATCAACAATATAGAAAATATCTCTCTCATGAATGAATAATTATCAGGAAGGCAAGGAGTGCCCTTGCCGGAAAACTCCCCTTGCTAGGACTTCCTTTCACCTCATCAGACCTTCTGCAGAAAAACCTGAGCAAACTTTTAAGGTCCCCAATCAAAGTTCTCTTCTGTCATTCTTCCTGTAGTGATCAGAAGCAAGAATGTCCCCTTCAATCAGCAGCGCCTACAGGCATCGGTGACTGAAAGCCATTGAGCATGTATGTTCACTTGGAGAAGGGATCAGGGATGTCTTTTGGTTTCTATGGCAGGACCTTTTCTTTCCTCCTAGCTACAGACAGGCATATGATTTGGACATGCCTGAATGATTCCCCAAGGACTCATGTATTATAAACCTGGCCCTCAGTGTAAGTGCCTTTAATAGAGGTGAAGCACTCTATTAAATATAGGAAGTAGTTATTCAGGCACTATCCTCAGTAGGAACTGGTGTCACTCTCTTAGGAACCCTGGTTAGCTCTTGCATGAAAGTTGTGATAAAAGCAATCCTAGTACTCTTTCATTCATGGATTCCTGCCTTGCCACATGATCGGCCTCTCTCACATCATTCCACTGTGGTACTATTCACCAGAGTGTGGGGTAGGAGTAGCCTTGTAAGAGTTGGCACTGTCTTCTTGAACTTCCAGAAGTGTGGCCCATATAAGCCTCTTTATAAAACACTCAGTTGTAGATAGGTCACTATAGTAACAGAAAATAGACTTAGACACCTAGTAAGAGTTAGGTGCTCAGAGCAGTGAAGGCCAAGAGAAATATAATGCCAGTCACAGATAAGAGACAGTATGTAACTGTAACTGCACACAAAGTTACTACTATGTTGGACAGAAAATGAACAAGACACAATAAACTTTCTTACAATAATAAATACTTATCTACTGATAGTAGTTAAAAGAGAAAATATTTTTTGCTTGTTGGTTCAAGAATAAAGAAGGTAAGACAGATCATAAAGTGTACGTGCATTTTTAGGAATACTTGATGCTAATTAAAAGCCTAATAGTGTATAACTGGTTAGAATAAATGAGACAGTTCAAATGTGGAAGATGTATGGGTTAAGGGGAGACAAAGGAGTCTGTAGCAGAGGGACATAGACAATTTACTAACATAAAAGATACTCACAGAACAAAGTCAAACCTTTCCACTCTTATGTTTATAAAGGAGGGTGGAAGCCAGAAGTGGACATATGGTGTCCCCAGGGAGGAAAGAAGACAGATGCAAAATAAGTTATGTCCTTGCCACAACAGGTGATCAATAAATTTATGATTTTTGAATTAATAGCTAAGGTAACTTCAAAGCCAAAGAGAAAACTGTCACAGTATTTTGAAGGCAGTGACAAAAGAAAAAAGAGTATCAATCCTTATGTACAAATGTCACAATTTAACACCTGGAAAAAGCATTGTTCGCTTACATCTGAGGCTCAGCTGCCTTTGTGAAAGTGTCCCTTTGGGGTTGGGGAGCCTTGTACCTCTTCTTCTATCTTCTCTGGTCAAGAGGCCAGAGGCCACTTCTAAGGGACCTGAAGGCCAGCCAGACTGTTTTTTACTACAGTGAGAGCAAGGGGAGGCCGACAGAGGTGGGGCTGGGACGGGGCATCCTGGCTCGGGGTTTAGGAGAGGTAGAAAAGCCTAGTAAGAGGAAAGCCAGGAAAAACCAGCAGAACAGAAGGCATGAAGTCCACAAGTGCAGAATTTGCTCAACTCAAAAAGTTGTTTTTACTGAAAATACATAATCCATACCATTCAGTTAACCAAAATGCATACTGCAGCTGCAGCAGGTACCATATATATTAATATTCAGGCTGCATGCGAGGCTGGAAATGGAGAGTGCCTTGGTAAGGGCTAGCTCACGGAACCTTCCAAACAGCTCCATCAGAGAGGAGATACTTTATCCCCATTTTCCAGATGTAAAATAGGTTTTGTTCCTGCCCATGCAAATCATCAAAATATTCACCAACTATCTGTTAGTTATCAAACCCCTAGAAATGAGGACTAGACTCAACCCAGGCCCCCCTCAGAATATATGGATCTGACTCACTGACTTCTAAGGTCACATCCAGCCTGCCTACACACAAGCAAGGGACAGGTTATGCATACCTGAGCGTTTCAGGGGAAAATAAGCACTGACTTTAAGTGCAGGAAGGGAAAGAGGGTATTTAAATTTACCTTTCCCTTGTTCCTACTTGAAGTGGTGACTGCACTGGGAGCAAGAGTAAACAACCATGTCCTTCTGGACCAGTTCGCTGCCCCAAGAGTCACTGCAATCACCTGGGAGACTGAAAGCCCACTTGTCACGCAAGCTGTGGAATCAGTTGGTGAGGACCTGCAATCCTATGGTCTTGAGAGCACTCTACTGTGAATCTGATCTTGACCTCCTTTGTGAACAGAAAGGCAGTCATCGAGACAAACTGACACAAATGTTGCAAGTTTTTATTCTATGACAATTTCCTACAGGAAAGAAATGCATTTTGGTAATTTTGCCCCCTTCATTACCATCTCTGGTCCCTCTTCCATTCCCACTGACCCTCTTCTTCCAAAGTCCCCTTCCTACTTTCATTCTTTGTTGTTATTGTTATTGTTTTGTGACTCTACGTTCATTTAGGTTGCTTGCATGGCTATTTACTCTAGCATGGGCAATGCACCAGTGGTTATGCCACTGTAGAAAATGACTCCTCTCTTAACTGCCAGAGGTTCCTCAGGAAGGGAGGGAGGAGCCACAGGAGCACCTCACCAACCATGATGCAATGTTGACAGACTCTGTGAAGGTAATCACAGCTGTCCTGGGATCCTGGGTGCACTGGCCAGGTCATGCCCAGAAGACAGTTTCACAGCATTCCTCCCCAGCCTCTGGACTTTGGCTCTTACGTGCTTTCTGCTACCTCCTCTGCAGTGTTCCCGAGTGTTAGATAGGGGTAATATACATGTCTTGTTTAGGGCTGAGCACTCACTAGTCACATATTCTCCACAGTTTGAAATGCTGTTCTTAAAGGGATTAGAAGGCCAGGAGACCACTCCTCAGGAAAGCTGATTCACCTGAAGACATGCTAAAGAGATGGAGGAGTAATTGTCACCTTAATGAGATATTGTGATTGTACTTCCTAGAAGCCCGTCCCACAATTTAGCCAATTACAGAGCTTCTGCCATGTAGCACTGCTAAACCTGAGTGCTTTACTTAGTTCTAATGCAAAAAAGTATAACTTTCCCTTTCCCGTCTTTCTATGTTTTTTCTTTTGGATACTAGCCAAAAGCCTAAGCATGCTTTCTCACTTTCTCAGAAGCCCTCCGTCCCCCTCCACCGTGCAGCTGCTTGCGGGCTTACTGAACTTGCTGGCTTTCTTGGACTCAAACTCACAAGGCACAGCTTTCCTCTTCTCCATCTCCTTCCTCCCACCAGCTGCAGAGATTTATGGCTTGCCTGTCCTGTTGTTTTTCTCTTAAACTCTAATAAAACAGTCCGTGAGTTTTCTTTTGGGTCTATTTTTAAATTCTTTTATTGAATCTAAGAACGCAAAAGTGAACCCAAGTTTTTCCAGTAGTATTATGAGCTTCTGCATTAGTTGTTGTCCACTGAAAACAGATGTGTCTCTGACAAAGGCTGATAGCATCACTAATCTATGGGTATAAACACAAGTATTTAGAAGGCAGCTTACATCATATTCATTTAGCAAAATGTCAGTATATGATTTCCCTAGGGTGTATGACCACCCCAGTCAAGGGGCTTTGCCCAGGTTTATGGTATGAAGCCTGGATCCTTTCCTATGCAGAGGGCCTCAAATCCAATCAGAAAACAGTTACTGCCATAACATTCATAAGACTATTGCATATCTTGGGCAGTGGGCACATCTGGCCTGGCAGGTTGGCAGTGCAGTTTTCAGAATCCACAACTGGGTAACACTGTTGGTGATGTTCCTTCCCAAGCAGCCTGCATGGCACCTTTAGGCACTCTAAAAACTAGTAACCAAAGAAGAAGCTTCCAGCACAGGTACAATTTGAGTTCTATACATATTGCAACCGAAGTTTGTTGTGTATTTAGAAATATGGGCTTACCATCTAGTTCTGGTGGGCAACCATGAGCACTGGCAGTGCCCCATATTGTTTTGGGGGCTTCTAGAGCTTCCCTGACCCACAAATCATAAGGAGACACAGCACTCCTGTCACTGGGATTTCTATTGAGGCACCTTTGGCTTCTGGGAGCAGCATTATCCACTAATGCAGGGTACCTCCATTCAAACTATTTGAGAAATGTTTTATTAGCTTATGAAATAGTCGGTTCTTATATTTCTTTTTTCATTAGTTTTTTTTTTCTTAAATGACCCCTATTCCATGTCTTAAATCTATCCACCCCTAATAGTCTACCTTATTAAATTTGAAAGTTCTTCTCAAAAATAACATTATCAAGAAGGAAGGTAACAACTGACAATTCCCAATTTCCTTAGTTTTCTTGAGTCCCTGAGCCCAGCCCTTTGAAGCAATCACCTCATTTAATCATGGTGATCACTGCATGAGGTGGTATATTACGTTCTTCATCAAAGACAAAACTAGGGCTTAGAGAAAGAATAATTTTCCCGTAACTATTAATTACATCCAAAATAGCCAAGCAATATAAATAAATCCTGAAAGGCATCTAATAAAATATTCTTTCACCTGTCTCTTGGTCTTTGAGCACTTACTACTTAGTCTTACCTGAATTTGGAATTCTCTGTTCTTAGCAAAGAAGCAAAGCACTGGAGAGCTTGTTCGAGGCCTTAGAGATATATGCATTCTGAAAATCTTCTAATAACTTTAAAAGCAGGGGGAGCACAGCCAGTACCTAGTGAATAAATTCAGGGTTACCCTATTAGATTCAAGTGGTTCTGGTTCTAAAAGCCTGGGAACAAATATTTCCCAGGTGAGAAAAGTCCTTGGGAAAGCTATCTTGGTAACTTTATGGCTCCCCAGTGTAATATCAACTCTGTACAGCTGTAGAAGAACCATGTTTCATACCACCAAGCACTGACAAATTCATCAGCAAGTCCTCAGTTTCACCCTGTTGTCTACAGAAGTCAGTGGCTTACAGCCATGTTCTTGGGTTGGGCTTGTAATAGCCATTTCTGAGGGCAGACGGGTTAAAATGTGTATTCTTAGCGAACTCTTCAGGAAGGTAAAACTGCGCAAGCAAAACCTAATACCATAAAAATAGACACTTTTGACCCACTATTCTGGTGTCCCTGTAGCAATCTTTAAATACTGGCTGATCTCAAAGAACTCAAGGAGTTCTACACAGGGAAAGAGCAAGGATAGACACCAATATATCAACAACAATGTCAGGACATTGTTAGGGGTGGCAAAATGTAGACAAAGGAACTCTGGGATTAAGGGGTTGTGATCTGCTTTTAAATTTTAGATTCTCTCTCTTAAAATGTATACGTTTTTGTCAACTTCCCTAAAACTTTTCTTTGTGAAATGATGGCAACTGATAAACTACTGGAGTTCTTGTTGTACCTCATCCATTGGACCCCAAAAAGACCACCGAGGACCCAACACACCAAAATGCAAAAGCAAAGGTTTATGGTTTATTCAGGCTTAAGCTCGGGCTCTCAGACCTCACCAACA
>NW_008341028.1:1729530-1733264 GCF_000622305.1 Nannospalax galili | reverse complement strand
TTGGTTGGTTCAAGGAGCCCGCACGCGCCAACATAATTTTAAACTGATTGGGATGTATAAGATGCAGCCCTGGAAGTTTCTTATTGGTAGGTGCTATTCTCAGGGCTGTGGAATGTGATGACTGTTATCTGTGGGGCCAGGAGTCTCCGTTTTTACCTTATAGGGCAGTTTTCATGCCCGGGCTTGCTTAATCTATAGTTTCCTGGAAGAATGGGGGAATAGCAGGTGGGGGTCAGAGCATGCCAGGGCATGTCTAGGCATGTCTAAAGCAGCAGCCAAGGATTTTACAGAAGCTAAAAGAGCAATTAGTGGGGGTCTGGAGGGATTGGGGGATAGCGGGTGAATGAAGAGGGTCTCAGGGTCCTACATTCCTACCTTGTCTTGTAACTGGGGAACCCAATCATGGGTTCTGGTCGTCCAGCTCACAGGTATCTGGGGGGCTTGTGCTAAGGGGCATATGAGGATTCATGTTACTTGCAGGAAAGGTGCTATCAGCCGATAAGCAGTTCAATGTCAACAATAGACAGGTTAGCAGGAAGGTTTTCGTCAGATGCGGAGCTTGAATGGATTCGAAAGCTGTGGGGATGCCTTCCAGGTGTCTCCCTTGTAATCCTCTGGGACTGCAAACGGGTTGGCAGGTTTTGTGCTAAGGGGCATATGAGGATTCATGTTACTTGCAGGAAAGGTGCTATCAGCCGATAAGCAGTTCAATGTCAACAATAGACAGGTTAGCAGGAAGGTTTTCGTCAGATGCGGAGCTTGAATGGATTCGAAAGCTGTGGGGATGCCTTCCAGGTGTCTCCCTTGTAATCCTCTGGGACTGCAAACGGGTTGGCAGGTTTTGTGTGGGAGCAGTGCACCAAGTCGCGACACCGTCCTTTGAGTGTGTGGTGGGAGTCGTCAAGAGGATCATGAAGGGGCCCTTCCATCTTGGCTCGAGTGGTGTCTGTGGATGAAGACCCAGTCACCCGGTTTAAACCTGTGGGGTTGCGGGGTGGCGGAGGATGGACAGCAGCTTCATCTATGGCTCTGAGTTGCAGCCAGACCTGTTGGTGGGTTAGCTGCAACGGTTGGAGTGAGTCCAGTAGGTCCTGGCCTCCCAAGGTCGATACTAGGTCAGCTTGGAGGCTAGGTATCATAGGAGGTGGGTTTCCATACATGATTTCAAAGGGGGTCAAACCCATCTGGTATGGAGTGTTCCTTACCAAGGGCAAAGGGGAGGAGAGCCACCCAGTCTGCGCCAGTCTCTAAAGCTAATTTGGTTAAGGTCTCTTTTAGAGTTCTATTCATTCTTTCTACCTGTCCTGAACTCTGGGGTCTATAAGCACAATGTAGTTTCCAATTGGCCCCCAGTGCAGTGGCTATTCCCTGGCTTACCTAGAGACAAAGGCTGGCCCATTATCTGATCCGATTGTAGTTGGGAAACCATACCTGGGCAGGATCTCTTCGATTAGCTTCTTGGCTACCACGTGAGCAGTCTCATGCTTGGTTGGGTAGGCCTCAGTCCATCCAGAGAAGGTATCCATGAATACTAGCAAATATTTATATCCAAATTTTTCCTGTTTTATCTCAGTGAAATCAGTCTCCCAATACATACCCAGTCGTGTCCCTCTGCTCCAGGATCCTGGGTTAGCATGGGACAGAGCTGAGTTGGTTAATTGGCAGGCATGACAATGCCTAACAATTTTTTCAATGGCTTGATTTCCTTCCTGAATTTTAACTTTGGCCCTTCTTAGTAAGTCTTTCATCCTTCAGGTGCCCATGTGTGATGCTTGATGTATTTTTTTGAGCAATCTTACACCTAAATTCTGAGGTAGGATAACTTTTCCATCCATTGTCCTCCATCAGCCCTCTAGACATTGAGTCATAGGGAAAGTGTGTATCCAGGCTAAGTCCTCGGGGCTATAGTGGGGAGTTTTAGGCAGTTCCTTTGCTCTGGGATCAACAAGAATGGGCAGGATCATGGAGGTCAGGGCTATTTCTTTAGCTGTCCTGTCAGCCAGATTATTTCCCTTCTGGGTGGGTTTGTTTCCTTTTTGGTGACCTGGGCAGTGGATTATGGCTAGTTTTGTTGGGCCCCAGAGGGCTTGCAGGAGGTCTAAGATTTCTTGTTTATTTTTAGTAGTCTTTCCCTTTGCAGTAAGGAGGCCCCTGTCTTGATAGATGGCCCCATGAATATGGGCAGTGGCAAATGCATATCTGCTATCTGTATAGACATTGGGTCTCTTTCCTTTACCCATCTTTAGGGCTTTGGTAAGCGCTATCAGTTCAGCTTTTGGGGTTGATCTACCTATTGGCAGTGGCTCAGCCCAAATGACTCTCGAGGTGGTTGTGACCGCTCCCCCAGCATGCCTTTTACCATTTCTGATGAAGCTGCTGCCATCCGTGTACCAGGTTTCTTCGGCGTCAGGCAAGGGAACATCCTTCAGGTCAGGTCGGATGCAATGCACCTGTGTCAGAATTTCAGTACAGTCATGGAGTGGGTCTCCGAGATCGAGATCTGGCAATAGTGTGACTGGGTTCAGGGCCATTGGTACCTGGAAGGTGATCCTGGGCGGATTTAGGAGCAGAGCGTGATAATGAGTTAATTGGGCATTGCTCAACCATCTATCAGGGGAGTTGCTTGAGCACCCCCTCAAGGGCATGAGGGGTTGCCACAAGCAGGTCCTGTCCCAGGGTTAATTTGTTGGCATCCTTAACCAGCAGGGCCACTGCTGCTATAGTTTGCAGGCAGGGGGCCATCCAGCTGCTACAGGGTCTAATTTCTTTGATAGGTATGCAATAGGTCCCTTCCAGGGGCCTACTCTCTGGGTGAGGACCCCTTTTGCAATACCTTTATGTTCATCCACATACAGACAGAAAGGTTTACTTATGTCTGATAGCCCTAAGGCAGGGGCCTCTAAGAGCTTGCGTTTTAGGGTTTCAAAGGCCTCTTGCCTTTCCTGCATCCAGTTGAAGTCCTGTCCTTCTTTGGTAGCCTCATATAGGGGTTTTGCAATTTCGGCGAACCCCAAAATCCAGAGGCAGCAGGACCCCGCAGTACCCAGGAATTCCCTCACCTGTTTTCTGGAGGTCGGTGCAGGTATCTTTAGCACAGTCTCTTTGTGGGCCTTAGTCATCCACCGCTGCCCCTCCTTGAGGATGTACCCTAAGTAAGTCACTTCTTGCAGACATATCTGAGGTTTTTTTGGCTGAGGCCTGGTATCCCAAGTCCCCAAGTATGTGGAGTAAGTCCTCTGTCCCCTCCAGGCAGGACTTCTGGTCCAGTGCCGCGATCAATAAGTCATCTACATATTGTAACAGGCTTATGTCGAGGTGTTGGGCTCTGCACTCACCCAGATCTTCATGCAGGGCCTCATCGAATATAGTTATAGAATTTTTAAACCCTTGAGGCAGTTGCGTCCAGGTCATCTGGCCATTGATTCCTGCCTCTGGATCATGCCATTCGAAGGCAAAGTAGGGCTGACTGTTGGGAGTTAGTAGCAGGCTAAAGAAGGCGTCCTTGAAGTCCAAAACTGTATACCATTGCTGATCTTGTGGCAGGGTACTGAGTAACAAATAAGGGTTGGGGACAGTGGGATGAGTGTCAATGACTCTCTTGTTCACCTCCCTCAAATCTTTTACCGGTCTATAGTCCCTGGATTGAGGCTTTTTGACAGGCAGGAGTGGGGTGTTCCAGGCAGACTGGGTTGTTCTCAGCACCCCCAGTTCCATTAATCTTCTGATATGTGCAG
>NW_008341028.1:1724281-1728449 GCF_000622305.1 Nannospalax galili | reverse complement strand
CTAACAGAGTCTGGCGGTAGACCAGGAGCCTCTCCTTACCTTCTGCCATGTTGTAGTCCCAGTTGGCATGGCTAGGGGGAAAGCTGGCATTAATGATGCCTGGGTCTGTGGTAGGGTCCCCAGTGGGGCCCAGAACCAATTTCTGGGCTGCCTCCAGGATCCTGTTTTGCTCCTCAGTAGTGAACAGGACACTCAGGAGCTGGTGGCAATCGTCCCAGGTGGGCTGGTGAGTGAAGAGAACAGTTTCCAATAAGTTAATCAAGTCCCTGGGGTTTTCAGAGAAAGGCGCATTCTGTGAGCACCAATTGTAAAGATCACTGGTGGCAAAGGGCCAGTAATGAAAGGGCTGATTTCCCTCTCCATCTTGGGTCCCTGCCGGCTGGAAGGGAAGGACAATGGCATCAGGCTGGGGGCTGCCCCCCTCCAGCTCCATGTGGCCTGTGCAGGTCCCTGTGGAGGTGATGGTGGCTCCTCAGGGTTAAAAGGCGGGGCCTGCACTTGTGGTGCCATTGGTGGGGTGCCCATCTGAGAGAAGTAGGGTGGGGGAAAGATGTCATTCTCCTCCATGCCTCCCTGGAGAATGGGTTTCTCTTCCGCCTTTGGTCTAAGAGGGAGAACCTGCAGAGGTGGAGGGAGAGCAGTTGGATTAATCAGGGAAGGAAGGACCTGACCCAGGCAGGGGGCCATCAGGTCATTCGACAAGGCCTCGCCAGGTCACGATGTATGGGATCTGGTCCTGGTAGCCTGTCCGTGGGCGGAAGACGTGGTCCTCTACCCTGGAAATCAAACTCAGGTTAAAAGTCCCTTCATGGGGCCATCCAACATTGAGGGAGGGCCAATCAACTGAACATAAAGTTGTCCATTTCTTTTTCTTTACATCTACACTATTGTTATGGGCAATCGTCTTAATGTCCCCCCAGTGGACTAGTGTAAAATCTAGAGGGGAAGATGGGGTGTTGCCCATAGTATTTATCACTCCTGTCCGTTTCATCAACAAAGAAATTAGAATGGAGATCACAAGACACAAGAACAACACAGACAAACAGAGGGCCCAGAATAAACTACCACAGCTTTCAGATGGTCTGGACTGTCAGCCATGTGAGTTCCCTGGCTCGATTATGCCAAAGAATGTACAGATAGGATGTGCATGTCCCAACAGGATTGCGAGGTCCTCTGAGGTTTCAGATGGACTAGTGTCCTGGTGGAGTGTCCGATGAGGAACACCCACCCTGACGAGGATGGGGACGTCTCTCGAATCCTCCAGGTAGCTTTGCTAGCATTTTAGCAACAAAGAAAAACTGAGATCAGATGGCCGCGACCAAAGTGAAAGCATAGAGAAGACAGGCACACACACACGGTTTTACAAAAACTTACCCGGCTGGTTGATCACAAACCTTTTGGGGTCGGTTCCTCTGGGGGGGGGGGCTCTCTGGGGGATCCCAGACGAGCCCCCAAATGTTGTACCTCATCCACTGGACCCTAAAAAGACCACTGAGGACCCAACACACCAAAATGCAAAAGCAAAGGTTTATGGTTTATTTAGGCTTAAGCTCGGGTTCTCAGACCTCACTAATGCAACGGATCTGTGCTGAGAACCCAGAGTAAGGAGAGTGGAGCCTTTTATAGGTTTTAGACAAAGAGAGGAGGGGGATACCGAAGATACATTTTGGTTGGTCCAAGGAGCCTGCATGCACCAACATAATTTTAAACTGATTGTATGTATAAGATGCAGCCCTGGAAGTTTTTTATTGGTAGGTGCTATTCTCAGGGCTGTGGAATGTGCTGACTGTTATCTGTGGGGCCAGGAGTCTCCGTTTTTACCTTATAGGGCAGTTTTCATGCCCGGGCTTGCTTAATCTATAGTTTCCTGGGGGGGGGGGAATAGCAGGTGGGGGTCAGGGCATGCCAGGGCATGTCTAGGCATGTCTAAAGCAGCAGCCAAGCATTTTACAGAAGCTAAAAGAGCAATTAGTGGGGGTCTGGAGGGATTGGGGGGTAGCAGGTGAATGAAGAGGGTCTCAGGGTCCTACATTCTGATCAGGGGATAGCTGGGACATGGCTACCTGAAAGGCAGGTAACCCATGCTCAGTTAAGATCTGTTACCTTCTGTGGTCTCCTGAATGCCTCCTTTCCCTTAAACACCATTGTTAACGAATATAGTGACATACCGTATTGATGGTATCAGGTAAAAGAACTGCATATATTTCTGGGGCTCTGGTTATGGAAACAGTGACAGAAGTAAATGAGGTGACAAATTTGAAGTGGTCCTGAGCAAAAATACTCTTCTAAAAGCTTGCATCTTTGGTTTTCTCCCCTTTCATTACTCAGAAGATTTAGTTTGGGACATGTCGCCCAGAATTTTTCTTTTACGTTTAATGTTTGGTTGATGTTCAGCCATTTTAAGACATTTGTAGGATAAATATATTTTCTCCAATGTTTTAAAATGTGTGATATATTTTGCTTCCTCACAACAACTTTCAACATATGTTATTCAACTTTGCTTTCACAATTCATCTCTTTTGGAAAAAAAGAGAAAATAATGTTACCTTAGGACTAACAGGGAAACCGCCACTGAAGAAAAATAATATTAGATTTGACATAAATTAGATGCTTGCCAGTAACTCAACCACACCTGTCAAGTAAGACATTAAGATATTAAATAGAACATTCACAAAAGTCAATTTTGTTAGCAGTGTGCACAAAGAGAAGGGGAGTTTGGCGGCCGATTTGCTTTAGCCGAGGAAGTAAATTTTCAAACAATAAAGAATTTTTTTTGAGAATTTCCTACATAGATGAGTATTGTATTTGAATCATTGCCCCTCCCAGGCTCCCTCCAATTCCTCCCATGCCCCCCTCTCCCTTACAATTTCTTGTTCTCTTCTTTGATTATTATTGTTGCATATACACATTCACATTTATAAATAAACATACACAGCTGAGCATGGTGGTGCATGCCTTTAATCCCAGCAGAGGCAGAGGCAGTTGAATTGCTGAGACTGAGACCAGGCTGCTCTACATAAATGAGTTCTAGTTCAACTGGGCAGACCTATCTTGAATAACCATATATATATACATATTGTATTGCATCCATTTGTGTGTACACGTGTTTAAGACTGTCCTTTGGGATTTAGATAGCCTCTTAGGGAGCTAGTCCCTAAAGAAAACTGGTTCTCTCTCCCTCAGAATCTGTTGATTGCTATAATTCTTCATCTTGAGGTGGGACCTCATGAATTTTCCTCATCTGCATGGGAATGTCAACTGTTTTTTTCATTATGCAGACCTTGTTAGACTAGTACATTGTGGAGATGTCATGGGTAGAGCTTCCATACTATGTCTAGAATGCATTAACTCACTGCAGGTGTCTTGTCCCTCCTCAGACCACTGGAATTTTTTATAGCTCCTTTTCTCTCAAGTAACACTAAGAAATAAAGGGGGGATAGCTATTTCTCTGCAGAAAGAATATTATTTTAACCAATCTTTACTTTAGAACACCCTTCAAAAGTTATTGAGTAAAATAAATTAAAAAATAGAGGCGGGGCTGGGGAGATGGTTCAGTGGATGGAGTGCTTGCCATGCAAGCGTGCAGACCAGAGTTCAGATTCCTAGCATCCATGTAAATGCCAGGAGCCATGACATCCCACCTGTAACAGCACTGGGGTGGTAGGTGGCAGAGATAGGTAAAGCTTGAAAGACAAGCCAAGTCAAGGGAGCTCTGGGTTTGAGTGAGAAACCTTGTCTCAATGTACAGAGTGGAGAGGAATCAAGGAAGACACCTGGCATCAGAGTCTGGTGTCCACACACGTACACGAACACATGGGCCCAGACACATGCAAGCATGAATACACTCGTGTACACACACAAACACACACACATACATATACATGCAAAAAAGTGAAAAATACAAGAAAACACTCATACAAAATGAAAAGGTCTTCTGTAACTGCATCTGTGCACTCAGGGACTTCAGGGAAGCACCTGGCCAGAGCAGTGAAAATGTGAACATTCCAGCTCACTTCCAAACACGACTTTGTTTCTCAGTATGTGCTTAGCTCCCCTTGGACAGGAACATCACAGAACACCATGTGGTAGGATCCTATTAATATGCGAACTCTGATTCTGCATGTTTCTTGGGGAACCTGGAAGTTTGCATTTCTAAGCAACCCTGGGG
>NW_008341028.1:1687462-1724232 GCF_000622305.1 Nannospalax galili | reverse complement strand
GGGGTGGGGGGGATGCCTGTGCTGGTGGTTCCACACTGAGCAACAAAGATGGAAACTGCTCTCCTGGATTATGCTTGCTATTTCAACTTCCTAAATTTGTCCCCAAACCTCCAAAAAGCAAACATAAATATCTGAATTACAGGTAGGTCTGGTGTTAGTAAATAAGTGTTAGTGATAGTAACATTGAGGGTACGTGTGCTGTTAATTTTTTTTCCCTTTTCACCTACAAGTATATGACCCTCAAATGCAGGAGGAAACTCAACAAGTAAGTTAAATTCTTATCACTGTTTTTACTGTTTGTAAACCTGAACCAAATTCAAATTCACATTCAAATTTCAGTAGGCCCTGGCTTTTTATCAGCATACAGGTAATAACTAAAATTCAAAATTCAATTATTTTTTTCGAGATATCTTCTTTAAAAAGGAAAACAGAAAATTTACTCAGGTCTGTAGCTCTGCCCTTCCGATCTCTAAATTTAGCTGCTAGTTTTAGAAGAATTTGCATACTCTTGAATAAATGCCATATATATATATATATATATATATATATATATATATATATATATATATATATATATATATATATATATATATATATATATATATATATATATATAAAGCATACTCCTTAATCAGTTTGACATTTTTGGAATTTTGAAAGGTAATTAGGCTTTCCTCCTTGGGAAAAAAAAAAAAGGCTATTGTGAAACATTTCCAATGGAGTCTGGCCCTTCTTTCATAGATCTTTCCCTCGCATTAGTTTACCTCTAAAATCACTGGTGCTGGTAAATGGTCTCGTACAGGGGGGTTTGCCTTTAAGGGGAGGATTGATGACAGAGATAAGACTGGGATGAGTACTTACTTAAGTACTTAATTAGTGCTTACTTACTTAGTACTGAGGGGAGGGACTCGCAGGGCAGACTGTAGAGGTGCTTGGCCATTCAGACCTGACTGTGAATTACTGTGGCCTCTACACCAGACACTGACTGCTGAACTTCAGTCTGAGCCAAGCACTAGGACATGGCCTCAAAAAAGCCACTCTGATTCCCAAGTTTCATTTTTCTCTTTGGGGAAACATATCCTAATATGTGCTTGAGGATCTGCACACATGGTCTGAAACCATCCCATTTTGTGTGATCAATTTCAAGCAAACAGAAAGGAAAATCCTAAAGCTTTATTAGGAAGATTCCTGGCATATAATTAGTTCAAACATCCAAAAATAATACAGTCTTTTTAATGCTTGTTTTCTAAAGCTCTGTTGAGAAATAAATAAGTACTCCATACTAAGTGTCTGTCATGTGTGGCATATAATAAGTGCTTGATAAATGGCTGTTACTCATTTCTGCTCAGTCTAAAAAATCCTCTGAATATTCATTTCAGGCCTTCCTAGAAAGTTGGCATTAGTCGAAAGTACTTAAGGACAGAGGTAATTACACATGATTTTGTCAATGACGTACCCCAAAATTTCTGGGTCCTTCTAGTCTACAGTAGGAAAGAGTTTCTTTAGCTGGAGAAAGTCTGGGCTCACAGCCTGAGTCAAACCTTCACAAGTAGCTTGGGTTAGAAAAATCTAAAAACTGATGCTCTGCTCTGGCTTCAAGTAGAGGTGGGTAGTGTGCTTGATACACAGAAGGGAAGCCCCAAAAGAGAGCCTGGTTCTTTGGATCTTAACCTATATGTTCCTCTCACTATACACCATTATGACGGACCATTTTATGTGTCTTTAAAGATGATAAAATCAGAGTTTAAAAATACTGTGTCCAGACTTCCAGCTTCCAGTCCAGTCATTAAGAAGGTCCTAACTTCTGTGAATTTTACCACTAGGAGTTTGACAAGCTTTCACACTGACTAGCCAAGAGCTGATGGGTGGAAGTGAAAAGTGCCACTGAAATGTGCCCAAGAAATCTGTTCTTGATGAGGCCTGGCCTCAGAGAAACTGCTGCACGAAAAGTCTAAATCATTCAGGGGTTTTCGGGGCCTGACCTGGGAGAAGGGAAATACTCAACTTCAGTCCACTCTGTCCTTCTGTCCCACCTAAGGGGGATGGAGAAGCCAAGAAACACTTTTGAAATTCATGGTGTAGACTGAAGCAAGGTCAGAGCTTATGAAACACTTGCTTTCTTCTACACATTATCAGATTCCTTAAGGCCTACTGAGCATAGCTCTTTTTGCTAAGATTATGAACATATTATATATCAAGAAAAGAAATGGAAAAATACTTTTAAAAAGACACAACAGCCATGAGCAATTTGAAGAGATGGAATAAATATTAGAATCAGACTCAGATAATGGCAGCGACTTTGGAATGACTGGGTGAGGAATTTCAAGCAACTATAATTAATATACTACAGTCTCTTAGAAAGCAGACAGTATTCAAGAGAAGAGCAATGTAAACAGAGAGATGGAAATTTTAAGAAGCAACTAAAAAGAAACATTGGAGACCCACAAGAGTATAACAGAAATGACTATCTTGGATGGACTTATTATTAGACTGAGCATGGCAGAAGAAAGAATTTCTGAGATTAAAGATATAACAATAGAATCTTCTAAAATTGAATAGGAAACAGAGAAATGTTTGACAATATGAAATTTTTTCTGTAACAGAAATGAAGAATGCCTTTGATGGGCTCATTAGGAAACTACACATGGCTGAATTAAAAAAAAATCTTGGAGACTAAGGATTTGTCAATAAAAATAAATTCCAAGCAGAAAAGCAAAAGAAAGATTGGAAAAAAAATGGACTAGAATATTCAAGAATTACAGGACAAGCTGGGTGCAGCGGTACTCCCCTGTAATCCTAGTAGTTGGGAGGTAGAGGTAAAAGGATCAAAGTGCAGGGCAAGCCTTGACTACTAGCAAGTTCAAGGCCAGACTGGAATACCTGAGGTCCAGCACAATAAAACTGAAGAGCTAAGGGATAACTACAAAAGGTCCTTGTGTGTCATGATCACCTCATAAAGAGGAAAGTAAGAAAGCAATAGAATTAACAAAGGCATATTTGAAACGATACTAAGTGACAATTCTGCCCAGCTTAATGTCAGACATAAACCTAAAGACCCAAAATGCTCAAAGATATGAAAATAACTATAGCTAGGCATATCATTCTAAAACTAAAGAATATCAGGGGAGAAAATTTAACAAATAAGAAAAAAAATAAAATAAAATAATTTAAGAAAATAAGCTCCATGGAAAAAAATCTTAACCTATGGACAAAGAATTGCATCTCACCTTTTAGAAACCAGAGGAAAGTGATTAGACACACTTAGTGCTGAAATAGAAACAACAAAAACCCACCTAGACTTCTATATCCTGTGAAGTTACTCTTCAAGAGAAAAGACATTGACGTCTTCTCTGCAAACTAAAATGATGAAACTTTGCTACGCAGTCTGTCTTACAAAAAGTGTTAAAGTTAGTTAAAAGGAGAGACAGTGATATAGGACCTAAACTTTGATCTGGATAAAGAAGAAAAGAGCATTAACGAATAAATAAAAAGTAAAATAATTTTTCTTATTATTGGTCAATCCTTTACATAATGGTTTATTCAGCACAGAAATAGTGATGTTATGTATCTGTATATGCAAGCTATATGTGTATATACACATACATAATATATATATAATATATCACAGATATAGATACTATATCCATAGATACATGTGTGTATATGTGTGTGTAAATGAGATGAATAAGTGAAATAAATAAGTGGCATAAGGGAAAGAGGGATGGAATAAGAACAGTTTGTTCTTGTAAGGTATTTACTTGTACCCAGTCTAGTGAGAGTCAATCACAGCTACAATATGTAAAGAATTGGGTAGCTGATTGCTTCTTGGTGAGGAAGAGCTGATCTTCTTTAAGGGAGGGACTCTAGACAAGCTGACTAGACCCCAGTGGATGAACTTGCACTGATAGGACTTAACATAAATGACAGAATGCATGAAATTTGGGAAGGAGGGGCCAATGGGGAAGGGGCAATAAAGATGATTAAGATGTTATATATGAAATACAGAAAAATTCAATAAAACATACACAAAAAAGTAAAGAAACAAAAAAATAAAACGAGCCTATTGATATGCTAAGGAAAAGGAGATAGGAAATTTTAAAAATGTTTATTTAACTCTCCAATAGGCAAATTGAGACAAAGCTAAGAGCAAGAACAAAGGTAATAGCTAGTAAACTGCAGTAAACAAGACAGCTGTTTGCCTAATTAAATCAATAATCATTGAATTTCAGTGGTCTAGCTAACAAAAAATAGAGATCAATATAGTTGATTTAAAAAAATGAGACCTGAATACATGATACCCACTCTAGAAAAACACCAACTATGGAAAAACATGGAGATTTAGAGTAAGGTATGAAAGTTATACCATGCTAACACTAACAGAAAACAAATGCTGGTTCAACTTTATTAACTGCAGACTGAACAAGGGGAGGAATCAATGACAAAGGCCCAATCTTCCTAAACTCAGAACGAGAAAAAAACTGTATGCATAAAACTTTATCTCAAAGAAACAGAATCAGGGGCTTGAGAGATAGCTTAAGTTCAGTTAAGTGTGCCTGCTATTTATTCAGAGGACCAGAGAAAGGTTCTCATCATCCATGTCCGGCGGCCCCAACCATCTGTAACTATAGCCCCAATGCCCTCTTCTGGCCTCTTTGGGCAATCTCTCTCTCTCTCTCTCTCTCTCTCTCTCTCTCTCTCTCTCTCTCTCTCTCTCGTATTTTGATGGCACATGCCTTTAACCCCAGCACTGCACTCAGGAGACAGAGGCAGGCACATCTCTGTGAGATCAAGGCCAGCCTGATCTACATAGTGATTTTCAAAGATTGTCCCCAGCTCCACAAAAATCATATTTTGAAAAAAGAAACAGAATCAGTAATATTCCAAAGAGGCAGCACAGGCTTGGTGGGTTCACAGGTAAATTTTACCAAATGCTTAAAGAGAGAAGGTAGAAGTGAGAAAATATTTCTTAACTCATTCCATGAAACCAGAATTTCCCTAGTATCAGAATGAGACAAAGACATAAGGAAAGAAAACGAGTACATGTATATACCTGAAGGCTATATAACAAAAAAAAAAACACAGTGCTGGGCAGGAGAAACTTCCCTTTGAGTTATTGGTCAGGGTAGTCCAAGAGACTCCCAAAATAACACAGGCTATTGCCACAGCCCCTGATTGCCACCCAAATTTTGAAGGAAAGACTGTATTGCTAAAGACAGGCCACACCGCATACAGAGGACTTGGAGCAATCTAGCTAGAACTGACCAGAAATTCTCCTCCCTGAAGATTAGCTCTCATGGTATCAGAGGATACTATACATGCTGCCAAGGGAGAAAAACAATCAATGGTCCTACCCCGCTGTGAAGCCTAATAAACAACAATGACTGGCCCAACAAACTTTCACTACTGGTACACCAGTGGCACTTTTATCTTGGGGGTAATCAACAGCTGTCTAATTGGAATTAAGGTCTGCTCAATGGGAGGGAACTCATGTGTGATACTATAAGCACAGCTAAATACGGATGACT
This sequence comes from Nannospalax galili, assembly GCF_000622305.1. Classification (NCBI taxonomy): domain Eukaryota; kingdom Metazoa; phylum Chordata; class Mammalia; order Rodentia; family Spalacidae; genus Nannospalax; species Nannospalax galili. The sequence continues at coordinate 1,718,707 of NW_008341028.1, read as the reverse complement.
GGAGGGGTAATAGATTCTAGAGAAAAATAGATTTTTGCCACATCCTTATACCAATATAATGTCTTACTTTATTCCAAATATGCATCCTCATATTTATAGGCAAGTGTAACTTTCACCCCTCATCAAAGAATTTTCTTTTTGCAACAGATGGAGACTATTACAGAATTCCAGAACTGGTCAAAAGCAGAGAATAAGTATCTGTGAGACACTTAACCCTAAGTTAACACATCTTCAATGCAACCTCTACACTTAAGATGGACGCATCTCTTGGCTCTGGTCAGGGAAGTTTGCATAACGACCCACAGAAACCCACAAGTAGCCAATGTGCAGAGAACAAGAGGCTACAGAGTACTTGTCCCTGACTAGGACAGCTCTTTAGATTTCTGCCTCCCAAGCTCGGGGGTCATTGCAGAAGAGGAAGTGGAAAGATTGTAAGAGTCAGAGAAGGTGGATGGCCACAAGGAAGTTGGTCATTTACTCATATGAACTCAAAGCAACGGTGGTAACATGCACAAGTCCTGTGCAAGCTCAAATTAGACAAAGTCTCATCATAGACTTGGGGAAGTGGGTAAGAAGTACCATCCAAGCCTAGGGAACTTTTGGTAATTGATGACTTCTAGGAGGGGGAAAGACAGTGCCTTTTGGTGGGGCCAGTGGGTGGATTCACATTGAAGGAATTTGAGGACACAAATCATACTCTATATTCTATATTATATATGAGAGTGGCAATTGAGGGAGGTGCAGAGAGGGGAGCTGTCAAGCTGTATTGTATGAAAATCACACAAATTCAAGAAAAAATAGGAAAAAAGCAAACAAAAATAAAGGAAAAAGAAACAAAAACAAAAGAAAAGTGTGTCATGAACATAGATGTACAAGTCCTTAACTCAATAATTATATACCATGAGCAAGAGAGTTTTATCCCAAGTACTGGTTCAAGAATCAAAAGTCAATTTATGTACCAGGTATGGTAGGACATGCTTGTAATCTCAGCATTCTGGAGAAAGACACAAGAGGAACTACAGTTTACGCCCAGCCAGGGCTAGGTAGTAAGTTCAAGTCCAGTGTAAAGCAGATGGAAAGATTCTATTTCAAAATTCGAAGGTCTTCAGATACGCTTCAGGAATAGAGTGCTTGCCTAATGTGAAAATGGCCCTGGGTTCAATTCCTAGCACCACAAAAACCAATTTATATAAAGCTATAGTATATCAACAGGCTAAAGAATAAAATCTGCATAATCATATCCATAGATGCAGAAAGACATATGGCAAAGTATAACAGGCATATTTTTAAAAATAAGCTCTCAGAAAACTGGGAATACAGAGAAACTTGATATAGGGCATCTGCTTTAAAAACTCTACAATTAATAACCTTCATAATGATGAGAAGTTTGAGGCTTTCTTGTGAAAATTAAGAACAAACCTGTGTTTTTTCAACATCAGGATGAAAGCTCTACCAAATGCAATAATATAAAAAGGATAGAAAATCTATACAGATTAGAAAGAGGAAATCAATGTTTCTTCTTGGAGTTAATGCTGAATCTCTATTTAGCAAATCTGAAAGACCTGAGAGAAAAACTGGGAATAAGAAATGATCATATTGAGGCTGTAAGATACAAAGTTCATGTACAAGGTTAATTTGCTTCCCATACACTAGCAATTAACAACATTCAAAGAACTATGCCATTTTTATTACTGCCTCCCCAAATAAATTCCTAGATATAAATCTAAGGAAAGAGGTACTAGATCTAGGTGAGAATGACTATAAAACTATGATGGAAGATCAAATAAATAAATATACTCCATTTCTATGAATAGGTAGAATTACTATTATCAAGATGTATATTCCCCTCAAATTCACCTTTATATTTAATATAGTTGTTATCAAAATCCTATCAAGTTGTTTTGTGACCAGTAATGAACTGACTCTAAAGTGTCTGGGAAGAAGTAAAGGACTGAGGTAATTAACCTGACAATGGAGACAAAGTCAGGGGACTAATGCTGCCTGGGCTGGTGAGTTTCAACTGCCAACTTGACAACATATAATCACCTGGGAACAGAATTTCAGTTGAGAAACTGTCTAGATCAGGTTGGCCTGTGGGCATGTCTATGGGGGGTTGTCTTGATTCTTAATTAATGTAGGAAGACCCAGCCCATCGTGGGCAGCACCAGTCCCTGGTTTGGGGCAGTGGAGTGTATAAGAGCAAACAGAGCTAGATGGGTACTGAGCAAGAAGACAGCATGGGGTTCATTTGTTTCTCATCTTGACTGTGGGTGTGATGTGATTAGCTGCTTAAGTTTCTGCCTTGACTTCCCTAAAATGATGACCTGTAAGCTAGAATTGTAATTCAAATAAACTTTTCCCTCCAATAAGTTTTGGTCAGACTATTTTATCACAGGAACAGAAATGAAACTTAAACACTACCTGACTTCAAGACTTAGAGATACAACAATAGATACCATGTACTTTGGTGGAAAACCACACAAATTAATAGAACAGAATGGGGGGCCCAGAACTATCTCCATATACATACAGTCAATTGAATTTTGTTTGACAAATTAGTAATTGCAATATAACCCTCTGTCAACAAAAGGGGTTACAACAACTGGATGTTCATATATAAAAATTAATTTAGCCAAAGGGCTTAAGTCATTTTTAGAAATGACTATGGATCACTGACAGAAATGTAAACTGTAGCACTTAAATTCCTAGAAAGTAGGATAGCACAATAATCTAGTTGACCTTGAGTTTGGCAATGACTTTATCTGTAGGACATAAAGGCACAATTCACAAAAGAAATAAGGCTTGGGAAAATATATGCTAAAGGCTCCTCTGATAGACTGTTGTCTAACATACACAAAGAAATCTTAAAGTAAACAATAACAAGTGAACAACCTGATTAAAATAGGCAAAAGATGTGAACAGACATTTCATCAAAAAATATTGCAGATGGCAAATAAACATACAAAAAGACACTCAGCAAAATATGTTAGTATGAAAAACCTGTATTAAAACAATTAGCTATCCCTAAATACCTATTGGGTGGCCAACTCAAAACATTGAGACCAAATGCTGGCAAGAATATGGAACTACAGAAACTCTCCCTCATCACTTGTGGGAATGCAAAATGGCACAACAACTTTGGAAGACAGTTTGGCAGTTAGTAGAAAATGAAACAAACTCTTACCATATGATCCAGCAATCACTCTCTTTGGTCTCTTTCCAAATGAGTTGAAAGCTTATGTTCACACTAAAACCTGCACACAAATGGATACAGCAGCTTTAACCATGATTGCCAAAACTCAGAAGCAACCAGGTTGCCCTTTATTAGGTGACTAGATTTTAAAAAAGGAAAAACCCTGTGGTACATTTAGATAATAGGATATCATCCAACACTAAAAATAAATGAACTATGAAGCCATAAAAAGACATAGGGGAAGCTTAAGTCCATATTGCTAAGCAAAAGAAGCCAATCTGGAAGGGTTATATACTCTGTGGTTCCAACTATATGGCATTCTGGAAAAAGAAAAGCCCTGGAGAGTACAAGAATCAGTGTGACACAGTGTTTAGTGAAGAGGGAGGATGAACACATGGAGTAGAGAAGTTTTTAGGGCTGTGAAACTACTTTGAAGGACACTATAATGTGGACACACATCAACACTAGGACAAGCCTTAAGCTCAACTGTGGACTTCGGGTTATGCTGATACAGTTCTATGAACTTATATGAATATGGTACTACAGGACTACAGATTGTAGCAAATCACTACTTTGCTGTGGGATTTTGGTTTTTAGTTAGCATGCAAAGTAAGCGGCTTCCTTTTAGCCTTTTCATATATGTTTAGCTTTGTTTGATACTATTCTCACCTGCTTCTCTCTCCTGCCTCCATGAACCTCTTTCTGCTTATATCACTCCAACCCCATTAGTCCCCTTTCTGTTTTCATAATACATATGCTCTATTGTCCCCCCTACCATTTCATTAAAACCCCATTTTCCCCCTTTCGTGGGCTCCTTTCTAGTTTCTGACTCTCTATACATACTTCCACATAAATACACATATATTAAAATTGGAAACTAGGGTCTGCACGTGAAAGAGAACATGTGGTATTTTTATTTCTGAGTCCGGATTATCTCACTTAATATAATATTTTCCCTATCCGTTCATTTTCCTGCAAATTTTATACTTTTTTCTTTACAGCTGAATAAAGTTCCATTGTGTGTATATACCATATTTTCATTATTCATTCATCTGTTAATGGAAGTCTAGGCTGATTCCATTTTCTTGCTATTGTGACTACAGCAACAATAAATATGGATACATAAGTATCTCTGGGTAGACTATTGAGTCATTTGAACATACGCCCAGAATGATAATGCTGGGTCATCTGGTACTTTTATGTTTTAAAGATTTTTACATTTATTTACCCCACTGTATGTGTGTTTATATGTGTGTGCATGCACATCTCATCTCCTACTTTTGGAGCTCAGAAAACAACTTTCAGGCATCAGATCTCTCGTAATGTGTGGGTCCTTAGGATCAAACTCAAGTTGTGAGTCTTGGTAGCAAGCAATGAGCCATCTCGCTGGCCCTTTGATAGCTGCATTTTTAGATTTTTGCAAAAACTCTACATTGATTTCCATAATGGTTGAACCAGGTTGAGCCAGGTTTTACTCCCACCAACAGTGGATAAGACATCCTCTTTGCCTACATCCTGGTCAGCTTTTCTTGTCATTTGTTTTTTTGATGATAGACATTTTGATTGGAGTCAGATAGAGTCTCAATGTAGTTAACTTGAATTTCTCTGCTTGCTATGGGGGTCAAACATTTTTAAAATATACATTTAATGTGGGGTTGGGGATTTAGCTTAGTGGTAGAGCACTTGCCTAGCAAGCACAAGGCCCTGAGTTAGGTCCTCAGCTCTGGACAAAAACAAAACAAAACAACAACAACAAAAAACATTTCTTGATCATTTGTAATCTTTGGGAACTGTTGAGTTAATAGGCCCATTTGTCTGATGGCAGTTTTTTTTTTATACACACTGAGAAGAGTTATCAATGTTTGGAGAATGGGAGTCTCTATTTTCTGCTCAACTTTGCAGTGAACCTAAAATGGCTCTAAAAATTTTAATGTGTCTTTAAAAGCAGTGCATTCACTTTATAGTCTCTGTTCTGCACCAGAATGACATGGCAGCACAGTTGCAGTATAAAGAATGTGAATCTACTCATGAGGATTTATTGGTAAAACTCTTCCAGAATTTGACAGTAATGGAAATTTCCTCTTATTCCTCAAATGCTAGAAAAGACTTTTCTGTGTATTTGAGGACATACTAATACTATCTATTTAAATAGAAACTTCATTTAATGGTTTGATATATTGTGTCATCAACTCTGTGAAGGAGATGATATGATTTCCATGCAGGTAGCCTTCTGCATAGCATCATCACTGTCAGTTCTCCTAGCAGCCATTCCTGGCTCAGTAGCTTCCAGTCCCCAGGGCACTGCAACATTCCTGTTGCCCTCCCCAAGATGCTGCCACCCTCTCTGTGGATCACCATAGCTAGCCCTCTGATGTTGCGCTTCCTAAACACCTCCTTTAGCTTTCTATTTCCTTCCAGGAGGCAGATTGATACAGGTAATGTGTTTCTTTGCTCCATGTAGCAAGAACAATGCTTGAATGGATGTGAAGAGGATTCAGAGGTTCTTCCTGGGCTTCAGTTTTAATAGAAAAGGCAATATTTCTTGCAAGTTTGAGAAACAAAGATGTTATATCTAGAGAGTCCTTGAGGCTGGGAAGATTTTGCCGCCACCTGCTCAGAGAAAGATCCAGAGTTAAAGAAGGAATGAGCCTTCTCTGTGACTGTCACTGTGGCAGGACAACTATGCTTCCTTCCAAATCCTCTATTAGTTACCCTTAGAGCTGTACTGTGAAAGAGAGAGAGAAAGAGAGAGAGAGAGAGAGAGCGCTTGAAGTATACTGTGGTCAGTGTCTATCACTTGTAGAAAAGGGGCTTGAAATACAAATCAAAGTCATTTGTAGAAAAACAGTTACATTCTTGGAATAACTCAGTTTGTGGTCCAAGATTCTTACCTGCTATACTCATTTGTATGAATCAAGAAACAGGAGTTAAGTAATTTTCCCCTATTGGAAGAAACAAACTTTGCCAAGTATTCCCATGAAAAGAATGCTGTCAGGTGATTTTTATGAGCTGGACTATATGAAGTGGGAGGGGACAGCACTCTGAACATTGTGCTAGTTGGTGAGTGCTAGGTTGAAAAGCTGAAATACAGTTATACGATAGAAGGAACCGATACAATACAGTATATTCTATTCAATTCTTAAGACTGTTGTAACAAATTATCGCAAATTTCATGGCTTAAAACTACTCAGATTTAGTATCTCATCATTCTAGATGTTAGATGTCCAAATCTGTCTTCACTGAGCCAAACAGGTGTCAATAGAGGTCACTCCATGGAGAAATGCTAGGAGGAAATCTCTATCTTGTCTTTCCAGTCTGCAGAGCTCCATCTTTACACTCCTTGATCTGTAGTTACTATTTTATCTTTAAGGTCTGCAGTGTGATATCTTCAAATTTCTCCCTACTGACATCATCACACTGCCTTCTCCTCCCTTCCTTTGATAGACACCCTTGTGAATTCAATGACTTTACCCAAATAATCCAAGATCCTTTTCCTGTTTCAAGAACTTTGACTCAAGCACGTATGTAGCATCTCTTTTGGGATTCAGAGGGTCTAGGAATTATAACAGGGATACATCTTTGGAGCTATTTGTCAACCTATCATGTGGGTCAATACAGGACTGAGAGATGGTATATATCTTGGATTAATTAGTAAATTTGGTCAGAGCATTTCTCTGAGCCCCATAGGATATGTGGAATGGATTAAAGAAAAGCATGAAGTGATATCCTGCTCAATATGGCATACTGCCAGCGACCTTAACTCAGACTCCCTGAGGATCACAACGAATCTATTGCCAAAATATGAGTGAGGCTCAGAAGTGTGGAGTTTTAGCCCTGATATAAAGCAATTCTATTGGGTTTAAACACATAAAGGACTCCCTTTCCTTGCTCTCTGATCCACAGAGACCTAGGGCTTGTGTTTTTCCACATTTAAAAAAAAAAAATCTTGGGACTTGATAATTTAGCTCAGTGGTAGAATGCTTACCTAGTTTGTGCAAAACCCTGGCTTTGATTCCCAGATTTAAAACAGCAAAAATAGGGACTGGGGAGATGGTTCAAATGTTAAGAGCACTGGCTGCTCTTGCAGAAGACCCAGGTTCACATCTCAGAACCCACATGGCAGCTAGCAACAGCCTGTAACTCCAGTTCCAGGGGAATCCAATGCCCTCTTCTGTTCTCTGCAGGCACTGCACAACACAGGTGCACTTACACACTTGCAGATATAACACTCATACACATAAAATAAATAAATCTAAAAAAGAAAAAATGTTGAAAGAAAATTAGTAGTCTGGGATTCTATTCCTAGATTTAGAGATCCCAATTAACTTTCAAAGGAAATGAAGAGGGAGATTCTTGTGATGCATAACCACCCAAAAAAAATTAAGTAGAAGGCAATACAGAATGTGTTAGCAATAGCAGCTTGAAGGAGGAACATAGTTGTCCAGAGGATGAAACACCAGACAAGGTTCATCAATTATGGATGGAACTTAGAGTTCTCCAGAGAAAGGGTTGGTCATACACATGCATATCTAACTACACAGACATGTGTGTACCTATGTACATGCAAGTACATATGTGCACACATGGGTTTATGGTGGTTTACACAGTTCTGGGGGTAGGAAGTCTAAACCTGCAGAGCAATGCACATGCTCATCATCTCTAGACAGGAGCTGAAAGCACCAGTCTTGTGGCAGAATCTCTTCCTTCTCCTTGGAAGTCTGAGGGTTGCTCTAAAGGACTCAGCACTATTAGCAGTATGGTGAATAATAGGTTTACATATGAGGCTTACCCACACTGTCAAAGAGAGTCTTCTGAAAGCCAGATGTTGGGCCGTGTTACCATATCTACAAAATACCTCCCTAGCAATCCCTGGATTGGTGTTGCATCTCGTAATTCAGTGCTATAGCCTGCCAAGTTGAACCATAAAACAAATACCATACTGTTGTGATTTTGCTCAAGGGAATGGTAATGAAGCTGTTTTGTTTTGTTGTTTTGTTTTGTTTCGGATGATGTTGGGGATGGAACCCAGAACTTTGTGCTTTCTAGGAAAGCACTAATCCCCTGAGCTACAACCACAACCCTTTTTGCTTGTTATTTTTCAAGCAGCGTGTTGCTAAATTACTCAGGCTGGCTTTAAGCTCATTCTGTATTGCAGAGAGGTCTTGAACTCATCATCCTCCTGCCTTAGCCTCCTGAGTAGCTGTGATTATAAACCCATGCCATTGGGCCCAATTGTAATAAATATTGAAACCGAGATAGCAAAGATGATCATGGAACTGGTGAACAGTATCAGAGACCTTGGAGAGTGCATCCACAGGCCTCATTGTTAGATGAGAGAACCAAGTGGGGTTTTGAGAATGCAAGTCTCCTAGTCTATAGGCAGCAGACAATTGGGTACATAGTAAGGAAGAACTCTTTTGAAACATTATGAGTTAGATTTAAGAAAAATTGAATGGAGCCATCAGCAGGAGACCAGATATAACCAAGTAATTACCAAGCAAGGAAGGGACTAGAGATTCCAAGTTTGGAATCCTCCAACTGGATTGGCTGAAGTTGCAGAAAATCAAGAGAGGGATGCTAGGAGAGTTTTCCATTGATGGGGGTCAAGTCACACAGTCAAAACATATAATTTAAAGTATAAGAATAGGTGAACAATATTCAATTTCCCCCATATTCTTCAGCCCTAAACACATGTGTTTTTTTTATAACTGCTTTTTTATGAAACATGTATGGATATGTCTACTCACATTATTATAGTCTTTACTAGTATATCTGGAGAATTCCCTTAGGTCTCAAGTACAAGTTGATCAATGTTCATTTATTCAGCTTTATAAAAATGCTAAGACTGGAGCAAAGTAATTGGAATCCTTAGGTCTACAAAATCAAAGTTGAAAAGTCTCTGGTTTAGACACGAGGCAAACTAAAACCTATATAGTTAAAAATCTCTTACCTAAAGTTTCGAAGCTGATTAGATTTAACTGGGACTGAAATGGAAGTTCTGGGCCTGGAGAGATTGCTCAGCAGTTAAGAGGACTGTTTTTGCAGAGGACCCGAGTTCAATTCCCAACACCCACATGGAAGCTAACAACTGTCCATAACTCCAGTTCCAGGGAATCTAGCATCCTCTTCTGACCTCTGTGGGCATTGTACCACATGGGTGAACTTACCTACATGAGGACAATATACTCATACACATTAAAAATTAACAAAATATTTAAAACCCAAATTTTCTCATTCTCTAGGCAGACTTCTTTTCTCTGTACTGTAACTTGTTGTAGAAACAGCTGAAAATGCCAGCACATTGCATTATCATTCAGAAAATTAGATGCTAATGTTCTCAAGAACCTCATTCAACAGGAAATTCTTTTTTAAGTAACAGTTGATGTGACGTACTGTAATTAGCTAATGAGTCTGAACCTGTAATTCTGCTGTCAGGCCTTCAGGCTGAACTGTTTGTATTTTCAAGCCTTGTCAAACAGACTTGTTCTGCAGGAATTCTGTTTTATGAGGCACCTGAGTTTTCGTTTTTATATAGAGAAAGTAGGACAATTTCCTCTATCATTAACCCAGAAAGAGATACCAGTTGCTGGGGCAAAGTGCACAGGATTAAGAACACTGGGAAAATAGGCCAACTGAGGCAAAAGGTAAGAACTTTGAGAAAATCATTTACTGTCCTGAACAAGAAATCTGGTTGACATTTTCACATGGCTTTCATCTTATGTGAGTATACCTGGGGATTTTTCTCCTGCTTTTCTAGAAATCTCCAGTTAATATCATTAAGTTATTAAGTGACATATTCAACCTATTAACATGTTTTAGTAGCAAAGATGTGTTCTAATCCATGCTTTTAAATTAGTGATTCAAGTCATAAAATCAGAAAGGAAAGTACATTATTCAGAAATATGGAACTACTAGGATGGATGGATGGATGGATGGATGGATGGATAAACAGACAGATGGGTAAGAAGGCAGTTATTACCATTCACTACATGATTATGGAAGCTAGAAGCCCTGTGTTCGGTTCTGTGAAAGCAGAAGACGCTGGCCTGCCAGTAGTGTTGACATAGCAATAGTAAAGACCCTTTAAGGAAAACTAGTTCCTTCTGGTCTAGAGAATGAAATCTTAGCTTGGGTGGAGACCTAACATTCAAAGCTACCCCAAATATAAATGAGTTAACCTGGGTAGAATGGTCATTCACCTGGCCAAGGCGGCACCCCTTAGGTTAGGAAGGTGAGACCACCAGTAGGAAAGTGAGTGCACCCTAAGCCATACTGAGGAGACAGGCAGAATAATTGTTTTCAGTGAAGTAATGTGCTTTCCCTTCCCAGAATTCTCACCCTTAAGCACGGGATCCCTTACAGCCACTATGTGATTCAGCTGGGTCTGTCTGCCTTTCTAAGTCAGAACTTCCTCGTCCTCCCCTCCCCCTCCCTCTCCTCCTCCTTCCTCCTTTTCCTTTTTTGTCTCTTTCTTTCCAATGCTGGTCAGAGCCTAATTTTTTTTTTTTTTTGGTACTTTGGGCTTCCTTAGTTTTTCTCTAACGCTCCCTCCTGCCATGTGACTTCTGGAACACCATCTGGCTGACCGGTCTCCTTTTGTCTTCCTTTCTCCTCCCGTAGGCAGCTGCTGAGATTTATAGCTTGCTTGCCTTGAGTTTTTTCTTTTAAACTCTCATAAAATTGTCCTCTTTGAATAAACTTTGGCTTTGCTTGACTTTCAAACTTTCCCTACCTTTTAATTATTTAATCTGCAGAGAAAATGAATCTGTTCCTGTACCTGGAGGGTATCAGCGTGGTTCAAGCCAAGTCCAGTGTCCTCAGTATCAGCAGAGCCAATGGTGCAGCACCCAGTCTGTGGCTGAATGCCTGAGAACTTTGTAGGCTTCAGTATAAGTCCAAAGGTGAGAGAGCCTGGTCTCCTGATATTCAAGGGTGGGAGCATTTCCCAGATCCAGAGAAGAGGGGAAACTTCCAGTATGTTGCTTTCTTTTTTTTTTTTTCTTTTCTGGCTTTTGTCAACTGAAGAGCACCACCACAGATCTGCCCCATTCAGTCTGCTGACTCACAGAGCAATCTCTGTAAAGTCTCTCCTTGAGGCTGCCACTATCACACTTTACCAGTCTCTGGGTATGCCTTAATCCAGTCAAACTGTGCTTGACCTTTGGCCTTTTGGGAACATCTACACTCAGAGGTTAGGATTCATTTATTTCCACAATATTTTACAAATGCTTAAGAGATATGCAAATATAGACTAAAGCTAAAACCATTACTTCCTCTAAAATCTGTTTCTCTATATTTTATTTTATTTATTTATTTTTAATTTTATTTATTATTTATTCGTTCATGTTTGAGTGTATTGCTTGCATGTAAGTGTACCCTTGTTGTGCAATGCCTGCAAAAGTCAAAAGAGGGCATTGGATTCCCATGGAACTGGAGTTATGAACAGTTGTAAGCTGCCATGTGGGTGTTGGGAATTGAACTCAAGTCCTCTGCAACAGCAGTCAGTGCTCTTAACGGTTCAGTCATTCTTCCAGCCTATATTTTATATTTTAGTAAATATCCCTGCCGTTCACTCTTCCCCAATTCAGAAACTTCTGTTTTGTCTTTAATTCACAGACACACTATCAATGACTAAATCCGTTAAATATCCTTTAGCTCCAACCTACTCAGTTTTCACTGTTTGATTCTTCTAAAAGAACACATTTCTTATCATGTGAAATGACCTGGGCAAATGTGACCTTGTTTATGGTGACAATATTAAACTTTACTTTATTCCTAGGCTCCCAGAAAACAGAACTATTTAAGAAATTACTTCATCTTTTTTTTTTCTTTTTTAAAAAATATGTTTTATTTAAAAATTTCCAACAATGACAACTCTTTTTTGGCATGGTAAATAATATGTTTGCTTTTATTATTATCACAGCATAAATAAAACAGTATCATCTGTTATAAATAAAATTTTGATTACAAAAGAATATTTAGCTTCATTTTATTATTTAAAGTCATTATTGTAAACTTGTATTTGGGTAATTTTTCTCAATATTGATACATTTTCTAAAGTATTTCATATTTCATACATGTTTTCATTTCCAGGTCTAATTTTTCCATTGGTTTTCTTTTACTTTTTAATTACAACGGGATTTTTAAAAATTATTTATTTAATAATCAGATACTTAGAAGCATTTCATTACAACAACATTGACATATTCAATAACAATTTCCGGAGCTAAGATGCATCTCTTTCAAAACTTACTGTAAAGTTTTAGGTTTACAGCTGAATTATTACAGTTATACAATATTGTACTCAGTATAAACCCTATAAGACATAAAATTAAATGAGGTTTTAACCTTTAAAAAAGATCTACATTTCATTATTAAAATACACAGTTTAATACTGTACATCAAAACTTCATTTTTAATGCAATTGACATTAAGATGTTTGCACATGTGTTTCTAATCTCTATATATCTGATTATTACTAGTCACAGTTGGTTACTTTCTGAGCTCCTTGGCATCTGAGCATGGATATAAAGTCATCAGGTAGATTTCAATGGTAATGTTTTTCACATCTACTAATTATTAAGGAGCAAGTTTTTATGCTTTGAAGAATTATTATTAATTTTTAATCAATTTAAAAATTTTTTAATAATTATATGATTAGAAGAAGCATTTCATTACACCTTTAACATATTCAGTAGCACACTCCAGAGCAAGAGTGCATCTCTTTCACAAGTGGCTGTAAGTTTCTAGGTTCACAGTTGAATTAATACAGTTATACGATATTAAACTCAGTATAAACCCTGTAAGACATCAAGTTGAATGAGTTTTTAACCTTTAAAAAAGTTTGCCATTTCATTTTAGAATATCTTGTTCCTTGCAGAAAGACATTGTTTTTGCTACTAACACTGAGATGTTGAAGCATGTATCACTAATCTGTATGTATCTGATTATTATTAGTCAGAGTCGGGTGCAATTGGATCCTTGGCGCCTGTGTATGTCTATAAAGTCGTCGGGTAGATTTCAGTGTTAATGTTTATGATCTCTACTAATTAGCATGACTTAAATTTCCATGCTTCCTCCTCAAATATAATGCATTTTTTAAAATTTGTTGATCTTTGTGTGTGTGTGTGTATCACACAGAACATCCCGAACCATCTTACTCGACTATACACCCACTTCCCAGATGGCACCCTCCCACAGCCTCCCTACCCCCACTAGAGCCCTTATACTCTGATATCCCTGCTACCGTCTGCTGTGTTGTCAGCACCCCCAGCCCTTCCCCATTACCTGCCCTTCTGGTGATTCTAGTCAGCCTGTCTAGAGGTCTTTGTTTTAGGAGGGTCAGCTGTTCCTCATCTAGCAGCAATCAGTTGTCAATATTCCTTTAGATAAGATTGGGGTCTGCTGTTCATTTTCCCAGTTCTATGCTGGGTTACTATCTGGGAGACCCTTTGGCCACCCTGGCCAACAACTCAAAAAAAAGGTATTGCCTGTCTGGCATTGATGCTTGTTATGTATATAGATGCTTAAGAAATTATACCGGCCCCTTTAATCTTTGGTTATACTTTCCTTTTGGGTGTTTAAGGCCATAAAGTTGGCCCAGATAAACCAGTTTATACATTGGCCATTTTAATCTTTGGATATACTTTCCTTTTGGGTGTTTAAGGCCATAAAGTTGGCCCAGATAAACCAATTTATTTTTACTCTTAAGATCATTTGAGGATCTCTTCCTCAGGGTTCACATGGGCTTGGGAGGAGCCCCTGGCTCCTTTCTTTTACCAGTTCCGCCTATGTGAAGCTAAGTCAAAGGTCCTGCCCAATCATGGTTGGCTTTCCTTGGAAGCATGGAGGAAATGATTTCTCTGTGTTGACCCTCCTCTTTGTAGACTGGACACTGGTTCAGGTCCATCTGGTGGGGTCTCCTCTCCTTGATCAAGAGGACAGGTGACCCACCACAATTACAGGACATTTTGGGAGATTCTCATAGTCCCCTGGAACTAGATGACCTAGGAGGGCAAGGAGCAAAACCTGTCCTTTATGTCCCTCTGACCAAATTAGTATAGGCCTCAAAGTATGTCTGTTAAACATCCAAGAAGGTTAGTTCCACCAGTCTGGTACTTTTAATTATTGTGTGTCATGTAGATAAATCTTGGGCAAAGACCAATTGTTCTCAGGTAAACCTTACCTCAACATTTATTTATCTCTAGCATTGTCTCAGCCCTCCATGATGGTTTTCCCACTGAAGATGCCCCCATTTCTCCCCCTTTGACCCTTCTCCAGTGGTCCTACCTCTCTTGAACTCCTTCTTTCCCTTTATCCTTTAGGTTCCTTGTATACCCTTCCCTCCCTCCTCCCTTAAACTAACCCAATTTTTATCAATCTCTCCCTTATTAATGCCTGTTTCCTACTGTTCTTCTCATTCAGGTTCTTTCTTTTCCTTTACCTCCCTGTTTCCTTTCCATTATCCTGGTTCCAGTAGTTATGTCTGGATATATACTCACTTAGCGTTTGATTATCTAGGATCCACATATGAGGGAGAACATATGCCGATTTTTTTCTGAGTCTGTGTTTCTTCACTTAGTATAACAGTTTCTAGTTCCATCTATTTACCTGCAAATTTCATGATTTCATCTTTCTTTACTGCTGAGTAAAACTCCATCGTATAAATGAACCACATTTTCATTATCCACTCGTCAATTGAGGGACACTTAGGTTGCTTCTATCTCTTAGCTATTGTGAAAAGAGCAGCAACAAACATGGATGTACAAGTGTCTCTGCAATAAGATGAGTTCTTTGGGTATATGCCAAGGAGTGGTATAACTGGGTCAAATGGTAGGTTCATTTGTAGTTTTTTAAGAGTTCTCCTCACTGCTTTCCGTAGGAGGTTGAACAAGTTTGCAGTCCCACCAGCAGTGGATGAGAGTTTCCCTTTCTCCACATCCTCTCCAACATTTCATATCATTTGTTCTCTTGATCTTAGCCAGTCTGACTTGGGTAAGATGAAATCTTAAAGTGGTTTTAATGTGCATTTCCCTAATTATTAGTGATGTTGAACATCCTTTAAGATGTTTCATAGCCATCTTTACTTCTTCTTTTGAGAACTCTGTTCAGCTCCTTAGTCCATCTTTTGATTGTGTTGCTTCTTGCCTTGATTCTCTGTTTTTTGAGTTTGTTATATATTCTGTATATTAAACCTCTGTCAGATGTATCACTGGTGAAGATTTTCTCCCATTCTGTGGCTTTTCTGATTGCTTCCCTGGTCACCTCCTTTGATGTACAGAAGCTTTTTAGTTTAATGAGGTCCTGTTTGTTAATTCTTGCCCTTGTTTCCTGAGCAATTGATATCTGGTTTAGAAAATCCTTTCCCAATGTTTTCTTCTAAACGTGTCAGAGTTTCATGCTTTACATTAAGGTCTTTGATCCATTTGGAATTGGCTTTTGTGCAGGGTGAAAGATAGGGAGTTTAGTTTCATTCTTCTACAAGTGGAGATCCAGTTTTGCCAGCACCATTTGCTAAACATGCTGTCTTTCCTCCAGTTAATGTTCTTGGCCCCTTTGTCAAATATCAGGTGGCTGAAATTGCATTTACTCATATTTGGGTCTTCAGTTTTGTTCCATTGATCTATGGGCCTATTGTTTTTTTACCAGTGCCATGTTGTTTTTATGACTATAGCTCTGTAATACAGCTTAAAGTCTAGTATAGTAATCCCCCCAGCATTGCTCTTAGTGCTCAGGGTTGCTTTGGCTATCCAAGGTCTTTTGTGCTTCCATATGAATCTTAGGATGGTTTTTTCCAATTCTGCGAAAAATGTCATGGGGATTTTGATTGGCATTGCATTGAATCTATATATGACTCTTGGTAGGATGGTCATTTTCACAATATTAATTCTTCCAATCCATGAGCCTGGGAGGGCCTTGCATCTTCTGATGTCTTCGTCAATTTCTCTAAGGATTTAAAATTTTCATTGTAGAGGTCCTTAATGTATTTGGCCAGGTATATTCTGAGATATTTTATTTATTTATTTATTTTTGCAGCGATTGTGAAGGGGAGTCTTTCCATGTACTCTTTCTCTAATTGCTTGTTATCAGTATATACAAAGGCTACAGACTTTTGTAGGTTAATTTTGTAGCCTGTCACTTTACTGAACATATTAATAATTTCTAGGAGTTTTCTGTTGGAATTTTTGGCATCTCTTAGATATATCATCTGCAAAAAGGGATAATTTGATCCCTTCTTTTCTAATTATTACTCCTTTTGTTTCCTGCGCTTGTCTTACTGTTCTTGCAAGAGTTTCAAGCATTTTGTTAAAGAGAAGTGGAGATAGTGGACAGCTTTATACTTTTACAAAGACTTTATTGAGAATGTCATACATGCATGTAATGTATTATGATGAAATCCATGCCCACTCTGTCCACTTCAACACTTCTCATATCTCCCCATCAATTTTTTCTGACAACTTCAAATACTTTTCTTTTTCATTTATTTATTTTTATGGGGCTTTTGGCTACTCTAACATTCCCCCCTCTGAAGAGGTAACCCTAAAATGTTTTAAGGATTAGATACAAGCTCCCAAATACTTTTGACATTTTTGGCCTTTGGAACAGAGTATGTTGCTAAGAGGCCCAAGGACATTATGACTTTTAGGCCAGAAACTGGCTACATTTCTTTGGGGTCTTTTTACCCTAATTGACTATCCAATTCCTACCTCCTATTCTTATCACGCTGTCCTCTGAAGGGGTTACCCAAATTGCCAATAAGGAATCAGGATGCAGACTACTCTGGCTTCTTCCATGCTGAACAGGGACGCATGGTGAGGCAATTGGAGTACCCCTTCAGTGGGTCTATGTAAAGATGAGATACACAGCCATATTCAAGGCTAGCAGTAAAGTATGTTCAAGTAGATTATAGGGAAACAAGAACCTTGGTTAATATAGAAATAGTTTGCTTTCTTCTAAGATTTTACTCCATGAAGTTATTCTCAACAATGTAGCTAAATAATTTTTTTGTATTTTAGATTTTAATTGAAAAATAAAAGTTATATTTATGGTATACAAGATGATATTTTGATATACACACACATATAGTTGGAAGGGGCTAAATCAATCTGATTAGACTATGCATTAGTTATCATGATTTTGTGGTGAGAACACATAAGTTCCTCTGAATGTTTCAAATGTAAAATATATTTTTCTAACTGTATAATAAAACACACAAGAGTTCTTGAGCTTATTCTTCTTTCTAATTGAAATTTTACATTTTTTCTAAATAATTTCTCTAAATTATACACCTTCTGAGTCACTCAAACACCATAAATGCTGATAAGCATGAAGGTAAAATCAAATTACACAAATGCTTACAAATCCCTGCATGTTTAGCCTCTGTATACCCTTCTAATCCATTCTCTGATTTCCTCTCTTTTCTGAGCATCACTTCACACTGCCACAGCACCTTAGCGCTCCAGTTTCACCAGTTTCCCCAGTCCACCTACCTACCTTCTTCTGGTCCTGTTGCTTCTTGGCTTCAGATCCATTCTCTGTGCTCCTCTGTTTCACACACTACCAGGCCACTATCCCTTTCCCTCTGGGAAAGCTTTCATCTGGGTCAGTCAGCAGGAGCTTTTCTCAGATACTGATACAGGTCAGATCATGGAAACTGACTAACTTCTTCCCTTCTGTGATTATTTGTAAAGTCAAAGCTGACAGAAGTTGCTTCTCTTCCTTAGTTTCCACTCCTGTAGAAGACCCAAATTGTTCACAGGCCTCTCTAGGTGACACTAGCATTGACCTCCCCTTCGGGTGGCATAGTGGCTGGCTCATCTTTTCCTGGTGACTTTTCATCTTCTCACCTCCAAGGGAAATAATTCCTCAATTGAATTTCCCTCTGCTGACTCACATACGGCCATAAATATTTTCTACCAGTTCTCCTATCCTTACTGAATTTGACCCAATGATATAATTTGACTTTAATCAGCATTGCAAATTTTCTTCAAAAAGGGATTGACTTTAAATAAGAAAAGTGTATGTGGATTACCAACAATATGGTTATTGTCATCTACAGTTTACTTCTTTGCTGTGATCTGGGTATCTGGGTGTTCAACAGGTGTATGTAAAAATATAATCCCTAATGTGGAGTGTTTGGCAATAGGGCATCTGGTAGGTGATGTGGTCATGAAGATGGAGTCCTCATGAATGAGGGAGCTTCCTTAATAAAGAAGCTATAGAGTAATCCCTCACCACTTGCACTGTGTGAGAACCAGCATTGATTGAATTTTCCAACCTTCAGAACTATAATAAATTTCCACTGTTTATAAATTACTCAATATACGCCATTTTTTGTAGTAGTCAAAACAGACCAAGACATCCTTCCATTGGCCCAGTCATGCCAAGCTTGTTCTAATTACTCCAAAATGTAATGGCTTCTTTTCCCATCTGCTTTTCTCCCTCTTCACTGTTTTCACCATGGCACAAGTTACCATCTGTCCTTTTGGGGTTGCTACACTAGTGTCCCCAGAGAGCTCATCACTCCTCAAGCCCTTCCAGCTCTCTATATATCATCAACATGGCAATCTAAGTGCTAGCCACTCACTTAAGTCTGACAATGTTGCTCTGCTTTGGAAATAAAATCTCAACTCTTTATGCTTGAGGTTTGCTCAAGGCTGACCTCATTTCCTATTGTGGACATTTGTACTCTGTTTATCCAAGCCTGGAAAACCCCTCTTCTCAGTACAGTGTATCATCCTTTGGGATTTCTCCTATGACTACTATAACAAGAACAGCTCCCTTCCAGTCACCTAGTACCTCCTCTGTTTATCTTTAAGTACTCATCATCATCAGACATGAGGGTCATTTGTTTGTTTTTTATTTGTAGACACTCAAGTGTATCTTTGCTACAATTCATCTCTACAACCTCCAGTATGCAGAATCATCCCTGATTCATGGTCAGAACTCCATAGGCAGTTATTGACTGATTTGATTCCCAGTTAGTCTGAAAAAGATTTTGACATGATCAGGCAATTCCAACTATTTCTCAACCCTCTCCTTTCTCCAGAATCCAAGGAGCTTCATTTGATGGTATTTGTAGAAGACCCTCCAATTTTGGGAAAGCTCGATGAATCAAAACACATAGGTACTTTAGAGGTAATTACTGTTATGAGACATACTTTGAATTATTATTATTTTGTTATTGTCATACTTTGAATTTTTACTCTATTTAAAAGGATAGGATGTTGACCATTTAAGGAGTAATTCATAGATTAATAATTCATGAATACATTTTCTTCAAAGTCCCAGCTCTTCTGCTATATCACTGAAGAATGATAAACTGATCCCTTGTCATTTGTCTATCCCTTCAAGTGGCTACCCTTCAAAGTCGTATTGTCCTTTTAGGTGCTTGGGTGGAGTATTCGGTAGATGTCTGTGAGGTCCATTTGATGTATGGTATTGCTTAATTCAGATGTCTCTCTGTTTATTCTTTGTCCTGTTGACCTGTCCAATGGACACAGTGGGATATTGAAGTCCCCTACTTATTAGTGTGTTGAGATTAATCTGTAGTACTATTTTTTATGAAGTTGAGTGCCCCAGAGTTTGGTGCATATATGTTCATGATTGTAATATCTTTGTCAATTGTTCCTTTGATCAGAATGAAGTGGCCCTCTTTATCTCTTCTGATTAGTTTTAGTTTGAAGTCTATTTTTTTTCAAATATTAGAATTGCAATTCCTACTTTTTTCTGAGTACCATTTGCTTGGAATATTTTTTTTTTCAATCATTTCATCTTAAGGTAGTGCCTGTCCTTGAAGGTGAGATGTGTTTCTTGCAAACAACAAAAGGATGGATTTTGTTTCTTAATCCATTCAACTGTCCAGTGTCTTTTGACTGGGGAGTTCAGTCTATTGATACCTAAAGCTAATATTGAAAAATATGTATTGATTCCTGGTATTTTTTTTTTTTTTTTGCCTTTTTGAGACAGGGTCTCCCTGTAGCCCCAGATGTCCTGGAACTCACTATGTAGACCAGGCTGGTCACAGAGATCCACCTGCTTCTGCCTCCCAAGTGCTGGGATTAAAAGTGTATGCCACCACACCCGGCTATTCCTGTTATTTTAATTCCTGTTTGCATTCCAGGTCTAACTGCATTTCCACAGTTATACCTTCACTTAGCTTCTTTCTGTTACCCCTTGGGTATAATCATTCCTTTCTTCAGCCCTTTGTATTGCTTCAAGAATTCTCTGAAGAGCTGGGTTTGTGGACATGAATTCTTTCTGTCTATGTTATGAAAGATTTTTATTTCCCCTTCAACTATAATAGATATCTTTGCTGCATAAAGTATTCTGGGTTGGCATCTATAGTCATTTAGAACTAAGAATAATTTGATCTAGGCTTTTCTGGCTTTCATAGTTTGTACTGAAGAGTCAGCTGTAATTCTGATGGGTTTTACTTTACACATGACTTGTTTTTCTTTTGCAGATTTCAGCATTCTCTCTTTGTTCTGGATGTTTAGTGTTTTTACTATGATATGCTGTGGGGAATTTCTTTTCTGGTCCTGTCTATTTGGTGTTCTATATGCTTCTTGTATTTCTTTGGGCATGTCCCTCTTTAATTTTGGAAATTTTCTTCTACAACCTGGTTGAAGGTCTGGTCCATACTGTTATCCTGAGATTCTTCTCCTTCCTCTATGCCTATAATGCATAAATTTGATCTTTCCATGGTGTCCCACATTTCCTACATATTCCATTCCTGTGTTTTCTTAAAATTTTCACAATCTTTTCTTGAGCAGTCCAGTTTGTCAACTTTATTGCCCAATATTCTGTTTTTCATTTCATCCATTCTATTGGTGAGACTTTCTCCTGTTGTTTCTAGTTGCCTTATTCAGCGTTTTACTTCCTTCTTGATCTCACCCTGAGTTTTCTTCAATATTTCTCTTTTGTGAATTCAGTCACAAGTTTATCCCTTCTTATTATCTATCTTCTTTTAAGTATTTGATTTGTTTGTGTGTTCTTTAAATTCATTGAATTCTTTGATCCTGTTTATAATTGTTCTTTTGAATTCTGTGTCTTGGGATATCTCTAGGGGGTTCTCATTGTAGAACTTTTCTATGACTGTTGGTGTTTGGTGGGGGCATATTATTTGGGTTTGTCATGTTATTATTTTTTTGTTATATGAGCCTTGCTTTGTTGAATTTAAGTCTGTTTCTATTTGTATACTTGATGTGCCTTTGTTGTTTTCATTCTGAGTATGAAAAGCTGGTTAGTCTAGGCCTCAGGTTCTCTCTTTTGGTTTTATAATGGAGGGGCCAGATGGCTTCAGTCCAGCTACTCAGGAGTTCCCACAAGGCTCAAGTTGGATGAGGCTCAGATGCTTTCAAGCTTCCTCCTAAGTTCTGGGCCCCTCTAGACAGCAGGTACAGTACAATTTGGGAAGCTTGCTAGGTGGAGGTTGAAGCCAGGTGATCTCAGGCAGTCTGCAAAAGGCTGGGCCCCTACTAGAGGGCAGAGAAGCCTAATGCTGCCACAGTTGGGGAGGGCTTTAGGTGGTCCCAATATAGGAGGATGAACAAGGCATGATTTGGAAACCTCACTGCCTTGCAAAGTTAAGAGCATAGTTCAGAGATCTGGGGTGCTAAAAGCAAAAGCAGGCCTGTGCCTAAGGCTAGAAGAACAGGATGTGGGGTCTGGGAGATTGGAGTTGCTCAGGTTGTAGGGGAGTCAATGTACTATGGGTGGGATTGGATTTACTGGGGAAGAAGGCTGGTCTCAGGTATCCTAGGCAGGTTGGGGTTGGGGACAGCAAGGGTAGAAGACTGTTCTCAGGGGTCCAAAGGCAGGCTGTGTGTGGGGACAACCTATGGAGGCTCTCAGAAATTAGACTGAAAGACTGAACTGGTCTGGGTGCAGGGGTTCAGAATGCAGTGGGTGAATCTCAACTTAGAGGGAAGTCCAGAGATCTGGGGTGCTGAGAGCAGCAGTGGGCCTGTGCCTAAGACTGGAAGGAGAAAAGGATGTGGGATTTCTTAAGATTGTTTTGAATTACACATATTCCCCCAAAATAGTAAGCTAATTTAAAAGACTGAAGTAAACCTCTATAGGAAGAAAAAATGGAAATGCCTCTAAAGGTATTTCAAAGATCACCCATAAGAGTTTATCAACACCTCTGATTTTTAAAGAAATGCCTTTTCTCACCATTTCTCTACCCACACCTATTGCTCAGAGAGAATTGCTCACAATGTATATGAAGCTACTTTTTGAAGAATTCTCAGAAGGTATATGTCCAGAAATATAGTCCATGCTTCTAAAATAATTCTCTCTCATCCAGGCAAAGCTAAACTATGCCTTTTCAAATTTATTTCACAGAAATATCAAAACAGACGCTAGGCTTTCTGAATATTAATGTTAAAACTGACATGTTAGGGCATGAGCTTTAGTACTTTAATGTCAATACAAATGGCAAAAAGATAAATTAAGCTTAGTTTATTTTCCCAGACCATAGAAATTCTCAAGATTATTGTTGTAAGTCTATCCTCAGGGCTGCATAAATAGAAAAGTCTGCCAGCAGGCTCAGATTCAAAGAGCTTGTCTGTTTGGCCCCCGTTAAATAGGTAATGTGGCTATTGGGAGGGAATCCCTTGCCCACAGTGGCTTTGCTCATCTTCTCATCTGGGTATTCTCAATGCCATTATATTTTCCAGAACAAAATCTTCAGTCCTTCCACTGGAATACAGTGTATTATAAAATTTAATTTAGTTAAAATGTTTTATAACAGATTCTCTAATCATCCCTCCCAATATTGCCTGGGATCCCACAAACTTACTTAGATATAAGGTGTCATTAGAGATTGATTTCCTTTTACTAACAGAGGTATGAATGAATGAAGGTGTAAGAAACAGCAGGAAAAGGTACAGGAAAACTCTAACATCCAGTATATGCTGATTTGAAATGAACAGTTTTCATTCTTCCTTCATTAGTGATTTCTTTACCCTTAATCATTCTTGGATGATCAGGATTTACCTGCTTTATAATTTTCTGCTTTAATCAATGTGAGTCATATATATATGTATATATTCATATATGTATATAAATACAGATGCAAAAATATGAAGAGTGTATGTGTATGTCTTTGTGTATATGTATATGTGTCTCTGTGTTTGTGTATATGTTCATGTGTGTCAATATATATATGTGTATGTCTCTATGTGTCCATATGTGTATGTCTGTGTCTCTGTGTGTATATGTCTCTGTGTGAGTGTCTGTGTGTATGTCTGTGTGTGTATATGTGGGTCTGTGTATATGTCTTTGTATATATATGTGTGTCTCTTTGTGTGTATGTCTCTGTGTGTGTGTGTTTTCAGTGAGTCTCACAGAGGCTTCTCATTGTCTAAAAGAGAATGTTTTAGGAGAACACATGATAACACAATAGGCCATGTCTAGAATGAGTGATGCACATCCCTAAACAGCATAAAACCAGACTTGTCCACAGCCCTGGGCAGATGTTGACATGAACACAAAGCAAATGAGTATAAGGAACCCAGACCAGTGTTCGTTTTGGAGGGAGGCAGGGGGTGGGGAGAAGTAGTGATTGTTAAACTTAGGGCAAAAATTCTAAAGGTACCAAAACAGAGCTACTAAAACAAAATTATAACAATTCATATATCCAAGAGCCTACTGCAGAGGGTTCCTTGATACTGAATAAAACACATCTCTCAAGAGCATCGTTGCTGGCAATATTTTCTAGTGAAGTTAGAGTCACTTTTAGACAGTTCAAGGACAAATGTGTAATGACATTGCTAAAGTCTTGTCTTGGCTGGAGTTAGGAGAATATGTGCTAAGAATTCTTGAAATCGGGGTTCAATTCCCAGTACACCCATAATTAAATAAATAAATAAATATATAAAATCTTCCTCTAACAATGGCCTTTACACCCCTTAAATCTATTTAAAATGTAAATTTTATACATACTTTCTTCCAAAATTCCAGATACTTAAAATTAAAGAAAATGTACAGATTATGTGTATATATAAAAAGAAAAGAGGAGGGTGGACAAATCTAGTCTTTCTAAAGTCAAGTCATATATTTATTTATCATTTATTTCAGCTATAATCACCACTTTTGGAGAGAAAATACCCCATGTAATTGTAGCACTAAAGTGACTTAGCATGTAGAGAGGAACTTTTGTACTCAAATTTTGCTTCATCTTTTCTAAAGAAAAATAGTACTTTAAAACACCCACTTTCATCTAATTGTTGCACAGCATTTGAGGTATTTGTTATTCTTACTTTATCAATGGAGGAACTGAAGGTAAGACAATCTGCCATTTTGCTCAAAACACATTTATGATAGAATTGCTACCAGGCTGCAGTTACATTTCATGTAGACTTCATGGTAGTTTAAGATTTCCTGTACTACATACCACCCACTGTTGTACTGGGGGGCTCCTCCTTAATCTGCAAAGGAATTGAGGAAAATAAGCGGAAGTCTTGGAAGTAAATGATCCACACTTCTGGATCTTTCCATACTTTCACCTCTCCTTTCTGGAAGTACGACTCAGCACAACGAGGAAGGACTGCAGGAATGTAGGGTTCCAGCTGATGGGCTCAGAGGCTCACCTGGTTCTCACTACTCCCAAAGGGAATTTGAAATCAGGAGCAACTGTGAAAGGCAGCAAAAAGGCAGAGTTGAGCAAGATGCCTTCTCAGCTCCCCACGATCACCAGTGGTGCAACTTTTAAGTGCAAATCATCAGCATATACTCTGTCTTCCACAGACTTTTATCAAAGAACTCTCTGCCCTTGTGCCTCTCAGGAGCCTGAGCGGTGTTTCCAGTACTTGGCATACTTCAACAATTTCCATTAAGAAAATTAAGAAATGCAATCATCCTAGAACCTTTTGAGACTCAACTGGGGTTAAATGAAGTGTTTGTTGTTGGTGGTGTTTTTTGTTTGTTTGTTTGTTTTGTCTTTTTGAGACAGGGGCTCCCTATAGTCCCAGCTGGCCTGGAACTCAGTACATAGATGAGGCTAGCCTCAGTCTCACAGTGATCCACCAGCCTCTGTCTCCCGAGTGCTGGGAATAAAGGTGTGGGCCACCACAACAGGTCCCCGAAGTTGTCTTTTTATCTGTTTAATGCAACATATTGACTTAAGGACCAGAGAGGAACTGCTTGTGTTCTGCCACTCATCAGCTAGCTAGAGTTCTCCATAGTGATCTGCTAAGGAAAAGGCAGATGGCTAGGATGCCAAGACTCTGTGAAGTTTCTGTAATCAACTCTAAGTACGTGTGTCCTACCACCATCCTAGGTTCCCGTTTTCCACTTTTGTGTTCCAATTGTGTTTGCTTTTACGAATTACTTTTTAAGATCAATCCACTGAATTATCAACACCAGCTGGTGGGAATCACTCCATGTTTACCTCTGCATCTTCAGGCCTGATATGAATCTCATGTTCATTAGATATTTTTTGGACAGGAAAAGAGCTTACAAAGATGGTGAAGAATATAAACTGTTAGGAAACATGTTAATAAAATTATAATGTATGGATGTCAAAAGTTAGTCACTGTGTAATTGTTTGAGTCACATTTTATGCTGAAATAGTGGTGGGGGAGAGGTAAAATGTATTGATTTATTCACTTAAGATAATAGTGCTTACACTGCTCTAAGCTCTGTAGTCAGCCCAGGGGATGGAGTGCCTAGGCTGCTACTCTGATGGGACTTATCATTATAAAGATGACATAGTTATCATAAGAACACATACCCACAAACAATGGTAAATGTCCTAAAAGTAATATGAAGGGCAGTGTATGAAGAGTGGCTGTGGCTACTGGGGCTATGGAGGGGCAGGGGGCAGAGGAGGAACCACCTTAAATGGGGTAACCAAGATCTTGTGACTTGGTTCTAAACAGAACCAAGCAGAAACTTCTAAGCAGAAACTCAAAGACAGGAAGAGCAATAATGGAGGTAATTTATGTGAAGAACTCCCAGAGCAGAAGAAATAAATAGTCTGAGGTCAGAGCTGAGAGATCCAGAACAGAGTAATAGTCCTTAAAGGAATATGGATAAAGGAGATGAGTGATTAGAGAGAGTCAGATCATAGTCAGGTGGGTGGTAGTTGAAGTTTAGAAACTCGTTTTTGTTTTCAAAGCTTTTCTCATTTAATTATGATTTCATTCATCTTACAAGAACTTTTTTATATCCATGACATTCACTCACATGCTTTTCTTATTTTACCTAATCTTTGTTGACACTTCTGGGATAGTCTTTCCGTCGGGATTCTTAACAAATTCCAGTATCTCTATGCTACCATATCTGAAAAAATTCATGAACCTTCAGCTTTAAAAAAATACTTATTATTTTCATTTTATGTATATGTGAGTTTTGCCTGCGTGTGTTTAAGTGCACCTGTGTCATGCAATGCCTGAGGAGGTCAGAAGAGGGCATCAGATCTCCTGGAACTGAAGTTATGGATGGTTGTTAGCTGCCATGTGGGTGCTGGGAATCAAACCTGAGTCCTCTGCGAGAGCAGCTAATGCTCTTAACCACTAAGCCACCTCTCTAGCCTTGAATGTTCAGCTTTTAAAGCCTAAATATGCATATATAAGCTTTCTTCTATCGAGTTTCATGGCAACTTTTGTTGAAATAAATAAATCTTGAATGTATGAGAGGGATGATGGGAATCCTGGCAAGGCAAGTACCTATTTCTCATGACATCAGGAAAATGTCATGCATGTAAATTAAGCCTTTTTGAGGTCCTGCAGAATTTTCTATGAGCTATTGAAAATAGTAATCTTCAACAGGAGTAGAGCCATTTAGACAAACTACAAGAACAACATAGTTTAACAATAAAGTTAATTTGATAAAATGCAACTTGAAATGCCCATTTCAAGTAACTATTTGAAAAATTCTGGATTCAGTAAAATTATGAAAGAATGTTTTTAGCTGGTGCATGTGTCACCAGATTCCTTAAGTGGTCTTCTTGGTGAAGCTTATTTTTTGTTTTGTTTTGTTTTGTTTTGTTTTGTTTTTAACCACTAGTTCCTGCCCATTGCCTATATTGCTGAATGCTTGACTGGGACCTCTATTGAGAATAATAATGGCAAGGTACACATGACTGACTGGAAAAGTCAGAAAGGAATGCAGGGGGTGGGAATGGGAAGTAGGAAAGCAACACCGTAAACAATAGGCAGCATTGATAGAGACATGAAGAAATGTTTTCCAAGGAAACAAAAACAACAAGGAAAAACATAACAACAACAACAATAAAAAGCCAAGAGAATGAGTGTAGAGCTCATGAAAGCCACCTTAAATCAGTTTTGATCCCCCAACCAGTACATAGTTAATAGACAGGCATGTACTATGGGATATGGATTTTTTTTATTATGGCTATTGATTTACAGAATTAGGCTCAAATAATATACACAACTCTAGGTGCTTTATCACTTAATTTAACATGATCATTTCCTCTATGTAATCAAGCATGTATACATATTATCTCAATGGTTTCATAAAATTCCACTTGTTGACATTTACCCAATTTCTTATTGCTAAACATTTTGAGTTTTTCCCATATTTTGAAATGATATATTATACCGTTAAGAATCTTTTCACATTTGTCTGATCATTTTGTTAAAATTAATTTCCAGGTGTTGTCTATCTGGTCAGAGATAGATTCATTTGGAGAGATTTTTTCTAAATATATACATAAATAATATATTAAAATATCCTAATTACATGGATGCATAATTGTATTAATTTTAATATGTAATTCTAAATACCTGAATATTTATTTATTTACTTTTGGAGATTGAAACTGGAGCCTCACCTATCTATCTATCATCTATCTATCTATCATCTATCTATCTATCTATCTATCATCTATCTGCCTATCATCTATATATTTATTTATCATCTACTGTCTATCATATATGCATCTATTTTTCTATTACCTATCTATCCTATATCTATCTATCTATCTATCTATCCATCTATCATCTATCTATCTATCTGTGCTCTGCCTAAACAATTCCATTGTACATAGTTAGGTCCATTTTGAGAACAAACACAGAGGCAAAATTGTTTGAGTTTTGCTTGTGCACAAAGACACCACCACCTGTCCATCATGAACTATTAGGCACATACTGGTAGCTTATCCCTGCAAATAAAGGAGTACCACTGGTTTATTTATTGAAGTATATTGTGAACATGTAGGCATATTACCATCATACAAAAAACAAAAAAATAAAACAGGCCCAAGAAGCTATTGAACACAGCAGACCAAAAAGCACAACGTTCTTAACTGAAGCCTCTAAAACAGCTTCAGTTAACAGCAATGGTGATGGTCATCCAACCTGTCATCTATCACCCAGCATGTATGTCAGGGGCCAACAGGTAGGGAGCTCCCAACTGTCCCTGGGGCTTTAGCTCAGCGTGGTCCCCCAGCTTGACATGGCCACTTGAATTGTCAATTGTCCCTCCATCTATCTTCTTTGTCACCGCTGTAGAGAAAGGGGACCCAGAGCCAGACAGGGTTGCTGAACACCTCTTACCCTGGCTAAGCTATTGTCTTGTTACTGTTTGCACAATGACAAGATGCATATTTACATTGTAAAGTTAGAGCTCATCTCCATCAGAGCCTTGACCCCTTTCCCCAAATCTGCCATCGTCTTAGAGGCTTCTACCACTCTATCTAGTAGTTAGGGTCTGTCTGCTGAGGCATTCTGCAGCAGACAGCAATAAAATGGGACTAGAGGAAAATCTGTGCCTCAAGTATGTGTCTTTGGCCAGTTTATTTTATACCATCAAGCTTCACCTTTACCACTGACTTCTCCACCTAAATTTAATATAAGAATGAGAATAATTGTACCTACTCTGTGAATATAAAGCAGATCATGAAAGGAAGTATGTGGAACATGCCTAATGCTGAGTGTTCAGCTCATGTTAATCAATGTTATCATAATTGCCCTTATTGTTATCATGAAAACTGGGAGCCAAGCTGTGAAGGAACAAATACTGGCTACATATCAAAGAAAGTATCCGTTAATGAATGTTCAAGACTATCATGGAAGACCCGGCAGTTAAAAGCACTGGCCACTCTTAGAGAAGACCCAGGTTTGGATCCCAGCATCCACATGGTGGCTAACAACCATCTGCAACTCAAGTTCCAAGGGATCTGACACCTTCTTCTGACCTCCACAGGCCCTGCACAACATGGATGCATAACACTAGTACACGTAAAAATAAATAATAAAAGAAAGTTTTATAAAAAAGAAAATCATAGAGTTGCAAAACTTTAAGGACAGATATAAATTATGGGTAGGGTACCCAAGAAAGGAGACTAGGAGGAAAAATATAGGAAACTGACCACTTGACTCTAGATGAAGGCTTTTCCCTTTAAATTTATTTAGGTGTGGAATTGGTGAGAGGAAGAAAATTTTCATTTCTTCCAAGAAGACCAAGAATCATCCCTCCTAAGATTTGACATCATTGTGTTTGTCCTTAGAATACCAAATAAAAGAAGCGTATAAAACATTTGATATGGGGGACTGGGAAGCAGTGAGGATGGAATCAAATGCTTGGTATGTGGACACCACAAAAACCACCTTTACATAATCATTCATGCCTCACACTTTTATTCAATGAACATTCAGTAGAGACGGCATAAGCTGGGAATATGATCATGGAAAAGTCAAAGAAGCACTTGTCTCTGTAAGACCTCATAGGAGAGACTGACCGCAACTAGATACATTCAGTGTCTAGATACTAGAAACATCCAGTGTCAGAAATACTGTGTTATGTGGAAATGGCATGGTAGGCCACAGGCAAGGTGTACTCATCCAGCAAGGGCTTAGAGAAGGCATACTGAAGCTAAAGGATGGATAATGGAAGCCAAGAGTGAGAGACTAGGAATAGCTTCCATGCAGTGAGGTGTCAGGTACAAAGGCTTGGCCATGGGTGTGAACAGGACCTCTGTACAACCTGTGAATGAGATGCAAGTCATTTTTTTCTAAATACTTCCTACTACGGAAGAAGCAAGAGTGGTGGATGATGAGACTGAACAAATTATCAGGTAGATACTTCAAAAGGCTCCTGTGAACCCAGCCAAGGAGTTGGCCTGTATAGACGAAGCAAGTGTGTGCATTTGCTCCTGGCAAACACTCCCTATTGAGAGTGGACAGCAGAGGCAGCTGTGGTGCATCAATACTCTGTTCAGGCCTTTAGACCAATAGAGTGACTCTGTTTCAGATACCATTTAAGTCATTCTGCAGTTCTAAAATATGTTATCATGCCCTGAAGAATAAAGCCAAGCATTGACCAATAGCTAAGCTTGGAGGTAAACTTGAACCCTGACCTAGATGCCAAAAAATAAAATCTTATTAATATCTTGAAGATTCATGTTAGGAGCAGCCAATATAAATCCTAATGCTGCTTCACTGAAAAGCATAAAAACATTCTCCAGGCCAGGCATGATGGTGCACACCTTTTAACCCCAGCACTGGGGAGGCAGAGGCAGGTGATCTCTTTGAGTTTGAGGCCAGCTGGTCTATATAACAAGTTCCAGATCAGCCAGGGTTACATAGTGAGATCCTGTCTCAGAAACAAACAAACCAACAAGAAACAAACTCTTTCCCTGAAATGAGAACATTCTAGGGATAAAAATTCAGCACAAAGTTGGACAAAAATTTGTGCAAACAACACATATTAATCCTATGGCTTGTGAACAGCGGTTTGTCTCCCTGTAAAATCTAACAGTAATTCATCTCAAGGTGTTATCTTACTGCAGTCACTCAAAACTGCACTTATTTTTCAGTAAATGCTTTTTGAAGCACAAAAGGTGAAGGAAAGAAAATTTAAAAAATAAGCGCAACTGATTATGACTAATAGATACATACAGATTAGAGACGCATGCGCCAACATCTCAGTGTTATTAGCAAAAACAATGAGTCTTTCTGTAAGAAACAGTATATTTTAAAATGAAATGGAGATCTTTTTTAAAGGTTAAACACTCATTCAATTTTATGTCTTACAGGGCTTATACTGAGTTCAATATTGTATAACTGTATTAATTCAACAGC
>NW_008341028.1:1646157-1687135 GCF_000622305.1 Nannospalax galili | reverse complement strand
AGAGAGAGAGGGAAGGAAGGAATGCTGGCCAGGTTAGAAGGACACAGAGAGAGAAAGGGAAGGGAGGAATGCTGGCCAGGTTAGAAGGACACAGAGAGAGAGGGAAGGAAGGAATGCTGGCCAGGTTAGAAGGACACAGAGAGAGAGAGAGAGAGAGAGACAGAGAGAGAGAGAGAAGGAAGGAATGCTGGCCAGGTTAGAAGGACACAGAGAGAGAGAGAAGGAAGGAATGCTGGCCAGGTTAGAAGGACACAAACAGAGCTTTTTTGTTGCCTTCTACAGTCTTCACAGACAAAGGAGCCAACAGGGACTTTCTTCCCACTCCCCAGGATTTAGGTGAACCCACAAATATCATAAGGAATCAAAGGGCTCTGTCCGAAATGGCTCATGGTGTTTTGTGTATTGAGAATGAGCTTATAATATTCATGAGATTCTTCTGAGGTCAGTGGGAGGAGTTAATGTAGGGTTTCAACCTATTTTGGGAATTGCTATCCTCCACTAAATTCCTTTGAGTCAAAAAGGAAGTGACACATTAACAGGAAAATGTATTCCTGTAAATCTCTTTCTGAAGACTTGCCTTTGAAAGGCTAATTACTCACGCACATCTAAACATGTGGGCTATTAAATATTTCAAAATAAATTTAATCAAAATATTTCACATTGTCTTAAGATCATTTTTTAAGAGAGGTGCTCATGGAAATGACTTGTTTTAGACTTCTCTGATTACAAGAGAAAGGCTCATTAAAATTTGCCTCAGAGAGGAGATGTTTCTCATATGGCTGTGTAGGCAATAGATTATTAAGAATCTTATCCATGTGGGACCCAGGCTTCAGATGTCAAGCATGTAGAATTTATAGAAGAAAAAAAAATGACACAGGACAGGGACCAGATGCTTTGAGGACCAGACTAGCTCCTGTTTCCGGCAGTAAGAATTAGCAGAACATTTTCCTTTCATTCCAGTACTAAGATTCCCTACAATTTCTCCCTATTTCTTGACTCCTCTTTTTACCTAATTTTCTTATTCTTAATTTAGAAAAATCTACCTCAAAGTTTCTTATAAAGAAAACTTAATTTTCTAATTCTATTATGCAAAATAGTTATTTTTATAGCTACACACACACACACACACACACACACACACACACACACACACACACACAGAGGATCTCGCAGCACCTAGCACCAGAGTTGAGACTTTTTACATTGGTGATTTTCTTAAAAAGGACACAGAGCTCTCTGACAAAATTCTGTTGAGACTAGATGGACAAGCTTGAATCTTAATAATGCCATAATTATAAAACTTAAAATTATTAAGGACTATTTTCAAAGGGGAACCTATATGCTATAAGCTCTATTATCAAAATCATAAGCAATGGCATGATACAAGTCCATGGCAACATTGTGGGCTTGTCACAACTGCTTTTCCACTTCCTTTCTGGACACTCACTAGCCTGGAGAAAGCCTCGCCCTGAACTCCAGTCTCAGCATGAGCCATACCATGCCCTTCCTTAGCAGCATGAAGATCCCCAGGGCCATTGTGGTGCTTGATACCATCAAGGGTCAGTTGTCCTTCAATAAAATCAGTACTTAATTTTAGACATTAGGTAACTGTGCCAGATGTGGCTGTGTTTAGGGTTGTGCAGATCACGCATATTAACAGAGAAGGGAAGATTGCCAGCCTCTGGGAAGAAGGTCATACAATGAGGAAGCATTAACAATACCTCCAAGGGTCAGTGAGAGGTCTCTGAGAGAAGGAAGAGCTCCTTGGAAAGGGAGACAGACCTCTTATAAGGATGCTGAGTAAGGAGGAAGTTGTGGAACTTGGCAAAACATTTGAATTAAAAGCATCTGTTGAAGCCTGGTGTAGTGGTGCATGCCTTTAATCCCAGCACTTGGGAGGCAGAAGCAGGCGGGATCTTTGTGAGTTCAAGGCCAGCCTGGTCTACATAGTGAGTTCCAGGACAGCTGGGGCTACAGGGAGACCCTGTCTCAAAAAGACCAAAAATAAAAAGAAAATAAAAGAATCTGTTGAAAATTAGAAGAGTTTAAATGATGGAACCACTGGAAGCCAAACAGATGAATTTGCTGTACTGTGGCAAGAAATAGACTACAGATTTCTAGATAGAACCTTGATGCTAGGAAGTTTGATCCAGCTCAACATACTACAGTAAATGGTTTCTTGAATAAAGTTCTAGAGCTGGCCTAAGGCTGATGTGCTTGTGACTCTTCCAAACCGAATCCTGTACCTGAAATATAAGATATACCTCATGTAAACAGCTACCTTACTATGTTGGATATTAATTTAATTTTTTCTTTGTGGAGGAGGATTTAATATGGAGAATTACTCTTTATATGAGGAATTTAAAAGCTGCGAGAAAGAGGCTCAGAGAAGGACACAAACTTCCCGATTTGGAAACCAACATAAAGCTGATCTCTACCCTTTTGATTCTGTCAAAATAGTCAAGAACAAACATGAAAGCCTACAATAAAGTCACAATGAGGTCTAGATGCAGCCTAATTTCTGCTATCATGAAGTAGAGAAACTGCATGTTTTGAAAATGGATTCTGGAATAGACCATGACCCTATTCTCCTGAAGTTTAGTTTGTCCTGAGGAACTGAGTGTGGTAGGCAACCCAGAGAGCTGTCATGATGAGACCCAGACCAATGCAGAGCCTCCTGCACTGTGCTGAGGTCCTGGGAACAGACCACCACTATCCTCATACCTGCAAATGCCACTGTGGCTGCAGAGTACAGAGCAGTCCTGTGGCCATGCAATCAGGGCATCACCACATGCTTTCAAACACATAGACTCAGACATTTCCATTACTGATGACTGTAACAATAAGTGTACATAACAATAAGTGTGCATAACAATAACTGGTCATAAGTGGGAGAGATGTCCATACTCACCTGAATGGTTCAAGATGGAAGAAGAAGAAAGAATGAGTTTGAATTGTTGCTCTTCAGGTTAATGGCATACTCACCCAGTCACGAGAAGTGCTACCTCAGAGCATAGGATGAGGTAACTCAGGTATTTAGAAGCAGCAAACAAACATTACTGATATGCTCTGTGTGTTCATCTCACTGTGTCTCAAGAGTCTGGGAACCAAGAAAGATAAACTTACTAGAAGAAAACAAACAAACAGAGCTGGTAATAATGTTAATAGAGCTAACTGAATAGACTGATGGGAAAATAAGAAATGCAAATCAAGGTTTGGAGAAAGCATTTAAAAGTAGATTCGTAGTGGACATCGAGATTCTTTATCTGCCAATCTAATTAGTCAAAGCTGTTCCTTTACAAACTTGTATATAATGCTACAATTTTTCTAGGAGCCTACTTTGAGACCTTGCACTTTAAGTTTGACTTTTTACACTGGTGAGCCTGTTGGAAAGATTACATGATGCTTCTTTATCTCAGCCTCTGACTTCACAATCAGGAAATAGCAACTCTCACCATTGCCCTCTCTTCCCCATATTTCCCTCTCCCAGGACTGGCTACCTAAGTCTTCTTGCCTTAGAGGTCCTATGATACTCAAATATATGTTCTGAAGTATCAGATATGCCATAATTGGCCATAGGCAGGATGGAATTCCAAACTCTTCATTGAAAAATCCATATACGAGTCCAGATACTCGAGATTTTAGCTTTCAGTTTTAAAGATTGTTGCATCAAGTAAGGCAGGAAGTAGTCTCTCTTTTCATTTAACCATTCACATTTTAGCAGCTATTGTTAGTAGTTCATAGTGAATTATTCTATCAACTTCAGCAAATACTTAAGACATATAAAACTGTAGCACCACATAATAAACAATGAAATTTTGTTTATAGGCTTTTCTTTAAGAATAGGAAATTATTGACTGTTTGAAGAGTGTGAGGCTGCAGAGTAAACAGTCCCATCACCGTCACTTACCGTGTTTTCCTCGGCGACATGGCTACAATCTAGACTCCCTCTGCACAACTGATGATTAAATTTTATGGTAATTTTTTCAAATATTGTCCATTGTTTCTTTTCAAGTTTCCACACTTATTCCAGGTGTTCCCAATAGAAAAAAAAAGGCAAGATCAAGAGTACTTAGTTTGTATTTCATCAGCTTAATGATTCCAGTAAAGTAGAAGTCAAAGTGCAAGTGTGGTTGATCTGACACACTCTGCTGGCCTACACCAAAAACATGCTGTACACGAGGATGGCTGGTGCGATCTGCACTGGCACAGCACAGATAATTTCCATAATTTGAGCACCTGTGCTTCTTAAAATATAAATGCCTTCAAAGTAGCCTTAATGTGGAAATAAATAAATCACAGGATATCATTGGCATACTGTACTTTCTAAAGCCACAGTTATTTTCTTGTAGTCTTAAAATTTTCTTTCACTTTGTGACTAACTGTACCTTTTCTCTGATGTAAGTCCATTTTATTTCCAATATAATTAGCAGATGAGTGGAGAGGGGATTTTAGACTAAACTTTGTGTATTCCAGTTGATTGTTTAAAAAATCATTTGTGCTGGATAGCTTTAGTGTCAACTTGACACACTTGTGTTGAGGGAGCCTCAAACGGGGAATTGCCTCTATTGGACTGGCCTGTGGCCATGTCTGAAGGGCATCTTCTTGATGAGTGATGTGGGAGGGCCCAGCCCACTGTGGGTGGTGCCACCCCTGGGCAGGTGGGCCTGTGTTGTATAAGAGAGCAAGCTGAGCAGGGGCCAAGGGAGCAAGCCAGTAAGCAGCGTTCCTCCATGGCCTGTGCTCCAGCTCCTGCTTCCAGGTTCCTGCCCTGAGTTCCTACCTTGGGCTCCCTGATGAACTACAACCTGGGATATGAAAGCTGAATAAACCCTTTCCTCCCCAAGTTGGTAGTGGTCAGAGTGTTTTGTCACAGCAATGAAGAAACAAACTAGGATATCATTCTAGACGTTAGTTCTTCCAAGGAGATCACATGTATTATCAGAATAATTTCCTAGATGTTTTAAAAGTATGATTTAGCATCTTTCTCTGCTTTACAACTTAATGATACAGGATGGTTTTATTTGTGTCTCTAACTTTTATCTAACTTACCTACAACCCAGGGTCCTAAGTCATTGACACTTAGTTTCTCTAAAATACTTTAGGAATTATGTCCCTACTATATGCTATTAAAAAAAAAAAAAAATCAGGGCCATAGCAGTTAAGAGCACTGGCTACTCTTAGAGAAGACCCAACTTCAAATCCCAGCACACACATGGCAGGGCTCTTTTCTATCCTCTGTGGACACTGCACAATGTGGGTGCACTTATACATTCATACATAACACTCATACATATAAAATTAAAATAATTAAAAAAAAGTTCATGTACTTACCGTCAAACCAAATTCTATAATTTAAATCCTGTCACCTTTATCCTCTTCTTCTCCCTCTTCATGTTTTAATTCTTGTGCAAATTTATTTTATTGGAGATGTAGTTCAAGAGTTAATAGTATTTTTTATTGTTCTATGTGTTGAAAGTTACAATCTTTAGTCCTCCCTGACAAAGAATTCCATTGCCCAAGATTAACGTTCATCTAACTAAGCCAGGTTCCGTAGAAACATAACTTACCTGTGGTAAATAGGTTTTCTCTTTTTTCCTATGCTGCATGACTATTTTAATGTTTTAGAAGTATGGACATACTGATTTGGATTTGTGCCTGGACTGTCTTAATTCCACAGAATCAGGAATCCTTGGCTAATGAGCCATTCGTTCTCGCACTTTGCTGATTGTAAGAGACGCAAGATCGTGGTTTCTTGCAAGCAGGCAATTCCTATTCTTGGAATTTGACTTATATGCTTATCGGTATGAACTGTTGGAAGTTTACAGGAGACTGAGTAAAGATAAAGGTATTTATTTATCTGAGTAATATTAAACAAAAATATTCATGTGATAGAATCTTAATTTTGTATATTTTACTTATTATTTCTATTTTATGTGTATGAATGTATTGCCTGCATGTATGTAAGTGCACTGCTGTCATGAAATGCCCTCAGAGGTTGGAAGAGGGCATCAGATCCCCTGGAACTGGAGTTACAGACAATTGTTAGCTTCCGTGTAGGTGCTTGGAATCGACCCCAGGTCCTCTGCAAGAGCAGCCAGTACTCTTAATCGCTGAACCATCTCTTCAGTTGGAAAGAATCTTAATTAAAAAAAAAAAAAAGTATTCAAAGACAGAGAAGTCCAATGGAAGTCACTGGGGTAGGATAAATGAGAGAGTCCAAAACTAAAGCCCTCCCAAGCTGTCACTTGTTTCATTTCCTGTTGCTGTGATAAAACATGTGGCAAAAAGTAACTTATGGGAAAAAAGGTTTATTTGACTCACAGTTTCAGGGGATAGACCATCCTTGTGGTGAAGTGGAGGCAGCAGGAACTTAAAGCAGCTAGCCACACACACAGTAAAAATGAGAGAGAGAATTAATACAAGCAAGCATGTGTATACTTTCTCCACTCTAATACAGTCTTGGATTCCAGCCTAGGGAATGGTGCCATCCTCAGTGAGTGGGTCTTCCCACCACAATTAACAAAATCAAGGAAATCCCCCATAGACATGCCCACAGGCCAATGAGATCTACACAATCCCTCACAGAGC
The DNA here is from genome assembly GCF_000622305.1 of Nannospalax galili. Lineage (NCBI taxonomy): Eukaryota > Metazoa > Chordata > Mammalia > Rodentia > Spalacidae > Nannospalax > Nannospalax galili. The sequence continues at coordinate 1,680,544 of NW_008341028.1, read as the reverse complement.
CTCGCTTCCCAGGTGATTCTAGACTGTGTCAAATTGACAATAAAGACTAACCATCACACCATTCCTTTGACATTGGTTTCAAATGTGGAGTTTGGCTGTCATATTATAAAAAAGAAGAAACACATCAGTGTGTGTGTGTGTGTGTGTATGTGTATGTGTGTGTGTGTGTGTATTAAACAGTAATGAGCCCCAAACATATTACTGCCTGTTGCAGTTAAAATAATGCTTTGAGGGAGCAAAATGGAAAAGCCAAGTAAACTATATCTTTCCTACAAAATATACCCCAGGAGAAAAGTAAATGCTGCATCTGTGAGTGCTATGTGCATGCTTTACATGAAGTGAATGACTTTTTCTCCTGTGCTGGAAGTAATACTAATATGTGTAGTGTCCGATAGAAATAGAGAAAATCAGCTTATTTTCTGTACTCTGGTTTATATGTGGAACTTTGGTTGAGAAAGATGATCTGAATTGTTTACCATTTTTCAAGCTTTTCAAAATCAAAATGTGTTAACAGAAAAATGAAATGTTCAAGATTATTGCTTTGTTGAAACAAAATACTAAATACTAAATAGCAAACTGGACTGTTTTTTCATGTCCCAAAAGAAATTAAAATCAATTAAAGACATATTAGATTTTCAGACTTCTTGCTTTTTTATTCCATTATAACTCATTATATTGGTCCTGTTTTAAATTATTTTGAAAGAAATTGTTATGGTGCTTCAGAAAAATCTAGACCAGTATATTCTGAAAGAGGTTGCTCTTTCATTTCTGATAAAGAAAAGGTGGACTCCTAAGAATTTTGGAAAAAGTTGAAAGGGTCTTATATCTAATTTTAAGTCCCTTGTTTGCAGAGACAAGACATTTTATATTTAGCAGCTTTTCTTTTTTAACTGAAACCCATCTTCCCAGATGGGAAAATGTAATCTTGATTTTTCTTTTCTTTGAAGGTCCTTTCATTTTGCTGAGCCTTTAGAATGCCTGATAAAATTTAGTTCTCTTGGATTAAGAAACCTGAGTACACAATTCCCTCCTGAGCCCTCAGGAGAAGCAGGGCTGGTGCTAAGGGTTATTTAGAAAATGTCAGCCTGGCCCTTCTTTCCTGAGTCTTCTCAGAAAGGATCTCCAGGCATGCTCTTCAAAAGCACAGGCTGCTGCTGTGGCTCTCTCTCAGACATGTTCATAGTCTTTAATTTGCTTGCAAAGTTTAAAATGAATATGAAATATTAAAAAGATATTTAATCCTCTTGATAGTTCTAGTAATGTCTTATAAGCCCTTCAAACATAATGAGGCCTCAAAATTATTTCTTTTGGATCTGAAGCCAAATTGTGAAATGGTAGGATTGGCAACACATACTCTCCCATTAGCTACCTTCAACAGCCTGTTGCTAAAATGTAGGAAACAGTGCAACCATAAAAGGCCTCCTGGGTGGTCTTACATTGCACTGGTAAGGTAGATGGTTTTAATTCAGATTAGCACCCATCATAAACACATAGAAAGGGATTGTAATGTTAATTATAAGACCCCTTTCCCCCAAAGAAAATGTGACCAACTCATGAAGTAGTCCCATAAATACACACACACACATACACACACACACACACACACACACACACACACACATATACAGAACTTGGAATTCTTAGCAAAATAAGCAACCCAATTACACTGAGTTGGACAGTCAGCAAGTCAGTGATTTTGTGGTTTGACCCTCATATGGTACATCAATCACAGTAAATTTCTTTCTCTCTCCACTCCAAGTAAAACCACTACTTCCCACACAACATGTCATTACCATCACAATAGGATCTGCTCCATAATAGAGCTTGGATTGGATCCTTAACTCTAAAACCTATCTGCAGTCACAGCTTCCTTCCTGTTGCAACTTAGCTTTAAAACAGACTTCTAGTGATCTTGGCACATCACCCTGACATTTTCCCTTCACTCTTTGGTTCTGTTACCTTGCAGGCCAGTTTGGATTTTCTGTTTCCCCACAAGAGACCAGATTTTCCTAAAGTACACTATCATTTTTCTATTTCTTTCCTGCACGAGACCTGTACAAGATCAAGCTAGTCAAAGTCCCCAGACCCCACTCAACACTAAAGTGCTTCTGGCAATGGGTAGTTGCTAGGGGAGGGAGAATCATTCCTTATCGAGGATATGATCACAGTAGGTTTCCAGTGGGTAACCCCAAACCCATCTACTTATAGAGACCTTTAAGTGGACCTAGTAAGTTATCAAGAAAAGAAAACTACATAAAGTTGAGGGTGTGTTAGGGGAATGAATGTGGAGGGAGTTGGAGAGGTAAATGGGGAAGGTAGATATGATCATATTTCATTGTATATATGTGTGGGATACTCAAAAATAAAGAAAAAAAAGGCATTTTAAAGATGAAGAATACAGGAAGAATAGAAATGAAGAGTTCCTAGGACAAGAATTTAAGAGCTCTTCCTAAGGGGGTATAATTTGTTCTTAGTCAACTTAATGCTAATTTTTTAAAGTTTTTTTTTATTTATTTTCGTCTTGTGTGTATGAGTGCTTTGTCTGTGTGGATGTAAATACACCTGTGCATGCAATACCTATGGGAGCTGGAAGAGGGCATCCGATCCCCTGGAACTGGAGTTTTGGATGATTCTTAGCCACCATGTGGGTGCTGAGAACCGAACCTGTGTCCTCTGCAAGAACAAAAAATGTTCTTAACCACTGAGCCATCTCTCCAGCTCCTAATGATAAAGTTATTCCTGGTTAGAGCACCAAATCACACAAATAAGCACCATCATTCATACTTGGCAATATTATTTACCACCAAACAGAAATAAATTTTAATATTGGAAGTGAATTAAATAGTTTATGTTTGATTCGGCATTTTAGACATCTAATTTAAAATCTGTAATTCAGGAAAGTTGAATGTAGCAGTAATGCAGCACAGTCATTCTCAAGGGTTCCAAATATAGCCAATATGTGAGCAAACTTCCACAGGACTTTTGGCAAGCAGGCAGGGACCAGGTAAAACCTGCGCAGTTTACACAGGAGTACATTTCGTGACTGCAGTGGTATACTTCAGCAGGGTGCCAAAGGCTAAAAATACTTTCTTCTCTATCTTTTTTTCACTTTACTTGATTTTATTCCCAGAATCTCATTAATTAGATGTGTATTCTGGTTAAAAACAAAGTCGTGTTTCAAACAAATCTATGCTTTATAGTTTTAAAGGAGTGACTTACAAATTTACACATCTAAATAGTCTAGAGCAGCCATCTTTTTTATTGTTAATGAAATTAGATAATGACACCATCAGTATAAATTAAATGTTTGTAGTTCTGCTCTTTTCTTCTTGAAATCCATTTTTATATTTCCATGAAATTTTTCATAGAATTGTTTTCCATGTGAAAATGGATTCCCAAGCTGGATATTTAGGGATTCTAAATTCAGTGGAGTAACATCCAGTGGTAGGAATGATTTTCTTGTATACTTTTTTATCCCTTAGCTGTACCTCAGTGTCCTAAGGAATTAATTCTGTCTCTTGGTGGGAGAAGGAGGTTGCGCACACAAATAGTGACAGGTGAATCCTGGTTTGATAGATGAAGAGGGCAGCCTTAAGGAGCGGCCTACAACAGGAGCTGTTGACTTTTTTGAAATGCTAAAAACTGAGAGGGTTCTAAGTTGTTTTTATTTCAAAAGAATTGCACCGTGGGCAAGTAAAGGAACTTTTTCATTTTTCTTTCTTTGGTTTTCTTTTCCTCTTTCTCCTCACCTGTACCACATCCTCTGGCTCCTAGGAAATAGACTTCAGTCTTTTAGTCAAGTAAATTGTTTTGTTTTTGTTTTTGTTTGTTTGTTTTTGTAATTAGAGAAGGTTTTTGTTATCTAGTCTGGAAATCAGTAAAATCAGTAATTGTGAAACAAAATCCCCTGGGAAGTGAGATAATTGACTTAGAAATCATTTTTTTCCCAAACAGCATAAAACTCCCTGCATATTGGCCTCATCCACACCTTACTTACATGGATTTCAGGAAGGACTGGGGGAAACCAACATTCTGTGAGTAACTTTCAATATGCACCCCCACCCCCCACTCCTGCATGCTTTTTTACTTGCTGACTGACCTGGGTTGCTTTTGTGACACCTGCTCCCATCTCCCCGAGCTGAACTTTCAAATGCAGTTCTAAATTACTTTTCAACACACTTCTGCCACTCATTCTGTTAAGCACCCCAACCAACTATAAGTTCCTATTGGCCTAAAAATAGACCTCCTGCCATCTGGAGGCCCAACTTCGTGAATTTTCTCTTTCACCTCCAAGCAACTCTGGCAGTCATAAAAGAGCTTCACCTGATGTAATTGTGTCTGCTTCCAACTGCTCCAAACACATTCTGGAGCTTTCGTTCTGAGTGAATAATTCTCCCTCGTTATCACCAGGTTTCCTGAAGGGATCAGATGCTCATTCATTTAGACATTGTCAAATCATCAGGATAAATTTAACAAATTCCAGACTTTGAGTTTAGCTATACTCTTTGTGCTTTATGAAATTTTGTGTTCTATGTATATTTAGACTAGCTCTAAAAGCTCCGATTAATCAAATTCCCCACGATCCCTGCTATTTTTAAAAGCAAAGTATGTAAAAGTAGTGAGTGATTTTATTAAAGGTTTACTTTTATTAAAATCATAAAAATTAAAACACATATGCATGTTTAAGTATTCCTGTGTGTTGGAAAGTTTTTCCTGTATGAAGCCCCCAAGCAGAATGCCATGTCAGGATTCAAAAACATAATAAGCTAGAAGCACAGTATTGCCAGATATCATAAGAGTACCCCAAATTTTATGGACAGCTAGCATAGGAAATTTTGTTTCGTTGCAAAATGTTAAGCACAGATGTATCTGATCAACATCTACAAAGTTCTATGTTCTATAACTTCTCTTAGATGCCTTCCTATGACTTTTAAGTTGTTCTCAGTTTCTTTTTGAGGTGTCCCCTTCCCGCTCACAGTATTTCCCTGGGAAATCTAACCCTGTCTTCTTCTAACTCTTCAGACAAGTTTCCAAGTAGCTTGCTGTCCCTTTCTTTGAATGCTAATGCCTTCTGTGTCTCCTTCCTGGCATCCATCCTAAGCCAGAGGTGCACTTGCTCCTAGGTTACTAACTCAGTGAAGAGCCACATCTCTAAGCAAGTTATCAACAGTCAAACACAAACTACACCCTCACTTTCATTTTCCAGTTAACAAATCAAGATGCTGTGTCAACTCTGTTTCCTTGACAGTTCTTTGAGCTAATCCTTTTTTAATCACTAGGCAGCCAACAAATTAATGACATCTCTTCCCAGCTCCAACCCACTTTAAAATACCTATTCAACACTTTATTTACCCATTAGTTCTACAACAAATTAAAATTCCCTGAGTATGGAACTCTTTTATTTTCCATTCTAGGGAGAAAACCCAAGGCTTTCTCCATACCACAGAGATAAGTTCTCAGTCCTTGAATTTTGAAAGGCTCTCAGTTTTCTTACAAAATCTAAAATTTCTTCTATAGTCATTTATTTTTTATTTATTCACTACCTGCAAAATGTCCTGAGATGTTTATGAAGACAGCATTGATCTCTGTTCTGAGCACATCCCTAGCCCAGAGAGCTTCCCGTCTGCGGCCGAGTGCAGAGCATGCTCGCTCACATGGAGATGAGTAAGCGTGCCATTCCCTAAAAAGTTGAAAGAAGGGATGTAACCCATGTGTGTGCAACTGAAGAAAGCCTCTTAGCCGTAGATTCCTGAAAATCACTGCCCCAAAGCCCTGGATATGACACCATGCTGCAGGAACTGAATGAAGAGATCATTATTATCATGTATAGAGACCAGAGACTATGGAGGCAAAAGAACTAAGGGTAGGAACAGAGACAGAAGGGGGCTGATGCATTTGCCAACACAAGGCAACTGCTCTTCATAAAATTGGAGCAAGACGACCTGCTTTAGAAAACAAAGGCCTAAGTGTCTAGATAAAACGTGGAAACAGTTACTATGGAAAGGGCAGTTTGTACTCACTCAGCAGGTATGGGAAAGGGCAGCTTGAACTCATTGATGTAATGGTGGGGAAGGGCAGTGTGATGTCACTGGTGCAACTGTAGGGAAAGTTAGTGTGTACTCAGAGCTGCAGGTGTAGAGACAACATCTTACACCACTGTGGGTGGACATCTTAAAGTTTTGGGGACTTCATTATGTGTACTTACAAAGTTGAAAGAAGAGTCGATGAAAGGAGATCGTGTTTGGGAACAGCCTGGGACTGGGAAATGTCTATGGCACACGATTCATGGAGGTACTGCTTTCTCAAGATTCTGTGGGTAACTGCGTAAACAAAGATGGCTGTGAAATGATCACAGTCAAAGAAAGGGAGTTTAGGTGATGGCTCAGACAGAATCCTACCAATAGACTGGTGTTGATTAAGGGATGCTTAATTCTCTAATTCTCTTTTAAACTATTTGTGATCTTCTGGTAAACTTACAAATTGAACTTTTAATTTAATTTGCATTTGAGTTTTAAAATATTGTTGTTGTTTTTCCAAGCCTGTTTGCACATTTTCTAGAGCCCCCTGCTCCTTGCTTGCTCATTTTTAAATCCAAAGATTCAGATCGTCAAATATGCCACAATACTTCTGTAATATTTTATTTTATAATATACTTTATTTTGAAATTTTGCTATGATATGTAATCACCATTTCACATTTTGCGTGTGATAAATGGGGAGCTTTGGATTCATGCTTTGTGGTTTCTGCTGATGTCAGTGTCTTGTTTCACTGTGTTGAATATAATTTAATCTGTGGGAATCCTGAGGCCTAAATTATAGATGCTTTCTTCCAGATACGATTGCATTTGCTTCTTCAGGAGGTAGGCAAAATTATCATCCTGGGACAATTTTAGCTCTCTTGGAAGGATCCTGCTTATTAGGGAAAATCCTGATTTTCTTTTCCACCTTGAAGACAGCTTGGGGGAACCTCAACTTGGAATCATGTCTCAGATAAAGGACCTTCCTAACACCTTGCCCTTCTCTACTGCTCTCTGCTCACGCCTCCCTGCTCATAGTCCTCTGCTCCAGTTTTAGTCTTTTGTTTTTGTCTGATTGTGTTGGGACTGTAGGGTGTTCATTATCTACTGAGGTGTCTTTTAAATGCTATATGCACTAGTTTATATAGAGAGCAACAGCTCAGAATTTCCTTTCTGGGTTGGTCTCCTTGATGCTTATTCCTCCAAAAATCATCACTAGCCCATCTTTGGAGTATTCCAGGAAAGATAAGGAAGAGAAGTAATGTGTTCCTCATTTATACCCTCAATTTTAAAGAAGTTTACCGTCCTTGACATTTTCCTCTACATATGCTTTGAAGGTACGTGTATGCATGCATGCGTATGTGTGCGGGGGTGGGGTATGTATGTGTGTATGGGATATCAGGATGATGAAAAGTTCTTTATAAAAAATTTTAAGAATATAATTTTGCTAATATATTTTACCCAGGACATGCTATAAGATGTGCATAACCTGGATAAAACTATATAATCACCTCCATATATTCAGGATCCAAACCTACATATTCAATCCACCATGAATCATCACCTTTATTATACCATTAATTTTATATCACTATATCATTTTATCATGTCACTATATTCTTGAAACAATTACATCGCGATAAATTTTTACATTTTTATTGCATTTATTTATTTAATGTGCGTGTATGTGTGTGTTTGTGCACATACATGTGGAGGTCAGAAGACAACTTGGGAGAGTCCATTCTCTTGAACTCTGATTATCAGACTTAGTGGCCAGTGCCATTGTCTACTGAGCCATCTTACAACCTACAACATGCATTTATATAGACTCATGTTGTAGTGGCCCTTATGATTTATCTATACATAGCCTCAAGTACATAGAAAGATATGTACAGGTTATATGCAATTATTATATCAATTCATATAAGGGACTTGTGTGTGGATGTGGTATCTGTGCAGAGTCCTGAACCAATCCTTTTTAGGTAGAAGGATGGCTATATTCGTAGATCCCTAAAACTGTGGCAGAGTTCATAACCTTTTACAGTGTGCAATTTGAAATCTTTATCTGATGATCTCTAGGTAACATGTAAGCAGTGTCAGTTCTCTTGTTGGTTTAGCTTAACACCTCCACACATTGTTGAGACATAATTCTGCCATTATGTATTATAGTCTCATTATTACAAACATTATATGAGGATATTTTCATGTCATTCACACAAACTCTATCTCCTGGTAGGTTTTGAACAGTATATGAGAGAATATTGCATCTTCAACTCATCTCATCAGTGATGACTCCAGTCTCTCTGTTTTATTTACAGCTCCAGCTAACTGCTGTCAGCCAGCCCACAAGCCAGCGTCACACTGACAACTGGATCATTCATACTGACAATTAAGGAAGATGGTACTAAGATAACTTTCTTCACGATACTGATAATCACATATAAAATGAAATGAGGTTGGCTTTTCTTGAGAGGTCATGGAAGATGCTCATTTCTAGGGCTCACCCTGGCCCCTTGATGTACGCAGATCCTCTGGAAGGATGGCAACAGAGTTTGGAGGACTTCGGGAAAAACTACATTTTATACCTACAAAATGATAGATATGATTTCCAAAGAAGCAGTAGATCACATGTTGACGACTTTATACTATTAGAATTTGTTTTGCTTTAATAGCTTTCTTATTTATCAAACAAACATCATTGGACTGTTTTAAGCAAGAGGTAACATGAAGTGGCATTTGACCTCAGGCTATTTTGACTTAATTAATGTTAAAACATTCGATTAAAATACTAATAGCTAAGCTGAATAAAATGTCAGAACATCTTTAAACTAGGCAAATGATAAAAATGTATTTATTCTCTAGATTTAAGTTTAAAAGAAGATACAAGTCAGTTTTCAAAATTGTGACTCTTTCTGAGTATTGGATAGCTAGAAGAGGGAAAAGATCCAGAAGTTGAGCTAGTTTAAAAAACTTTACTTCTTATTTTATTAATTTGTCAATAAAGGTTTAATTTGTTGCCTATTAATTATTAAAAAGAAAATCTACCCCTCATGCCACAGTCCATTCCTTGCCTGAATCAATCCCAGAAAATGATGCTGAAACCTATAGAGATTTCCCAATATAATCCTGCTGTATATGATAAGGCTCTGTATGGTTGTCTCCCAGCCTGGAGAGTTAAGTTATCCATTAAGTGTCCTCACTAGACTCAGCTATTGCTCTGAACATTGTTGTTTAAGCAGCATGCCCAAGAAGGTTTCAAAACAACTGAGGCAGTGTAATGGAATGCTGTAAGCCCTGGATGCAGGAGTGGAACTTCTACAACTCTGCTCTGTGTCATCTTTCTCAGGTTTCAGTTCTAGGTTAAGATCAACACTACAAGACTATGGATCTATGTATTGAGAAAAAGAAACGAGGTTCTCCAGGTAAAGAATAGAATAGGTTGGTACTGGAGAGATGGCTCAGTAGTTAAGAGCACTGGCTGTTCTTACAGAAGAGCCATCCATGTTCAAATACCAACACCCACATGGTGGCTAACAACCATCTGTAACTCCAGTTCCAAGGGATCCAACACCTTCTTCTCTCCTCTGTGGGCACACTTACACACATGCAGACATAACACTCATACACATAAAATAAATATAAATAAGTAAAAAAATTTTTTTAAAGAATAGGAGTCTGACTGAACAGTTTGTCATTATTTATTAAGCTGACCTGCTCACTCATAGTTCAGGAAACTCAAAGTTAAAGGGTTACAGAGCTCAAAACAGTAGATACATGATTCCTGCTCTCAAAAACAAACCACCTCATATTATCTGAGTAAAGCTAGAAGAGCTTCACTGAAGAATAGAAAATTAAGATGGCTTCGCATTTGGTCATGAGCCAGTTGTGGGCAAAACTTCTAAAGTGAGCAGGCCCAGAAAGAATGGCCTTCCATTTTAACCTTCAGCCCACTAGACCATCTCTTTGTCCTTTTAATAGCCACTTAATACTTTACTTTTATACATAGGCTTAAGAGGTAACAAACATACATACATCCTCACATATAAATATATGGCAATCAATTGTGTTGGGGACCCCTGTTGTGTAAAGTAGCAGTCTCTCCATGTCCGGATAGCCTATGGGCTCGGCTTCATATGCAGAGACTCCTTTTATCAGGAGGGTGCCTTCCCTGCATCTTTCTGACTCATCTTTTGAAGTAGCCATGGCCTCCGGCTCTGGAACTGCCAGCTTTTCCTGTGTGATTTTCAGGCAGTCTGACAGCCTGGCAGGAGCCCACTTCCATATGTAAATAGGGCATCCCACAAAGTACCTATCAGCTAAGGCTTTTACCACTACCCCCACAGTATAAAGTATCCTGGTTTCCCCTCAATAATTGGAGCTGGATCACCGAGACTTGGAGCTGAGCTAAGTCACTGAATAAAGGGGCTGTACCACTGACTGAGCTGAGTTCTGTGTCTTACTGCCTACGATCCAGCTTTCCCGGAGAGAGCTGTCTCTTCATAAACCAACTCACGGCCAGCTTTCGCTGTCCTGCACCTCCCCTCGTGACCCAGCAGCTGACGGTCCCAAACTTAGAGAGAGAGTGCACGGTGGATTGGGACAGAACCTGACCGGGCCAGCCCGGTAGCAGAGACCCTCAACGAAGTGGTGCGGGACCTGCCGCACCCCCAGGTGCACGCAGGAGACCGGCGCCACGCCCAGCAGCTGGCGCTCCGAGATCCCTGCGCGCCCATAAATTGCACATCCTCATTTGTCACTAAATTTTATAGAGCACTTTATATGAGAACTATTTAACCAAAGTTCTTGTTATACAAAATTTCGAAAGTGCTGCTTTGGGGAAAGTTGCCTGAAAAATCTTTTGGGGCTATGCATCTAAAATATAGAATCCTGACTCCATTTTCGAAAGCATAGTTTCTGGTCTCTGTGGATGCTGAAGGGTGGGTGAGAGCAGGGCATAGGTGGCTCTGCATTAATAGAAACATTCTAGCAAAGCATCTAAGACCTACCATGCAGAAACTCACTGTTATGTGGTCTCTATAGTTTGTACTCAGTTTTGATCAATTTTCAAATAATTAGTAAGGATATAAAAAAAGAAAGAAAAGATGAGCTATCCAGAAAATGAATAGTTACTCCTGAGATAGTTTATAACTTAGCTATATAATTTTTTATTTTTTAAAAATCAAATCAACTAGGAATCAATAAACATGGAGAAGTGAGCCCAATAGGAAGACATCTTGTTTGCCTTGAGTCATCTGCTGATGGTCAAGTGAGAGTCCCAGATACAGAGAGATATAGTGGGGTTTCACAGTGGCCTCATCAGCATGAAAAAAAAAAAAAACAATCCAAACTCAGAGTTCAAAGCCCAAAACAATTTGTGCTTTGGTGATGTTCCCAAGATTTTGATTTGGATACCTTAGGAATGAGGAATAAGTTAAAAAAAGTACAATACATTCACTAAACCGGACTATAATATTTGATCATAAAACAATTTTTAATGAATTATAAAAAATACTATACAGAATGTACTCTTTGACTATGGGAAGAATTCAATAGCAATAACATCAAGAACTATTTGAAAAAATATATGAAACAACATAGTTTTAAGTAATGCATTGGAAAGATTATAAATTAGAAAATATTATAAGCTGAATAACAATCAAAGTATGCATGTCAAATCTGAAGTGTGCAGATTAAGCAGTGATAGGATGGATTTTTATTGTTTTAAAATACAGACTCTGTTCAATAAAAAGAGGCTATATCCTCATTACTACAGCCATCTTAAATTGAAAATACTGTAAGTTGAAAATTCAAATGTCATATATAACCAAACACCATAGCCCAACCTAGCATAGCTTATATAAATTTGAACACTTACATTAATCTATTACTAAGAAAAATCATCTAATGAAAAGTCTATCATGTTGAATATCTCATGTAATTAATTGAATACTGTGAGAAAATGGAAATCAGACTGGTTACATATACACAGCCTGGCACCACAGTAAAGGCTGAAAGATTGTGAGCTGATATAAAGTAAAATGGAGATTTTTGCCTTCAAAGTAAGAAATTAGAAAAAATAAAAAGCAAAACAGCCAAAAGAATTAGAAAGAAGGAAATTAACAAAATTAAGAAATAAAAGGGCAAGGCATCATGGTGCACACGTTTAATCCCAGCATTTAAGAAGCAGAGGGATGTGGGTCTCTAAGAGTTTGAGGCCAGTGTGGTCTTCATAGTGAATTCCAGGCCAGCTGGGGCTATATAGTGAGACCCTGTCTCAGAAAAACTTTAGAAAATAAATAAATAAATAAATAAATGATAAAGGAAAGTCAAAGAAATACAGAAAAAATTAGAATCTTTGTGGTCTGTAATTTCAAGATTTATTGTAAAGCTACAGTAATTCAGACTGTGTCTTACTAAGGTGCCGTGACTAGCAGATTCTGCAACAAATAGAAACAGACGCCCAGAAACAACCACTGCTAGATACTCACCTATAGTTTGACAAGACAGAGGTCATTCAATATAGGAAAAACAAAGTCTTAGTAACAAAATCTGAAAAATAAATGGATAATCACCTGGGAAAACTGAAAATAATTTCTACCTCATACCATACCCAAAAATAGCTTAACGTGGATCCAAGACCTAAACACAAAAGCTAAAACCATATGTTTTGAAGGGAAAATATAAGAAAAATTTTGTCTGCTCATCTGTAGGCAAATATTTCTCAGATCATAGAAAAATATTTGCAAAAATGATAAGTTATCATTCATCAAAAAATTAAAATTTCTGCTTATCACAAGACACCATTAAAAATGAGTAGGCAAGCCACAAACAGGAAATAATATTTTCAGTACGTGTTCCAAAATGTAAGAAATAGCAAAGGACCAGAATATAAGATATAAAGAATTGTGATAATCAATAAAAATGGCAGGCTGGAGAGATGGCTCAGCAGTTAAGAACACTGGCTGTTCTTGCAGAAGACCTGGATTTGAATCCCAGAACCCACATGGCAGCTAACAACTGCCCATAACTCCAGTTACAGGGGATCTGACAGCCTCTTCTGCCTTCCGCAGGCACTGCACAACATGGGTGCACTTACCTACATGCATGCAATACACACATACACAAAAAATCATAAATAAAATATTAAAAATGGCTTACAGTTCAATCATGCACTTTAAAAACAAACATTATAGAGCCAATAAATAAATGAAAAAGTATTCAATATCGTTAGTCAACAGAGAAAAGAAAGTTAAAACTATAAGATCCCAGAATGGTGAAAAAATAAAGAAAATGACAAAATCAAATGTTTATTTGGTTGTAAAAGTTTGGCATAGTACACATACCACATGGGTGTGATTAAACACTGTCGGTGAGCACATAAAATGCTGTAACAACTTGTGAAATAGAGTGGCATACTTACACCCTTCTCAACCCTGGTATGGAATGTATAAACACACATGATACATACAAGGCAGAACTGGAGTGAGTGCAGTTAAAATGTTCTGAGGTCCTGGCATATACTATAACAGTAGCAATTTATATTGGGCTAAATCAAAGTGCATTTCATAATAGCTATAGGGAACACAGTATTAGTCACCTAAGATCTCATAACCAGGTGGCTTTAAGGAACTGAAGTTCATTCTGTCAGAGTTTCTGGTATTATGAGAACAAAATCAAGGTGTACGCAGGCCTGTGCTCCTTCTAAAGACCTTGGGAAGCATCTTTCCTGGTGTTTTCCAATTTCTTGTAACTCCCAGCAGTCAGTGAGTCTCTCTTTCTCTCTCTCTCTCTCTCGTCTCTCTCTCTCTCTCTCTCCATATATATATATTATGTATATAATATATATTATTGCTCCTGGTGAGAGCAATAATTCTTGGATTTAGTGTCTACTCTGGTCTGGTACAGCCTTGCTCAAACACAGATAACAAATAGTATATAACGTTTAGTCTTAATTCTCAATTACATTAAAGAACTCCTTAGAGGTTAGCAAAGCATACCCCTGAGTACAGCTGTAAGGGAACTTCCAGAGATGAATAGACCATAAGAGTTTAGACCTAATGACTCAAGGATCCTTGATATGACAGCATCACTGGAGGTGGTGAAAGGTGGAATCTGTGTCTTAGTGAATAAAGATCACTAGAAGCACTGTGGTCTCATCTTGTCCTATCTCCTGTATTTGTTTTCTGTTTCCTGTCTGTCAAGAGGTAAAGAACTATGTCCTGCCACACACTCCTACCATCGTGATGTTCTGCCCAAGAATGTGGGGCCAAGTGATCGTGGATGGAACCCTTTAAAACTATAAACCAAATGGATCTTTCCTTCTTCAACTTGTTTCTGTCAGATATGCGGATTCAGCAAGGCAACAGCAGTACAGAGGGGATGTAAAACTCTTACTTTCTGCAAAGAAGTAAAGGAGTGGATTCAAAGAGACGTGGAACAAGTGAACAAACAAAATCTAACAATGTGAAAGAAAATTTAAACCTAAATACAATCGCTATTATAATAGAAATTGACTCAAACATTTTAATTAGAAATGAAGATTTTCAAACTTGGGAAAACTTCAATTTCAAGGCACTTTTTAGAGACAAACTTAAATAAGAATAGGAAATGTTTGCAGCAAAATAACACATGATGTGGATGGTGATCAGAAGCAAGGTGACACTGTGGTGCTGATGGGAAAGTAGGCAATAAGATGTGAGGAACTCTTAGTGACAAAGGACCAGTTCCTAGGATGGAAAGAGAAAGTAACCAGGAAGATATAAAAATTCCAAATTTAAATATATATATATATAATCTCCACCTATTTTCCAGCTTATATAAATTAATACTTGAAGCCATTGAGACTTATGGGAGAATCATAATCTATACATCTCAGAATTGATGTGGGGGTGGGGAACAGACCAAAAACATCTTAAGGCCAGCCATAACTATACAGTGAGTTCCCGTCCAGTCTGGGCCACATATATTTGTGAACTTTTCTCACAAAACAATAACAGAAAATTCTGCAGAAAATCTGTAAAACACAATTAACAAGTGGTCAAGTTGACATCTACTAAACTTCAGGGGCTGGAGGGATGGCTCAGTGTTGAAGTGAAGAGCACTTGATGTTCTTGCAGAAGACTTGAGTTAATTAGTTCTCCTGCACCCAAATTGGGTACCTCACAACTCCCTCTAATTCTAACTTCAGGGACTCCAATGCCCTTTTATTGACCTCTGCAGGCACTATACTCACATAAACAAATCCACACATAGACATAAACATATATACACACAATTAAAAATAAAAATAAAATCTTCTTTAAAAAACCACTTCAAACAGTGCTTGCATTGTAATTATTTTTCAGGTGCACTTGGAGCATGCATACCAAACAACCACTGTAAGTACTGCAGCTGTCAGAATTTTTCAGTGTATTGACCCCATCTGTAAGTTCAGTGAATGCACTGAAATCTAGTGACTTATCAAAGACAAAAGAACTAAAAAATTTCCAGTTATTTAAAAATTGACAACAAATTTTAAAAAGAAACATATGTAGAAGTTAAATAATATTGTGAAGAAATGATTATGTCAACATGACATCAATCGTGGCACAGCAAAAATTGTGCTCAGAAGGAATTATGTGGCTTTACTGATCGCTATGTACTAGTAAGATGAACTGAAGCCAATAAATAAGGAGAAAGAAAAGGGGAATAAGCAGAAATTAGAAAGTGAACATTCAGTGAAAGGAATACCAAAGACTGGGATAAAATGTACAAACCTTTGGCGAGACTCGGAAATATGAGGGAAAAGGAGATCCCCATGGCACGGCAGGAAGTGGCGCCACAGGAGCCCCTGCCCTGGGATGGCAAAATGCAGGACGGTATGTGTTTTGCCCACAAAATTTCACTCAAAAAATTAAAAACAAATCTCTGAACAAATCATAACTATGAAATTGTCAAAAAAGAAATAGGGAATGTGTACAATTTTGTACCTATTTTAAAAAATCAAATCTGTAATTTAATACCACCCTACAAAGAAAATTCAAGGCCCAGATGGCATTACCAGTAAATTTATCCAAGTTTTACAAAGAAAAAAAAAAAAAGAAACCCTCAGAAAATAGAAGAAGAAAGAACAGTTTCTAATTTATTTCATAAGGACAGCATAACCTTGCTAGGAAAACCTCAAAGGACATTTACAAGAGAGAAAATCACTGACCTTTGTTTCTTATCAATTCAGGTAGGAAATCCCACTAAAGTATTTACAGTGCAAATTAATTGAACATGGACAATCCAATTGATGTTTAACAAATTCAGAATATAAAAGTCAAAATCATACACTTGTCTCTATAAGTTGATCAAATTTAATATCCATCAATGATTTGGGTGAAAAGTTTCTTCACAAACCAGACTAGAAGTAAACTTCTGGAACTTATCTTTCATTAAAAAATCTTCATAAACTACACAGTAAAGAATAAACTAGATTATAAAGTATTCAATATTTTGCTCCTTGAATCTGTACTACTCCAGATTTTTCTAATATCTTAGTTGTTCTCTCTCTTAGAGACAAGAGAGGAAGTAAAACCATAACACTTGAAAAGGAAGAGACAAGACTGCTGTTGGGCAACTTCTTGGTGCAGATGTAGAAAGCTGTATACCAGCTTATCCAGTAAGTGAATACACTCACTGAGTGTATTGGACATTTAGAAAATGTAACTATAAAATAAACAACTTATATTAATCACAAAATATTATGACAGAAAAATACAAAAGCCTAAGGAATAAATATAACCCTCCATGAACTAGAAAAACTGTCATTTTTAAAATACTAACTAGGCTGGGGATACGGCTCTGAGGTAGAATGCTTATCTGACAGGCATGAGGCCTTAGGTTTGATTGTCAGTAGGGTAAGCCATAAATAAACCCGCCACCTGTTACCAAATTGACCTCTTGTTCAATGAGATTGCAATAAGAATATTAAAAACTTTAAATAGAAATCAATAAACTAGTTCTAACATTCACGTGTAAATGCTGTACAGCAGTGAACAGTGGACCAAGATTAACCCAATTAGTTGAAAAGAACACTATTAAATGACTTACAGTGCTAAAAATGACAGGTTAATATAAAGAAACATTAATTGAGGAAGGATGATCCTGGTTCAAAGTCAAATGGTCTAGTAGATGGGAACTGAGACTCCAGACACCGCCTTGGTATGGACACCAGACTTACGATCATGCTGGAGCTTCTCAATGATTGGAACTAAATAAATGGAATTTCTAAAACAGAAAAAGATGTTATCATTCAAAGACAATGTGACACACACGTACATATATATATATATAATATATATATATATGATGGAGCATTAATCAGCCATAAAAAAGAATGAAACCTTGCCACATGCAACCAATGGATGGAACTGGAAGTTATTATGTGAAGTGAAATAAGCTAGGCACAGAAAAACAAAACAAAAGTTACATGTTTTCTTTCATATGCAGAACCTAAATAGTGTGTCTGAAAAGGTACCGAGTTGCTATTACTATGGCCTGGGGGTATGTGGGATGGGAAGAGGAGGGTGGGGAAATGAAGAAATTTGATCAGCACACACTGTAGGTGTATAAGAAAATATCACACTGAACTTCATTAGTATGTGTAATTAATAGGTTAATAAAATGATTAAAAAATACTACTTTCATTTAAGAGAAAATATATGATAATTTCAGGAATGTAAATCATTTGACAAATTAAAGTAGAAAAACTGATGTTAGAAGTTAATAAAAGATGACCTTCTGGTTTGTCCAAAGAGGCAAAAGTTAGTGAAAAGAAAATTCACAGATGGGTAGGGAAAGACCTGTGACGTGTGTATTCAGTAAACGACGCACAGCGAGTGAGTTCAAAAGAAAAAGAGTTTGACTTTTAAAACATATTAAGGAATAAAAGTACATTATTTCTTTTCTTTCTCTTTTGGCTTTCTTTTACTAAAAAGCAATACAAGGTGAGTTTGCATCTGACTCTTACACTTAAAGGCTGTTGACCCTTAAAAAAACAAACTACAAATCATAGCATTCATGCTTGGCATTAACTATGTATTTTTTTCTTGGCAAGTTTGTTAAAAAATTTTCCCAGTATGAATGTGAGTTTTATGATTTTGTATTTTGGCAAGTAGAGTTTTCCTACTTCTAATTTAATATCTTTTGATATTACTATTACCATTTAATGATATCAATTGTTTTTAATCTCATAAAATATATATTACTGAATTGTGTGATTTTTTATTATTTGTGTGATTTATTACTGAAAATATTTGTCCTTAAGTATACCGATTTGATTTATTCACATTTTTATTAGCTCTATTTGCTTTTTAAAAATCCTCTTGGTATACTGTTCTTTTACATTTACTACCTAAATTAAGTAAAAAATTTAACTTGCTTTCTAAAAAATTAGGCCATCTGCAATGTATTTTAAACATTTTTCTTTTTTGTAAATTTTATTGAATTTTTGTGTATTTCATACAGAAAATATTAATCATCTTTATACCCCCTTCCCCATTGGCCCCTTCCATAACCCCCCCCAACACACACACACACACACACACTGGAATTCATGTATTCTGTCATTTGTGTTAAGGCCTATCGTGTCATTACTATCCTCATGAGTCCCTCCCTCAGTGCAAGTTTATCTACTGAGGTCTATTCAGCCTATCTAGGGTTCCCCCCGCCCACTTTTAAGAAAATCAGCTGTTCCTCATCTAACAGTGATCAGTTGCCAATAATTCTTTGGCTAAGATTGGAGCCTGCTGTCCATTTCCACAGTTCTGTGCTGGGGTTTGTCTGCTTGAGTTTGCATGGGTCTTATGCATGCTGACACCATTGCTGTAGGTTCACATCAGCATTAATCTCTCTCTGGGTTTCTTTGTGTATGATGTATGTGTGTGCAAAGTATTCATATGTGTGCATGGGTACATGCCAATGGAGACCAGAGCTTAGGTCCATGGTCACTCTGAACTTTAATTTTTAGTGACAGAGTCTGAATTTAGAGCTCATTATTTGGCCAGGCTTGTTGGCCATGAGCTCCAGGAATCTATGTGTCTCTATCTTCTCAGTGCTGGGATTACAGCCACATGCCACCACTCCTGCATTTTTATGAGGTGCTGAAGAGCTGAACTCAGGTCCTCATGCTTATGTTATGAGCACTTTACCAGTGAACCCACATCCCATCCTGTAATCTTCTAATTTGTAAAGCCCATGTGCAATGCAGCACAACTAGAGATTATTAATTCCACACAAATATTGAAAACAACCATTAATTAAACTATCTTTTGAAGATGCCCACAAAAAGTAACAGAAATAGCAATAACTTCTATTCATTGTGACCCTATCTGTATAAAGCATTTATATTATTCAGCCTATTCCACAATGGTCCTGGAAGTAGATTGTTTTACAGGTGAGAATTCAATGGACCTGAAGGAATTGTTCCATCACTCTTCAGTAAGAACAAAAGGTGAAAGTCACATCTCCATTGGGCTAAGAAGCCTCTGCACTATACCTTGGCCTCTTAGTAAGCTGGAGGATCTCTGTTCAATAGAGAGCTAAGGCAAGGGCTCTTTGAGTGCTGTCATTTTTCCTCCAAGCCACCTCACTCCAAGACCATAGTGCAATGTGATCACAGGATGCAACTCTTCTGAAAACCCCACATATTCCTTCCAGGTCTTGAACAAATTCATAAAAGCTCTAAGAAAATTTCTTCCGCCACATAGAGGCAAGAAGGGAAACATTTCTATGATCTCAACTCACAACTGCCCTTCAAGTTCAAGCTACACAACTCTTAACCAAATTCTGTATTGGCCCATTTTCCCTCTCACCACTAAGGCATTCAGCTTTGTGTTAACATTTGTCCAAAGTCTCTATTTCTCAACTTTCTATTTGTTTTATAATGCATGGTCTTCCTGATTTTCTCTTTTAGAGTGTAACTTTCTTATTGCTTATATCTGCATTAAAAAGAAGCCTACATCCCTGCAGGCTAGATTTCACAATGCTGGGAGGTGAGGGGAGATCTCAATGGCCTGACCCAGTGCTGGATCCTTTATGCAACAGTGCAGACCTACCAAGCATGATGTGTCCACTGGTGCATAGTGGCAATACTGTTTATGGAGATAACCAACCACTTTCTCAACTGGATTTGAAGCTTGTTCCACAGGAAAGAATTCATGCCTGGTACTGCAAATATTGTCAACAGCCATGGTTAAGAAAGTCATAGTCATAAGGGAACTTGTGATGTCATTTTACTAAATGATTGTGTTGGCAAACAGCCTACGAAATGTTTGAGTTTATAGCCATAGATACGTATTCCTCTCAGTCTTGGTCAGAGAGGCTTCTTATTGCAGTTGGCAGTGGTTAATACAGAGACTCATAGATGCTCAAAGTGCAGAAAATAAGTGACTGTCACTGTTCAGCCACAGATGGGTTATCTGTATCATCCCCACCCTCAAGGCTCAGGATATCCTGGAAAGAATGTAAGAGCCAGAAGACAGAGAGAAGTGCTGTGAATTGCTATCCTCTGGTCATGACATGACCATTGCACATATGAACCTACAGGAGCTGTGGTTACCTGAACAAGACCTGTACAAGATCAAGCCAGTTAAAATTCCATTTTATATGGGGAGTGGCTCACAATGTTCGGCCCTTAGCTGAGGAGCTGTTGGCAGTTGATGGCTGCTGGGAGAGGGAGAGTCACTTTTCTCTGGGGGGTGTCTAGTGGTAGGTTGCCCATTCTCGGGTGTGTGACACCACATTCATGTGCATAGAGCAGTAGCAATTGAGCTCAGTGGGTTAAAATTTTGGAAAATAAAGAGGGCATAAAGTTCAGAAGGAGGTATGTTGGGGAATTGGAGGGAGGGAAGGGGTCAATAAGCTCAAGATTACATTGTACACATGTACAAAATTTTCAAAGAATAAATTTAATGAAAGAAACCTACAGTATTCTAAAGTCAGATGAAGCCAAGTGGTTATTAATGGACTATCTTTTCTAATTGTTTGAATATTAAGAAACAAATCCTGTTAACACATAGCTGGGATTTTGCCATGAAGTCAGCCCAAAAGCTGAGAGGACAAATTATGTCGCTTACGTTCTTTGTCATTTGCTTGAATCACACAACTTTAGGCAGCCTACACTGTACACGGATCTGTGCAGATCCTTCAGTAGGATGGAAGAAATGGCACCTGAGAGGGTGTGACTCACATTCTCGCTCACAGCAGTAGGCTGGTGGGACCCAGCAGGGGTGGAAACAGGAAATCTTGGCCACCTAGCTGACAAATTATCTGAGCTCCAGAGTGCCTGCTCAGCCCCAAAAGTCTGTACCTGGCCATTTTCCAGACAATCTTGTTGCTTATGCAACTATCAATGAGGCCTTTCTGTCTGGCCATCTTCAAGATTTCTGCCATTTGTCCCAGTTGAAAGGAGCAAAATTTTAGGCTTATTTACACAAGAGTATAAAACTTTAGAGCATATGGCTACAAACCACCTTTGCTTCAAAAAGTACAGCAAAGGCTGGTGGGAACCAGCATACGATCCAAACTGTACTCGTCTTGAATTCCAGTTATGCCACTCAGTGTTGAGACATCTCTGGGCTTCATTTTCTCCATCTACTAGCAGGCAAGTGACAGTGCTTTCCTCAAAGGGGTGTTGTCAAGACTGAACAACCTGTGTGTGTGTGTGTGTGTGTGTGTGTGTGTGTGTGTGTGTGTATCTCATGCCTCCAAAGGAGTAAACATTTTGTACATTTCACCAAATCATTATCTTAACTTTTGGCGTATTTTAATCCTCGGCACCTTTCTTTCTCTCTCTTCCTCTGGTCCATTTTCTCATTTGCTTCTATGTCATCTTTGTAAGCAGTCTTACATCCTACAAGAAAAACACAGTCAGTAGATAGAGTATTATGATAAATAAATAATAAATAAATAGAAGAAAAAAAGGAAGGAGGAAGAAAAAATGAATATTATATATGGAGTTGTTCAGGCAAAACATTCATGATCTACTCCTTTGCAGAAGGCTGTTTGCTCTCTAGTTTTCATGGTCTCTACTTATGGAGCATTTCTGAGAAAAGATAATATGATTATTTAAACCAGAGCTAGAGCACTGTCTTTGTCTACCCTTCCAAAGACCACGTTCTGTAGTACCTAGTCAACTCCCCCGTTTCTAATAGACCAGGAATTCTTTCCTTAGCACTACACCAGAAAGTTAGAACCCATTAGGGCTGGCTGATCTCTGAGATGAAGAAAAGACATTCTCATTGGCTCTGCATCTTGATCAAAGTGTCTCCCCTTCCTCTGAACTTAGTTGGCGGCTTTAACACTTTAGGGAGGTGGGTCATGGTTCTCCCTTTCAGGTACTGAAATCATCTGTGGCTTCACAGGGAGGTGGCTCTTCAGATGATCCAGTCAAGGTTAATTAAATTTTACAATTTATGTGTTTATACCTTGCTTCCACAAATGATTCAAGGATTATTATTAATACACCTGTAGAAATGAGCTTATTTCCCCACATTGTATATGAATATAATAACTGTGTCTTTAAAATGGTTTCTGTCTAAAAAGAATAAAATTCACTAATAAAGATAATATAAGTGACAACTCCAACATATACCAGGTCTAACTCTCTTTGTGGCTTTGGGGTCAGGAATAACAAAAGCCCTGGAACAGGATAGATTCGATGTCAGCCACAATATAAATAAATGGTAACTAGTATCACATGAGGCCTAAAGTAGTATGTGTATACGATACTGAATGCTGTAGCAATAAGCTGGAGCACTCAGGAGATGCCTCTCAAGATGCTTTCTCTGTGACTATGTGACTTTTAGCAACTGATTAATCTTTATATGTCAATATCTTCTTTTCTATAAAATGAGGAAGACATCAAATAAAAGGCATTGTTAACAATCTTTTCAATAATTTGACCCTTATAAAACTTACCACAATTTAGTCTTATAGTCCAAGACTATTTAATATGGTCTACAATTTAATATACTCTTAAATTGATTGACACTCTTTAAAGATACTGAAAACATTTTCTGAGCACCTCTTCCCTCCTTCTTTAAATTTCCATCTCTGTAACAGCTTTAACACTAAGAATAGAGAACAGCATTGAAATGAGCCATATACTTTTGCATTTATATCGAAAAATTCTGCATGGCTTTATTTGCCTGCATGGTTAGATATTTAGCTCTTTAATTCCAGTGCAGCAATTCATCTGTCTCATACACGCCTATGAATAGAGTGTATCTGATTTTTTTTTTTTAATTACAGTCACAAGGCACACCATTACAACTGAGCTCTGCTTCCTACTGGGAGAGCATGTTCATTTTCCTTGCAAGATTGTACATGAACAATGGTTACTGAAATAAGTGAAATCACAGCGTCTAAAAATAGATACAGGTATATTTCTTGCTACTTGCATTTAATTCACACAGTCACAATCCTTCTTACAGGTATCGACTCTGTGATATTTGATCCTTGGAAGGGGTTCTTGATTTGTGGTTCTCTGTGCATATTATTTTCAGGAGTAAAAAAAAAAAAGCCAGGGCTACCTGAAGGTTGCAGAATAACTCAAAGCATAGTATCTCTTTTTTTTCCCCTCTGCTAACTGCCATTTGCTCACTCTCCAATTAATTCTTCGCGCCCGCCCTCCTCCCACCTACACACTCTCGCATGCGATCTGTCTTAGTCACTTGCCGCTCTCCACTAGAAGCAGCATAGTAGCACCTTGATGGATATTCATGGCAATTATCTCACAGCTCCTTGGTGGAACGCACTTCTTTCTTCCAGCAAATTTTTAGGTTGCTTAAGGCCAACCTCACTGCAATGCAAAAGGAGGTATTAATAAAGCCTTTTCCTAAGGAATAATTACTTGCTTTGTTTTGTTAAAGTTTACAATGACTCTCCAAGAGGAACATGAGGTGGGGTGGTTTAAAGGGTGCAGGATGGGTGGGTGAACAGCCTGGGGAGGGAGGTGCAATCTCTGACCTGGCAGCAAAGTTCTGAAAAGAAGGAAACACTGCTCTTGAGAAAGCCTCATCTTTGAGGAGCAGAGCACAAGAGATGGGCTGAAATACATTTCGTGCAGTGTTCTAGTTACTACGTTGCAACACGGAAGTGCATAGATAGATGCACCAGCACACACAGGTAGCCACATGCACTGCTGCTCTGCAGCAATAACTCAGAACTAAGCAAGTGTGTTCACAGAATGTCTCCACAGCACATAGACTAGGCAGCAAAAGTCTCATTTGTTTTCTTTTGATTTAAGACAGTCTCAGTGTGTGGTCCAGCCTGGCCTGAACCTGTCCTCCTGCCTCAGTCACCCAAATGATAGCATTCAGACATGTGCCACCACACCTGGTTGACAGCAAATATTTTGAAGACAGGCAGTGTACTTCCTGTCCTCAGCCTCTCTCTGGGTACATGGCCATGGCGAATGAACAGGTGTTCTGACCAAGTAATCACGATAATTATTTTAATAACATTATTTTATTCAATATTACACTCACTAAAATACTACAAGAGCTATACTCCTAGAATCTTTATTGTGTAGACAAGAAAACTGAGTTTAAAATTTTACTTGTCTATCTAAGATCTATCCCAAGTCCACCATCATGATAGCTAAATATATACTTTCTACAATTTTCATGAAAAACCTGAGCATTTATCTTTATGGTCACAAATCTATGGGAATAAAACACCAATTGGCCTTTAAAGTTTATTTTCACTCAGGAGATTTTCATAATAAATGATTGCATTCTTGTGCTGGAGAGCTGCCTCAGCAAGTAAGCCTGTTGGCCTGAGTTCCACCACTGGGCATATGTGGAAGAAGGAGAGAACCAACTTGCAATAGCAAGTTTGTCTTCTGACCTCCATATGTGTGGATCCACACAGATGCACAGATACACACACATACCCACACTGATACACACACATATACGTACACACAGAAATAAATAAACATGATAAAAATCAAATGATCATATTCTCATTCTCTAAAGCTCGGAAAGTGAAAAACTGAAATAAAAATTGAGCCTACAGGGAAAGAAACTGAAGGTCTTTATTTTGTGTTATTTGAAAATAAATCTCAGATTGCTTCAATGGAAATAAAAGAATTTTGAGGATAAAGATAAGAGATAAAGACTTTTGGGGGGTCTGGAGGCATATAATATCACTTCACACAACAGAGTTAACCTAGGATTTATAGAATATGGATCCCTGCTCTCAGCAGTCAGCATTCACAGTGGAGTGAGAGTAGGTCAGACCTAACAAAGGTTGGTAACGCCTATCCTGATCCAGTATTTTGAAATCCACAAACCATTGATCTGATTTCATCCCTGTAACGATAGTGTGAAATGGAATTCATCACCCCTCTTCTAGAAATAAGAACATTTGATTTTAGAGAGGTTCAATGACTTTGCCAATGCTAGGTCTTCTTTTAATCCTAAATTAGGGTTTATTGTGGCTGCTTTGTAATGATGATTATAAGGATAACAATCATGATGATGCTGGTGTATTGAGTTCTCCCTATGGTAGGTGTCTGTCCCAGGTGCCTTTCATGGATTAATTCATCCACCAATGCAATAATCCCCAGCAATTTCACTGCTTAAACTTCATTCAGCACTTACAAACTTTCACTTACCGTTGGTACTGTGTAGTTATCCCCTTCACGGTTCTGGAATCCAGAGTGTTTATGCTAGATTGTGTGAAATGCTAGACAGAGACATGAAGAAGCAGATGGCTACCCTCAGGCCTGGAAAGAGAAAATGGACTCTGACTAAAGAGAAGGATCACTATTATTCCATGTGATAAAAAGGCCAATATTGTTTCCCTGACTCAAACACATTCCAAACAAAGTAAATGCAGGATTTCTTTCATCTTTTTCCAGCTTAGTGCTAATGAGAAGTGCAGTTGTCTTTACTTGACTATACACAGAGTTTGCAGAATACTAGTGATATTTCACTACCTTCGAATTCCAGTCTCTATTTTTTTATTGTAAAACATTTATTCAAGAGTAATGCAAATTTCAATTTGGCAAAAGACATCAACATCAAATTTAATAATGGGCAATAGGCTTGAATATATAACTAAAACCTCCTCTACAATGCATTGTAGAATGTCTTTAGCATGTTTCCATCCTTTGTTGTCACTGGCTGAGACTTTCACAGCTTTGCAAAGTAGAGTCTGAGATCTCTTCGTTAATTACTTTGAAAACCTTGAAAATAGATGTCAGAAAGAGTTCAAAGCAGTCAAGAGTCAAGTCAAAACATGTTGTGAAATCAGAAGACCTCCATGAGAGCCTTTTAAGACTTAATTTTGTGCCATGAGACAGAATGTGCTGAAAATTAGGCTCATATTCTAATTATAAGGGTAAAAGAACCAAACAGAATTGGTTATACCTCCTCAGAATGTCACCTGTGCTCAACTGGGCTTGAGAAGAAAGGCCTGGTACTCTGAGATCGGGCATCAGGATAGCTGACTGGGTGAGCCTGAGAGACTGGACTAAATTTACCTTTACTCACTAGTCCAGTGAAGAATCTCTTCTCCCTAGTAGGCAGCAAGAGTCTTAGGAGGGACTCTCTAGAGACCTCAGTGGGCACAGTCTTGCACTTGTCCAGGCTTTGTCCTGCTTCCTCTCATCAGTTCTCACAGGTTATAGGAAAGCTCTAACAGAAACACAGCCTCTTCTCTGAAAAGAACTTGAATAGACACCTAAAAAATTAAAACCCAATCCATGCTTGGCAGAAGGAACACCTGTCCTGCTTGTCATCTTGCCAGTTTTCTCCTTTATCTTCTCTTTGCCCTTCATCAGAATAATGTGCTTTCTACGGCATGAGGTAGTGGATGCTTATTCTAAGCAATGGGATTGACAAAATAAAGTTTAGTGGTCTTTAGACAATTTAGTAGTAATGGAAAACCATTATGAAAGGAAAAGAGTCTATGCTAAATTCAAACCTAGCTTTAACCCTAAACAATTGACAGTAATCATAATCAGGTCATTTGTTGAAAGATTTCTGAACAATCTAAATCATGTTTGAAATGAAATGAAAATTAGAAATATCAACACAGTAAACTTTATAGAAAGGATTCCTCAACATATATACATATGAAATGTATACTTATATATCATGTCTACACACACTAGACACACATATCTATGGAGCTGAGCATGCCCGGTCCCTGAAACATAGAAACTGAATCAAAGAGCATCCTTTTCTTTCCCAGTATTGTCAGAGTAGCTCTGTTTGCTCCTAGAATTGTATGCAGCAAGATCTATTTCTTGAGAAGGGCCCTGAATCCAAGGCTTAGACTACAGTGTTATGGGATGGATATTTGTGAAGAACTGTTTACTAAAAAATGACTGGCACTACTGCAATCTATAATAAATGTAAATTGTTCGGCGCCATTGCCTGTGGACTGTAATAGTAAATTTGACATGTCATCTGACTGAGTTAAAGGGAAAAAGGGCCAGTAAACCATTATTTCGTGGCACGTCTGAAGACTCTGAAGATGACCGAAAGAGAAAAGTGGTTGGAGCAGTAAGGAAGCTGGATGAGTAAGGAAGATGGCCCTCACCGGCATGGATGAGGATTGTCTAAGTCATCGAGAGCCCATGCAGAAGACTGATGGGTGAATGAGGGCTCACTGGCCCCTGAATTCTGGAGCTGAGACATTAATCCTCTCCTGTCTCTTACACCAGAGCTCCAGATTTGTGAGCATTCCCACCCCAGTCCTGGGACCCAGTCTTTCACTGCCTAGACCTCAGACTGAAAGTTACATATCAATTTCCATAATGGTTCTCAGGCTTGTGAACCACCAAGTCTTCTCCTGGCACGTGGCTTTCAGACTGGCTATCCTGAGAGTTCTCAGTATCCATAATTACGTCCAACTAGTCTCACAATAAATCCCCTCATGATACATCTATATTCAACCTATTAGTGCTTTTTCCCTACAGAACTTTAATACGTATTTGATTCAGCTTGTTGGGAGAACAGTGTGAGTAAGGTGACTATACTTCCCAGTTTACCCAGCACAGTCCCAAGTTGTGTTTTGCTGACCTAGAGTAATTTTCAAGAGTTTCCTTAGTCTAGACAACAGATTATCAATTACTCGGGAGATGCATAATCTGAAGAAAAACAGTTGAAGTTTTACTTCTTCATTACTGTATCAAATAGGTTAATTAAATTCTAAGCCTCAGATTCCTCATCTATAAAACAGGAATAAGCATGAAAATGATCATAAGCTTGCAAGGATTCCATATATTGATTAATAAGCTACTTAAAATAGTGCTTGGCTCATAAATCCATATGATCCTTTATTTCTGTCATTTTGAGATGCTTTCCTGATCCAGAACAGATAACACAGGAGCCCATCTTCACATTCAAAAGTGGTACCCTCTACTCCCCCAGCACATGCTCTCTCCATTCACAGTTACCCCTCGTGGTGTCCCCTCAGGAGATTCATAACTAAGCCTTTTGCCTCTGTTAGAGGTGCAGCTCCTTGGCTCCCCTTCCAGACCTAGTTTTAAACATGCCTCTTTTGAAATAAACTCCATCGTTGCCCACCAATTTAAAACTGAATTTTGAAAATAGCTTATCGTTAGAATTCACAGGAAGTCACATCCGTCATTCTGGGAGTGCCAAGAAGGAGAGGCCTGGAACTTTTCCTGATCTGTCTTCTGTTCCTCTCTGAGTGGGCGTTCACACTCATACACCCTGCGCTTGGCCAGGAAGGCTTACCTCTGGCGAGGAGGGTATATGGGAAGCAGTGAAATTGTAGCTGGGAGCAGATGCCAGCGTGGAGGTGGCATGATGGTCCTGCAGTATCGGAGTTCCCGCTGAGAAAGAGATGGCACTGGAAATGATGCTGTAATTGTCCTCAACACTGTAGCTCAGTTCACGGAGAACAGAAAACTATTATTTAAACAGATGGCAAGCCTGTCCATCCATAACCAGGCATTTAATGAGATAAAGCAGAGCGGGCAGGGTTGTAAGTGTGTGGGGCCAGACCATTTTGAAAGACATCAACTTAATTGCACTTCTATTTTTGTGAAATCAGTTCCCAAATGCCTATGTTGCCCTTTGGTCTACCTTCCTTTTGTCTCTTTATTTTTGTCTCTCCTGCTTTCTGATTTGGGGGTCATAATCAGGTTAACATTTCCTTATTGCTTCTAGTCTTATGGTTTTTCAATAGGAAATGGACCTAGGGACACCTTGGGAGGTGGAAGCCAGAGGGCCTGGGTTGGGTCTTCTGCCAGGTCTTGATACTCATTCCTTCTTCCATAACACTCTGCTTGTAAACTCATAGAATTTCTTTAAGTTAGCAAAATGTATAACCCCAGATAGGTGCTGTTTATGGGCTGAATCTGAAAGGTTCCCCATGGGCTCTTTTGAGTGCTTGTTCTGTGGTGGTTACTGGGGCTCGTTGGAGAGGCTGTGGAAACTCTATGAGGTGGTATCTGGCTGGAAGAAGCTGGTTTCTAGGGGTAGGCTTTTGACTATTACTGCATCTGCTGGTCCTGGGACCTAATCTCTGCTTTCTGGTCCATCACAGTGTGAACAAACCCTTCTACCTGTACCTGCTTCTATGACTAACCTGTTCTGCCCTGCCTTGTCTGTCATAAGGGATGGAAACTCTAAAATCATGAGTCAAAGCAAACCCTACCTTAAGCTGTTTCTACCAGGCACTTGACAAAAGAAACACAAATGCAACTACTATCACGTTCAGTTTTTTAAAAGTAGCTGCTCTTATAACACTCAAGATATTTATTGATTGATTGGAAGCTGAGGACTGAATTTACAGCCTCTGCATGCTAACTGAATACTCTACCACTAAGCTATACTCCAGTCCTTGTTTTTCATTTGTAACATTTAAAAGTTTTTGAGATTTCATGATTTTGTCTTTCTTTGCCACTGAGTAGAACTTCATTGTGTAAATGTACCACGTGAAATTTGCAGGTAAATGGATGGAACTAGAAACTGTTATGCTAAGTGAAATAACATAGACTCAGACAAACAAACGACATATGTTCTCCCTCATATGTGGATCCTAGCACCAAATCCTTATAAGTGAGTATGTATCCAGACATAACTACAGGAACCAGGATAATGAAAAGGAAGCAGGGAGGTAAAGGGAAAGAAAGAATCTGAGAGAGAACAGTAGGAGACAGAGAGAAATAAATAAATATGGGTTATTTACATGGCAGGGGGACAGAGGATTATACAAGGAACCTTGGGGATAAAGGGAAAGAAGGAGCTCAAGAGAGGTGGGACCATAGGAGAAGGGTATTATCAAGGAAGAAATGGGAAAACCATGGTGGAAGGCAAAGATAAAATAGGGAATATATGATGTTAGGAATTGAACCTGGGTCCTTTGTAAGGGTGGACAGTGTTCTTAACCATTAAGCACTTTAAATGGGCAAATCATGGTGGAAGGGTTAGACTGAGAGAGAGAGAGAGAGAGAGAGAGAGAGAGAGAGAGAGAGATAATGCCTAGCTAGTTAAAAAAAAAAACAGAGGAAATCATATTAACCCAACAACCTGATGACAAATTACACATACATTATCGCTACATGAGTCCATGTGCATAGCTAAAGGCTACATAACAAGAAACAGTGCCAGACAGGAAAAACCTTCCTTTGAGTTGTTGGTCAGGGTGGTCCAAAAGACTCCCAAAATTACTCAGACTATTGCCACAGCCCTAATGGCCTTCCAGAACTTGAAGGTAAGACCCTACTGGTAAAGACAGAACATACTTTGGACACAGGATTTGGAGCAATAGAGCTGCAACTGACCTGAAACCACTTCTGAAGGCTAGCTCTCAGAGCCTTGGAGAGTGCTAGGAAGGTGCCAAGGGAAAACATGAACTGATGATCCAGCAACAGCTTCAAGAACAAATAACCACATCAATGGTCAGCACAGCATATGACATTGGTGTAGTAGTGGCACTTTTATCTTGGGGGCAATCAACAACTACCTAATTGGACTAAAAGCCCACTAAATGGGAGGAAACACATGTGGTACTGTAAACATAACCAAATACATGTGGGTGGAGTGGTCATAGATCTTAGAGAAAACCCCAAGACTGTCACATCCCTAGACTAATGTGATTTCAAGTGCTAAATATGTATCCTTATATTTACAGACAAATACCCCACTCACCACTCATCAAAGAAGCTCATTTTTCACCAGTCAGAGATTATTACCAAGTATCACAACTGGTCACACATGGACATTGTCTAATTGTCCAGGCCTAAGTGATACATTTACAATACAACCTATGCAACCTAAGGCTTATGGAACATGGAACAGGGGTAAAGAAGAGGATACTAATGAATCAGTTCTCATTAATGAAGCTCCCTCATGCAGTGGTGGGCCAGGTACACAAAAGGTCACAAATGGCCAAAGTGTAGAGATCAAGAATCTGCTGAATGCTGGTCCTTAGATGGGACTCCTTTATTAAACTTCATCCACCCAAGGCTCAGGAACCATCATTGAAGAGGGGATGGAAAAATTATGAGCCAGGCAAGAGGTGAAGGATCATATGGAAACAGAGTCTTACGAGTCCCTGGAAACCTGCTCATATGATTCTATGGCAATTGTGTCAGCATACACAAGTCCCAAGAAAACTCAGGCAGACAAAAACCCAGCATAGAACTGGGAAAATGAACCACAGTCTTATCTCAAGAAATACTGGCAACTGGTTGCTGCTAGGTGAAGAAGAGCTTCCTGAAATAAGAGACTCTAGATAGGTTGACTAGACCTCAGTGGATGGACTTGCACTGGGGAATGTCTGGAGACGCTGTGACTGAATTTCTATCAACGGGGACTCAGCCAGATATGCAATTTGTGTGCACACCTACCTGGAAGTTTTACATGGGTATCTGTTGGCTGAGTTTCTCCACCAGCCCAACCTGGACTGCCCCTTCTTCCTGGGAATACACAAAGATACTCATCTGGATGCTGGGGGGATGTCCCCCACCATTTAGGTCAATAGCCCTAGTCCGCACATCCCAGCTGCCCTCTTTCAATAAACAATTGTTACTACTCTGATCTCATCTTATCTGATCTATCTCATGGACCTTCTTTGGCCACAAGAAACCATCTTCAAAATACCTGGAAGGACTGCCGGGCTTGCTTGGAACACAGTGATGATAGTGCAACTTTGGTGGGGGGGGCACACCCATATAGCCCATGTTCTGTCAGTATGCTCAGTAAACTCATTGGTTCACTTTGGTGGAATCTTGTTTAAAGAAAGGAAATGCTGGGCAGCACTTGCTTGACTCTAAAAGGTGTGTGTGTGTGTGTGTGTGTGTGTGTGTGTGTGTGTGTGTTAATTAGTGAAAGAACAAAAGGCCACTCTACCTACACTCACAGACCCTTGCCTGACTTTACAACTTTCCCTTTTAGACATAAGTACAGAAGATGTCAAAGGGCCAAAGGAACTCCTCTGGCACCATGCTTTTTCATATATACATGCCCCCATGTTACTTAGTGTGTATCCTGTTACTTAGTGTGCATTTAGCTTCTTTAGGACACAGTTTGCTATGAATTCTACTACCATCAAGGGTTTCTAAGAGCTGTCAAGAACAAAAGAGCATGCGACTATCTTAAGACACAAATGCCATAGTGATCTGGTACACAGAATACCTGTTTGCAATGAATGATCCTCCTTGCTGAAGGACTGGCTGATACTCTGACCAATACCAACTTGGGGAGGAAAGGGTTTATTTTGCTTACAGCTCCTGGGCCTCACACACCGTTCATCCTGAATGAGGGAGCCCAAGGTAAGAAATCAGGGCAGGAACCTGGAGGCAGGAAGAAGCTAAAAGCACAGGCCATGGAGGAATGCTGCTTACTGGCTATCCAACACAATTGACCCCTTGCCAACTTCACACACACACACCACCACCACCACCACCACCACCACCACCACCACCACCACCACTATTAATTAAACCACAGTCTTTGTTGTGAGGTATTTCACCAGAGAAGACCACCTAGGCACAAAATATTGCCAAAAGAAAGCCTTTATAGCTGGCCTGGCCAGTAACTATACAGGGCAATGGATCCCAAGTGCCATTCTTAGGGCAAGTAAGCTTTTACAAAGGAAAAACACATCTGGGGGTGAAAAGTTTAAGTTTCCAAGTTTAGGGTTAGAAAGCCGCCCCCCAACCATCTCTACACTGTAAGAGCAAGTCAAGTGGAAAGTACGGAAGCCATAAATCTGCCATTAGCAGGAGCAACCAGGTACACACTGACCTGTTCTTGGTGCAACTGGGTCAAACTTTTCCATTTCCACATTTTGAGTTAACTGCCTTTATCTTTAACTGCTGGGTTTGGCTGAGGCTTGCTTGTAACATGGGACTCATGGATGACAGAGTATATGGGTTCTAGTGGGGGAGATATGGGAGGGCGCCAATGGGGATGGGGGTATAAAGATGATTAAGATTGATTGAGATGTTCTTCATAAAATACACAAAAATTCAATTTAAAAACTTTTAAAGCTAAAAAAATAAGTTTTTGAGATAAGGTCTTAAATTACCAAGGCTTGCCTTGGAACTTGTGATCCTCCTGCCTCAGCCTCTCATGTAGCTAGGATTACAGGTCTATGCCACCACATTTGACCCAGTTAGGATTCCCTATAATTCTTCTCAATTTATTCTAGGCCTTTGGCACACTGAATACCTAGGTTACGTATAGAGAAAGATAATACCACAATCAAGTCATGACTACATTATTTTTTTCACTACCCCATTTCAAATAAAAGCATCATTGTTTGTACCACCTCACAGGATGGAAGACCTACAAGCTTGCCCCAATCAGTGACTAAGTCCAGCATATTCAACTCAAGTCAATTAGGTTCAACTCTATAAAGGTCTGTATATGCAAAGTGTAATGCTGCAGATACTGTGAGCTCGTATCTTTTAGCACTGTGGGATGAAGACAGTTGTGGTGCTGTGGAGCTTTGAACATAGCCTCTGCTCCAGCAGGTGTGCCCACACTGGTCTTCACTAGATGCTGCTCACAGAAGGGGTACAGGCCAGGAAAGTAGCACAGTACGCTCCTACATGCAGTCTCACATTTGCCATGCTGTGCACATTCTCTCTAACTAGCATCATAGGTTCTGATTTAGAAACAGCTTCATCTTGATAGTAGTGGGCACCACAGACAAAATGGTAATAACAAAACATTATGGTTTTATGAACTGTTTTGTTTCACAGAGATGGTCTTACTATGGAACCCTGTGTGGTCAGTTTTCACTCTTCCCTCTTATATCTCCTGAGTGCTGGGATTATAAGTGTCTACCACTATTCCTGGATATTCTATTAAGAACTTGAAAATTCAAAGGATTGCAGTTTTTAGCATT
>NW_008341028.1:1642845-1646142 GCF_000622305.1 Nannospalax galili | reverse complement strand
TATATATATCCTCTTTCCAAATACCAATCTAAACTATATCATAAGAATGTCTTTAATTAGCTATACTTCAATCATAACATTTTGAAATTAATGCTGAATTCTTTGTGAAATGTGATAGCCTTTGGGTTAAGGCAGCAAGGTGCTTGTAAGGTACCAGACTCCAAAGTAAGAATTCTTCGGGACCAGACTGCACCATAAATGGAAAGGTTAAAGCAGAAGACAGAGCAGAGCTGGCACCTAAGCAGGAATATATAAGAACTGTTTCTAAATTAAATTTTCTCTGGCCTCAATCTCACAGAGATTTGCTATCTTCTGCCTTCTGAGTGCTGGGATTAAAGCTGTGCACCACTATGCCGGGCCCAAATGAACAATTTTATGTGAAAAATAAAAGCCTTCCACAGGATAAGTTTGGTCTAAGTCTTTCATTTGCAAACCTTACTTATGTGATTCAATATAATGCTTACAAACTAGATTTTTATTTAAAGGTGTTTTAAACTTGTTTATAAAATACAGTTTGGTGGTTCCTTTACAAAAGTGCCCTGCTTTAGTTATTCTTACTTAACTTCCATAAATTCAAAATTATATATCCAAACCTCAGTCTGTCTTCATTTTTTTCCACTGATTTTTTTCATACTAATTTATTCATACTATTTACAGTCCATTGACTAGAAGTGTAATAGACACCAGGACACATTACTGATTATAAATGCTTGAGTATTTGAAATTTTCTTGAGAGTATTCAGTACCCACCTCAATGCTGACTAAAGATGTTCATTATTTTCCTATGTCTCTTAATTCACTAAACATTATTGAACATTTCCATGTGTGGGACACAGGGTACAACTCTTCAGTGGCTTTTATTCTATTTACATAAGAGCTATAAAGGAAAAATAGATCATTTGGTATGATTAAGAAGCATTTTTTAAATAATTTTATTGAAATTTTGCGTATTTCATAAATAATATTTTAATCATCTTTATACTCCCTTCCCCATTGGCATCCTCCCTCACCACCACCCCCTCACCATTGAGTTTTATGCATTCTGGCATTGATGTTAAGGCCTATCGAGTCAAGTTAGTATACCCAGACATCCCTCAATGCAAGTTCATCCACTGGGATTTAGTTAGCCTATCTAGAGTCCCTCCCTTTAAGAAGATCAGCTCTTCCTCACCCAGCAGTAATCAGCTGCCCAATAGTTCTTTGGCTAAGATTGGGGTCTGTTGTCCATTTCCACAGTTCTGTGCTGGTTTTTTGTCTAAGTTTGCATGGGTCTTGTGCATGCCGACACCATTTCTGTAAGTTCATATACATTTAATTTCACTCTAGTTAAGCAAATGGTGAGCAATAAACCCAAGTTGGAGAAGGAATATATTTCCCCCTTTTACAATAATGTAAATGTGTGGGGCATGGTGACACACACCTTTAATCCCATCACTTGGGAAGCAGAGGAGAAAAAGACGAAAGAAAGAAAGAAAGAAAGAAAGAAAGAAAGAAAGAAAGAAAGAAGGAAGGAAAAGAAAGAAAGATTACATATAAATATAAATGTTTCACTGCATCCTGTAATAGCTGTCTTTAAAAGTATCTTTATTAGATTTAGCAGAATTCCATGCAATGTATTTTGATAATATTTACTTCCCACTGGTCCCACAACTCTTCACCTCCTTGCCCCACCAATTTTATGTTCTCTCATTTGTTGATGTTTGTTTAGTTGGTTTTAAGACAGTCTCCTTGTTTCCCCAGCTATCCCGGAGCATTCTGTATAGACCAGGCAGGCTTGTGTCTCACAGAAATCTGCCTGCTTCTGCCTCCCAAATGCTGAGATTGAATGCATATGCCACCATGCCTGGTCTCTCTTTCTTTTAATAGCCTTCTGAGACTAATTCATGCTGCCCATATATCCCTGTGTATGGGGACATCCACTGGAGCCTAGTCAACATACCAGGGGCCATGCTCTTACAGAAAACTGAGTCTCTATTCCCTAGAAACCATCAACTGTCCACATTATGCTCTGAATTGTCCACAAGAAATTGAAAGTAAGACCCTGATTCTGAGGTCACCACATATATTGGTCACAGGACATGGAGACCAGTACTGACCAGGAAGCTTCCTCCTTGTTGGTTAGAGTTCATCATATTAGAAGGTGCTATGTAGGCTGCTAGGAGAGAAATAAATGACATCAACAGTCTTACCCAGCTGAAGTACATGAACTACAATAATGATCAGCGTGGAAAAATATGTCCGTGGGTGTAGAAGTGGCACAAATGTTATAAGGGTAACCAACGGCTTTGTGATTGGCCGGAGGAAATGCATGCCTGGTACTGCAAAATCCATGGTTGGGGAAACTCACAGCCCCAAGGGAGAAGCCACCACAGTTATTCTCCTGAATGGACATAGTATCAACTTGCTCTCTAAATTTGTGTCTCTACTCATTGATTAGTCCAGCTCTCCCAACTCATCAGAGAAATTTCTTTGTGCAGCAAATGGTGCTTAACCCCCAAACTCATAGCTGATCAAAGTGCAGAGAAAAAGTATCAGTGGAGTGTTCAGCCTCAAATCAGACATCTATTTCACTGATCACTAAGGTTCAGGTACCATTGTGGAAGAGGGGCCAGAAAGATTGTAAGAGCCAGAGGTTTTGGAGGGACCAGAAAAGAACAGTTTCTTCTGGACATTTCCCTTGCACTCAGCACTCATGAACTATGTCACCGCAGCTGTGGCTCTCTGCACAAGACCTACACACATCAAACCAGTCAACATTCTAGTGTGGAAAGAAAAGGAGTCATGATATCCCACCCGTAACTTTAAGTAGAACATGCATCAAGTTTCAGAGTAGTAATGCTGTTTTTGTAGTGTTAATGCTTGTCATTAGATTTAGAATATGTACATTTTCAAACTTCCTCCTTCCATCCAATCATCCCTATGTTCTTCCTTCCTTCCCTCCCTCCTTCCTTCCCTTTCTTTACTTAGTTATTTGAGGGGGGGGGATTTTTATTCCTTTGTGATATAGGAGATTTAACCCAAAGTCCCTCACATGCTAGGCAAGTGCCCTTCCATTTATCTATATGACCATCTCAATTTCTTCCAAGAAAATGTATGACTGAGGCTGGTTGTGGTGATGCACATCTTTAATCCTAGCATTCTGGAGGCAGAGGCAGTGGATGTCTGTGAGTTTCAGACCAGCCTGGTCTACATAGTAAATTTGAAGTTAGCTAGGGTTACATAGTGAGACTCTGTCTCAAAAAAACACTTTTTTTTTTTGTTTTTAATAAATTTTTTTTTTTTTGGGTTTTTTTGGAC
>NW_008341028.1:1615679-1642330 GCF_000622305.1 Nannospalax galili | reverse complement strand
AGTATGGATATAAAGTCATCAGGTAGATTTCAATTGTAATGTTTATCACCTCTACTAATTAACATGAAGAAAATTTTTATGCTTCCTCCTCAAATATAACTCATTTTTTTTAATTTGGTGATTTTTCTGTGTGTATATCATATAGAACATCCCAAACAATCTTATTCCTCTATATACCCACTTCCCAAATGACACCTTCCCATCGCCTCCCCCCACACTGGAGCCCATATACTCTGTCACTCCTGTTACTGTCCACTGTGTTGTTGGCGCCCCCAGCCATTCCCCAGTGCTTGTCCATCCCCTGAATCTAATCAGCCTATCTAGAGTTCCTTGTTTTAGGAGGATCAGCTGTTCCTCATCTAGAAGCAATTAGTTGTTAATATTCCTTTAGATAAGATTGGGGTCTGGCCAGGCGTGGTGGCACACACCTTTAATCCCAGCACTCGGGAGGCAGAGGCTGGCAGATCTCTGTGAGTTCAAGGCCAGTCTGGTCTACATAGTGAGTTCCAGGACAGCTGGGCTACAGGGAGACCCTGTCTCAAAAAGACCAAAAAAAAAAAAAAAAAAAAAAAAAAAAATGGGGGGGTGTTTTTTTTTTTTAAAAAAGTGAAAAAAAAAAAAAAAAAAAAAAAAAAAAGATTGGGGTCTGCTGTTCATTTTTTAAAAATTGGAAAGAAAAAAATAGAAATGAATGGTTGATCCCCAATACTGAACTTGTAGCAGTTAGGGACAATAACAGATACACAGTGAGAGCTGGCTTCCATTTATAGCTTAAAAGTACATAAAGAAGAATCCCAGGCTTTTCGGAATTGAAATTTCAAACATTTTCTTCCAACCTCTTCATATTGTTATGCCAAAGCCTTTATTACTGGTGTCTCTCACAATGATGGCAGCTGTTATTGTTTGGATATGGGTTCTTTGTGGTCCCCAAGAGATCATAGGGAAGAATTAAAACTTTTTCTATTCTTTTTTTATTATTGAATTTTTGGTATTTTCATACAATGTAAGTAGAAACCCTATACAATCTGCACCTCCCCTTACTGCCTCCTACCCTATTTAATGTATTCTATTATATATAAGACCTATAGAGTCTAATTTGTGTCCCCAAATGTCCTTCTGTGTGGGTCCATCTACTTATTGGTTCGAGAATTTTATAAAATTTATTTTAATCATATTTGTCCCACACATACCACTGCCTTACTACCCCCTCTACTTCATG
Organism: Nannospalax galili; assembly: GCF_000622305.1. NCBI lineage: Eukaryota > Metazoa > Chordata > Mammalia > Rodentia > Spalacidae > Nannospalax > Nannospalax galili. Next base: position 1,641,111 of record NW_008341028.1, on the reverse strand, counting down.
TCCTCTATTATTGTTTTTGTTTTTGTTTTTTTAAATTAAGGCCTTGGGCTGGAGAGATTGCTCAGTGGTTAAGAACACTGGCTGTTCTTACACATGGCAGCTAACAACCAACCATCTGTAACTCCAGTTCCAGGGAATCTGACACCCTCTTCTGACTTCCATGGGCATTGTGCAACATGGGTGCACTTACCTACATGCAGGCAATACACACATACACATAAAATAAAAAAAATAATAATATATATATATTTTTAAATTAAGGCCTATCAAGTCTAATCTGTGTTTCCCAAGAGTTCTTGGGTGTGTGTCTGGTCAACCTGCCAGGTGACTCAACAGTAGGGAAAACTGACTCTTCCTTTCCCAGCATCTACCAATTACCTGTAGATACTCAGTCAGGGCTAGGCCTTCCTGCCCATCTCCCACAGCCATTGTGGGCTCTTGTCTGGCTTAGGTTTATACAGGTTTTGTGCATGCTGTCATAAATGCTATGGTTTCATACATGCAACTACCCTGTGGTGTCCAGAAAACACAATTTCCTTGCATTCATCCACCACTGCTGGTTCTTGCAATCTTTCTTCCCCTTCTGCAATGATCCCTGAGCCTTTTGAGAAGATGAGATATGGATGTCCCATTCAGGACTAAGAACTCTTCATTCTCTTATTCTCTGTATGTTGACTGTTTGTGGGTATCTGTTAATCACCATCTGTTGCCAGAAGGACCTTCTCTGGTGAAAGTTGAGAGATGCACTATCTATGACTATAACAATAAGTCATTATGAGTCAGTTTAATATTATGTGTGCTTAGCGGAATGATAGTAGTATGTTCTCTCCTATGGTGAGTGACCTGTCTAACCACAGATTCTTAACCCTGATAACAATGTCAGGTATAGACTCCTTATTGTGAAGTGGGTCCTGAATCCAATTAGAGGGTGGTTGGTTACTCCCAGAACAGCAATGCCACTACTGCACCAATGGACATAATTTGCCAGACCAGTGGTAACTATAGCTTGCAGAGTACACAGCTGGTTCTCTGCCAGAAGAATTCATAGCACCTTCTAGCACTATGTAAGACAGGCAGCAGGGATGAAGCTTCTAGGTTAGTACTTCATTTGCGGGGGCGGGGGTATGAATCAGGTATGTGTGTCTTTAGCAACAGGGTCTTACTGTCAAGTTCTACTGGGAAACCAAGAACCTGTATTGTTTGAGAGTCTGTGGAATGTCTCTGGTCAGCAACTCCAAAATGGGGATTCTATTGCTGGCACTGGGCTTTGCATTTGCTAGTCTGTGGTGTCTCATAGGGCCATTGAACATAATGCAGAAGTTTTATCCCCATTGTGATGACTCTAAGAATGAGTCCTTTAAGAAAAGGGCCGAGAAGTCATGGAGCACACTGGCTTCTAAGTGAGGGAGAAGAATTGCTGGTACCTCTGTTAGTTCCTAAGGGTTATCAACCATCAAGACTGTCCCCTTTTGGCTTCTTTTTCATCATATGATCTCTTCTTTCTAGAATCTTCCATGTGATCCTCTCCATAGCTGAGACAATGTTGGTTCCATGGGTTTCAATCTCCAAAACTGTGACTTAAGTAAACCTCTTTTATGTATAATGTATCTAGCCTCAATTATTCTGTTACTGTAAGGGAAGCAAGTGGTTAAAATTATAGACATGTTGCAAGTAAAATAAATGATGAGCAAAGAAAATAACCTCACAAATCAGATATGAGTCTAGGTTTTAGGAGATGTTTGCAATTGATTTCCTTGTGTTATAGTTTGCAATCTTGAAATTGTGACTGTGCTGTACTTTGTTTAACACTTACCTTATCACGTGCAATTATAGTTATATGAGAGGTATAAAATAAAGAGCATTTAAGATTGAAAAATCAAATGATCACCCAGTCCTCCCCTGGTATTTATACTTGGGCCTTCTGTCTGTTTTCTCCATTCAAAAGAAATTCTTACTTTCACACCTGTTGATCCTTCTGGCTTAAGGACTGTTTCTAAATAGTCACCATCTTTCCAATTTAAATTCAGCCATTCTCTTATTTTTCCTTGGTGATCTTCTTTCTCCATAGCTTCTATAGTGTTTTGTGGTTTTATTTACTTTGTGTTTATCTGGTTAGTATATGTGCCTTTCTCACCACATCTGTTGATGACTTAGTCAGGTAGAGTTTCTATGACAGAATACAGCAGACTGGATGGCTTAGACAACACACATTTCTTTCTAGGCTTTGAAGCCTAAGGATTCCATGTTCACAGTGCTGCATGGTTAAATTCTGCCTTTCCTTCCTGCATTTTCATGTGATGAAGAGAAAGCTCTTTGGTGCCTTTTCATGTGGCACCCTGTCGGGAGAATCCCACACTCATGATCTCACATAAATCGAATTACTTCCCAGAGGCCTTTTTCTGAATCCATGATGTAGGAGGGATGGACTTCGGCAAAGGAATTGTGGAGGGAAATAAAAGGAGTAAGAAAGGAAAGGGTGAGTCTTTGATGTTCATGTTGCCTAGAATGGTGCTACTTTCTTTCTGGGTGAACAGAAAGTGTGGACTCTTGGGACTGCCTGCACCTTCACTTAGTTCCAAATTTAACACACTTAACTTTGTCCTGAGTATGAGTATCACTGAACTATCATACCTTGGATCCACTAGACTTTGGTGCTTATGAAGCTCCTGAATGCTATGAAAAAAATGGTCAATAAGAAGCTCATTCACATGCTCCACTGTTCCCTTAGAGTAGAAGACCAAAGGCTAGAATGGCTAGTGTAAGAAGAGGGTAGAATAGACAGTGAGGTGGGGAGAGGAGGCCTAGACACATTGACTAGAGTTCTCTATACCATGTCTTTCTGCCATGTCTCTATTTCCCCACATCAATGGAGGTGGGAAGCACTCTGCATCGATTTTACCCCCCTCACCCTGCTGATGAGGAGCTGCCATGGCCAGCAGGAGATGCTGCCTTTGACCCAACTTTCTCAATGAAGTCACAGGCAGTTGTGCTCATGGCAGAAAAGGCTGGTTCCTGAATAGTTGCCTGCTCCCCGTGTCTCAGGCACAAGAGCACTGCTCTTTGTAGGTGCCCCTATCTTTACCTAATACTTTAAACTGGCCCTTGTGAAGATCACATGAATTAAGGCCTTAAATTGTTGAATTAGAAAAACATCAAAACCTTTGCTGCTAATGATAATGGCAAAAAAGCTCATGCAATCAATTCTCATAAATATAGAAATAAATACAGAAGTATTTTAAACTGAAGATACATTACTTTAAAAAGCCTGTACTCTAAATAATAATCACAGATAAATCTCATCAAAAACTAAAAATATGTTTAGACATTATTAAGAAAGATTTTTTTTCAAAAAAAAAATGGGATTTTACTATACTTTCCATCCATGGAAATGTAAGGTACCATGTGTGAACTGTTTAAAGAGCTTGTTAAAGATTCTCATAATAAGAAAGGCTGGGAAAAGTGGAGTCATATCTTATCAAAACAATCTAAGAAATCTTAAGAATGCTGCTTTTCTAGTAATACATAAATATACACGAACATGAGCAAGAATCCAAGTAAAGACACAGTTCTTATTCATAGGATTGACAGTTTTATTATTACACCAGCCTGAAATAACATATAATGGTGTGTGAGTGTGCACTGTCGTTTCTAAAAGCAGCTTTTAAGATAGGCTTAATGTGAGAAGGGTTCAACTTTCTTCTTTTAATTCTGGAGGGTAGGGTCTCCTGGGGATAAAGGGGAGAAGGGGAGATAAACTTTAATACAACCACTGTTCTTGATACAAATTTATTGTTCAGCAGTATTTATTATACAGTTAACATGTGCCAAGCTTTGTAGACACAGTGCGGAACCTTTGCAAATACTGTGCTGAGCATAGGCAAGAAACATAATATTAGCAGATGCTGATATAGAGAATAAAGATATTTAGCCTCATTTAGTGGGGAACCTAACAAGACCACAGTTAATGAATCTTCCAGGAAGAAGGAGCATCAAAATTAAGAGCACAGGGACAAGATGGAGGAAGGCCAAGGGAGGGAGAGCATCACCTTACCTGAGGAACTAGTGGCAACCGATAGCTTCTGGGAGAGGGAGAGTCAGTTTACAAGGGTGTGATGCCATATAGGTTAACCAGCTCCTGTGGCTGGATGCACACTGAATGGTATTTGGGGCCACAAATTTTACTTGATAGGCCTTAATCTATATGAGAGAGTATATAAAATCTGGCAGGGGGTGCTATAAGGGGGTGCAGATAGGGGAAAGGGTCCAAATATGATCAAAATATTTTGTACGAAATTCAAATAATTAAAATAAAAATAATAATTCAATAAAAATAATAAGAAAGAAAGGGGAGCAGAGAATGCTGACTCAGAGGGGATCCTAGCTTTCTCAAATGTTAAGTAACCAGGCAGGAGGACTCCTTGTAGATAGTCCACAGATTATTGATTTTTTTCGTAGAGATTTTCAGAATTAAAAACTCATTGGGTATGACATTATAAGGGTTAATTGAACTTGGAATGTGGCTGAGTTGTGAATGAGGTTGCATCTCACAGGTGGGCATACTTAATGGAGAACAGTAAGAATGACTGCCACCCCCAGTGAGCTGCAGGCAAGGATTGTGCAATGACCTCTTCAACCTATTCATTCAACCTCCATGCTGGGTGAGGAGTTGAGCAAAATGACCTTAAGGGTGGATCCTAAATGAGTGTCTTTGGCATTGCATACAACTTAAATAACCTGAAATATATCCGTAATGGGGTTTTGTTTTGTTTTTTTTCCTTTTTGTAGTCCTAGGGATCAAACCCATGGCCTTGTACATACAAAGCGCTCAGCTCTTCCACTAGCTACATTCCCAGGCCTGGTAGATACCTCCTGGGTTCTGTGGCCCACGTGTTAACCCTTTGCCATGAGAAGGCTCAGAAGCCATGAGGAGCCAGCACCCTTAGGAGACAGGAAATAGCTAACTAAGGTGGAGTCCAGCAGAAGGGTATGATATTAAAGGTTGAGCCTAATGGGAAAGCCAGCAAGATTTTCAGTGCATGAGATATTTAGTGTTGGGAGTAGAGAATCTAATTAAACACGCTAATCTGTGCCATGTCCACTCCCTTCCTTCCCACACCTCCCGTATCTATCTTCCCATCACTTTTTTCTTTTTCTTTTTTTTTTTTTTTTTTTTTTTTTTTTTTTTTCAAAATACTCTAGCTACAGTGTGGGAGACAAGCAGCTTCAGTGAGAAGAGGTGTGCTGAGATCTACTGAGGGACCTGGCCGTGAGTTTGGGAGGGAGGCAAGGGCAAGGTTGGGAAACTGACTTCCATGTTTTCTATCATGAGTCCTCAACAAATGACTATGCAGTCACAAGGAAAAAGAATACACAGAGAATTGGTGTGTGTAGGATTATTCCCAAGATTACTACAACTCAAGGTGTCTACCCATGTCTGAAATGGAAATTGATCATCATTTGAGCAGGGAAAATGCAAACAATTGTGAGGGAGAGCACACTGATAGGACTTTTTAATAAGAAGAGACCTTGAGCCTGACCTCAGTTCTTCCCAAGTCAGAATTCCTCTGAATCCCACTCACTGTGTAAATCAGACTGAAACGCAGGTCACTCTGATGGAAGGTGATGGCAGCTTCCAGTCCCACTGTAAAGTGAGGGAACCCTCAAGAATAAGAGCTGTTCACCCACATCTAAAGAGGATGAAGATAAAGAAAAGTCGTGTTGCTTGCTTTTTTGATATTTTTTATTTCACTCTCAATTCTGATGTCTGAAAAGGGAGAACTTAGGAATGGACCTCAGTAGCAAGAAGTATTTTCCAAATCTCCTAGTAAAACCCCTTGTCAAAACACACTGGTACTTACAACAATAGGTTTGATTGCTGTCTCTGATGGGCCCACTACACACATAAGCTCTTCTAGCCCTTCTGGCAGTACTGCAGATGTAGCACTTACATTTGGCAGGTGATCTGGCAGGATCAAAGCTAACTGGGTCACAATGGGAACATGGAACTTTCTTTTGGTCCCTTCTCCTCTCCCAGCTAATTCACTTTGCCATGCTGCAAGACACTAAGAACACACTTTGGATCATCTGAGATAGTAGATATGTGCAGTGCTTTTTCTTCTGCCTCAATCTTTCCTTCAAGTCTAGAAAATTGGATAGGCATTCAACTTTAACCCCAGCACTTAAGAGGGAGAGGCTAGATTGTCAAAAGTTCAAGCCCAGCCTGGCCATATGAGACCCTGTCTCAAAAACCTTTTAAAAAGGACTAGGAGGGACCACAAGAAACACCCATGATTGTTCCTCCATGACTATACCATGATTTACTTTTCGTTCACCCGCTGATGGACATTTGAAATAATCTAGTAATACCAATAACATGTTAAATGTCCATTCCATTTTACTGCTGAGCTGCGTTCAGTGGTGTAGATATGCTGTGGATTTCTGATAAAGGGGCAGCTTCAACCCATGCAACAACTTCAGATCTAGGTCATACAGTCAAGTGAGTCATAAGATACAGCCTAGATACCTTCAAATGCAGTCAACAAACAAGAGAAGAGGATATGGGCCGTCATGTTCATCTGGCTTCAGGAATAATTTCTTGACATACTCATTTCCCATCGGCAAGAAACATTCACACAGCCTCCCCAGATGAAAGATTTGGTTAGATGGCAGAGTCCAGAGGTAATATATACTGTGCAAAGAGGAAGACGAAATTTTTGAAAGTTAGATTACTGTCAGAGATGTTTAGGTCACCAGACTTCCCCCTTACAGGGATACACAGGATGGCGGTTCTTTGGGATCGTATTGCCTCGTGACAAGGTAGCAGTTTTAGTTAGTGCAAATACACTCTGATGGTTTACATAATGATAAAATCACACTCTCAGAATATGTCTCCACCAGGGGACTGGAAAGATGGCTCAGTAATTAAGAGCACTTGCTATCCTTACAGGGGACCCATGTAGAATGACTCACGACCATCTTTAATTTTAGCTCCATGTGATCTGACATACTTGCCTGGTCTCCATGGGCACCTGAACATACAATGAAGACACAGGGCATTCACACACACACACACACACACACACACACACACACACACACCAAACAATAAAAAATTAGAAAAGACTGTGTTCTCACCACTAAGAGACATGTGACTACATATGGTAGATATCACTGTGTTATACACACCTCTCATTAAATATATCCCTAGATATTTGTCTTACATCTATATTTTTATTGCTTTATAAGGACACATCCTTCTAGTTCAGTTTTAAGCTGGTATTGCTGGTATATTAAAAAAAATTCTTGTGGAATGTTTGCCTTGCATCCACTTAGCACAGATGCACTGCTCTGTAAAAGCTTCTTGACTGAGGAGATCTTTTTTTGCTTTCATATAAGAGTGATAATTCTGATGGGCGTAGACTTCTAGGTTCAGAATATTTTCTTTATAGAGAAAACTTTAAGCTGGAAGTAGGTGTCTAAGGGCACCTACTACTATTGAGCTAACTAATGCTAACCTAATCTTTTCCTCCTTGTTTAGTAACTCAGTTGCTTTCTTCTTGGGATACATAAAGATTATTTGCATTGTTCTCTATAAAAATATTTCAATCAAACATGTTTTTATCTAATCTGCCTCATAAATTTTCTCCAAATCTATTCTGAATGTCACATTTTTATCTTGGGGGAATTTCATTAATAATTCAGTCATTTTTGGTCTTTTTATGTGCCTTACTAACAATACAAATTCCTGCTTCAAGATACTTCTCCCAGGCACTTCTGTTATCTTTTCTTCATCATAATTACCTCATACTTTTTCTCTGAGTGATGGAAATTTTGGGGATTGGATTTTATGTAACATTTGTTTTCCTGAAATAACAATCTCCTCTTTACTGCTTCTATTATTTTACTTTCACATTTTTTCAATCTAATGATATTTTGGTATTTAATTGATGTAGTTAAGTATTAATTTAAAAAAACATTTCGATATTGATATTTTTTTTATCTTTATGTGCCTTTATTAACTTACAAAGGAATTAGTACCCAGTGCCTGATACCGATATTTTTTTAGAAGCAGTATCCTAGTAGAAGAGGTTTTAGAAATCTCTCCTAGTAGGTTTATTTCCTGGGAGGAATTTCCAAACCCTTCATACTGGTACCAATGTGTGGAGCTAATAAATGTTTTCATAAGAATGACACTTTTACCTTTGTAGTTTTTTCATCCTTAGCATGACAATCCGTGTTTATTTAGTTTTATTAGTTAAAATCATCTGTTCTCAAATTTGTCCTGTACAATATGTAAGTTCCAAATAAACACAGAGACTGGTTTCAACAGCTTGACTTTATCCTTACCTCACCATTTATGATCCTTGGTGCTCAGATAGACTCACTGCCACCCAGGCTTATTTTCTTGGACCTGAAGCCTACATTTCTGTATTAGTTTTAATGTTCTAGTCTCATCTTTAAGAATAAAAATTTTATACCATGATTCTTATGAAAAAAAGAAGTAAAGATAGCAAAGCAAGAAAGAAAAAAGAAGTGGAGAGACGCGTTCAGACCTTAAAGCAAGAGGCAGATTTGTAATAATCAACTTTTCTAAGTGATAATAGTTTGATAAAAGTCGTTAAACCTCATATGTAACATTAAACCATTTTAAAGGAAAAGTTATGGTAAAAAGAAACAAATTATTATTTATGTAATTTCACTATCTAGTATGAAAGTTTCAATCTGTCCAGTTCATCTTCTGAGTTTACAGCAAGTGGAAGGAACACGCACCTCTGAACAGCCTCACCTTAAACAAGTTTTGAAAAACACCAATGTAGTGGGGGTGGAGAGATGACTCAGCAGTTAAGAGTGCCGACTGTTCTTGCAGAGGACCTCGGTTCGATTCCCAGCACCCATATGACAGCTAACAACCATCTATAACTCCAGTTCCATGGGAAACTGACACTCTCTTCTGACCTCCGTGGGGACTGCACAACATGGGTACACTTACATATCTGCAGGCAGTATGCTCATACACATAAAATTAAAAATAATTTTAACATTCTGCAGCATGTCAGCTACTGTAGATCAACCCTGCCCAGCTTTCCAATATGATCTTTTTTTAAATTTGATAACCACATGATTAGAAGAAGAATTTCATTACAGCTTTAACATATTCAGTAACAATTTCCAGAGCAAGGATACATCTCTTTCAGAAGTGCCTGTAAATTTTTAGGTTCACAGTTGCCAATATAATCTTTTAAATTATAAAACTGAATTTGAAAATGGATGCGGCAAGTACAAGCACTGTTGCTCAGCTATTTAGTAGCTGGTTGGCAAAAGATCTCTTGGAAGACAGATTGGAGTCCTGCAGCAGTTCACCGTGCCGGGCAGACACACTGCTCCCCCTGCTCCTGCTCCAGCTGTCCTCTCTTCACACATGGCTACCTGGCCTGGTCTCCAGAGTTCAGCCTGCATTCTTAGTCATCTGGTATACCCTCCATTCAGCTGTCTCTTCAAGAATTCCCATTTTAAGAGACAAATGAAAGAAATCCTCTCTGAGTTTACTTGTAAGCAAACAACACTATCTATTAAAAAAAAAAGTTAGTTCCAAATAATTTACTAAATTGTGTAATCTTATGATACAGCCATTAAAATATTTATGAAGAGAAAAAAATTTAAGGGTATAAAAAATTCTATAATATGCAAGGTAAGATTGCCTAGGGAAGAATCTACAGTTATACAGTATATGCAATATAAAGGGATTGCTTCCATCACCTGCAGATGCACAAATCCAAGCACGCTCCAGTTCCCAAATAACAGGGTAAGCATTTGCACACAACCCACACCCTCCCATGTGCTTCAAGTCATCCCTAGATTATTTACAATACCTAATAAAATTTAAATTCTATGCAAAGAGCCATCATACTGTATCACTTAGAGAATAATGACAAGAAATGTCTGCACATGCTCAGTACAGTGCAATTATTTTTAAATATTTTGAGTTCATTGTTGCTTGAATCCAGAGACTCAGAGTCCATGATACAAAAGGGCAACTTTAGTTTTCTATTAATTTTGTAAAAGCAAAATAATTTAAAATATTTGTATTTATTGTTTTTTTTTTATGTTATGTGTATGAATGTATTGTCTGCATGTGTGCAAATGCACTGTCATGCAATGCCCACGAAGGTTGGAAGAGGACATCAGATCCCCTGGAAACGGATTTATGAATGGTTGTTAGCTACCATGTGGGTTCTGGGAATTGAACCCTGGTCCTCCACAAGAGCAGCCAGTGCTCTTAACCCCTGAGCTATCTCTCCAGCTCCTAGCAAAATATTTTTTAAAAAGTGAAGGGGTCATTGAAATAGCTTAGCTGGTAAAAGTGCTTATTACCAAGTTTGATGACCAAGGTTTGATTGGTAGAACCCACATGGAGAAAAGAAATTCTCCTGAAAGTTGTCCTCTGACTTCCTCATGTACACTGTGGCACCCACACATCCATACACATACGCATGCAACACACACACAAAAGAGAAAAAGAGAAAATGCTGAAATGCTATTAGCAGCCTCAGGATGGCATACATATAGATAACATCTTTCTCTTCAAAAACATTTCCATCTTCCTAGGAAGCAAAATTGTGTGCTATGATTTTTATTTCTTATAACTCAATAGCTCTAAATTTTCATTAACACATTGAGTGGATCACATCACATTATAGAACTGTTACACTGAATGATTTCAACTAAAAATCATGTATATATGAGAGATGGAGAAAATGTGGGCAAATGAGCATTCCTCCTGTAAGTGGGATGATGAATGACTGCTCGTTTCATTTCTTTTCACAGTATGTCTCTACTTTCAGACTACGTACATTAGTTGTATGCTAATTTTATATTAGAAAAAAATGCTTAAGAGGAGAAAACCAAACAAAGTACTACTATGTTCCTAATACTCCAAAGAAACAAGTATGCTCCCAATTCTGTGAATGAAAGTCATAAATTTTTAGAAATTGAAGCTTTTTTAAAATTTCAGTTATCTTAAGATATAGTTCATCCTCTAACGCACAAGAGGCAAATTCCTTCTCAAAATTATTCTGAAACCAATATTCTGTACTTTTCTACCCAGAACCTAGAATAATTTTTCCATGTTTTCTCCGGATGGTTGTGCAGTTAAGACGAGGGATGGAGGAATTGAATCTAAAGGCTGGATTTGGGCATCCAAAGCAGAAGGCCACATGTAACTCCAGCAAGACTTGAAAGCAGTCCTCAGGTCACTGCATGGAACTGAGAATCATTCCTGGTGATCTATCACTACTAACATGGTTGCATTGCCTCCCTCTCTCTTCCCATACAGGAGGGGCCAAGCCAACACTTCGGCCTTATCAACCTCCGCAGATGCTGCTCCTGTCTCTTCCTGCCAGTTTTGGCTCAGTATGGTGTCTCCTGGGCACACTGACTGTTGGTTGCCATAACAACTTTCGGCAAAAGAGGGAAGCCTGGCGGAGCAGTGGTTGGGCCAGGTGGAGAGGAGGAGGTAGAACAGATAGTGGAGACACACAGAGTCCCTGTAAGGTTGGTGTGGAGGCAGGTGACCACAGGAAAGGTGGAGGAAGCTTCTGTCTGGGATGCTGCTGACATGAGAGATGGGGAAGGGGCAGGTGAGGAAACATGAAAGAAGAAACAGAAAGGTTAGGAAAACAATACACAAAGGCATAAGGAAAACGGAAAGCAGGGAGGCATTTCTGAAGCAGAGAAAATGTCAGATATTGTGACCCCAGTAAACCCATCTGGCTCATTTGTGCTTGCACCAACATGGTTTCAAGATAAGATTAGAATAAAGTTAGCGACCAATTTAGGGCAGATTGATATGCCAGACTTGGTTACTGTAATCTACTGGGTCAGGCCTTATTTAAATTACTGATCTGAGCTTAATTTGCCTTCTTCCCTGAATTGTTATAATGACTTCGATGAGTTGTTGAATATTCAAGAGCTTGGAAGGCTCTAAGGCAGTCTACACATGTTGCAGCGATCATTTCCTGTTTTCATCATTGGGATTATTAGCCTGTCTTTCTCACTTCTAGTCTCCTCCACACTATCTTTGAGATATCACTTTTCTTTATATTTTTTATTAATCACACTTGAACTTTATTTTTTTCTTGTAGGAATAAATTGAGATTTGCTCAGTAAAGTCTATAACTAAAGGCCAGATAGTTTCATTTGCCATTCAGTGACTGTCACTGAATGAAGTAAACTGGGATCTAATTCACTCCAAATATCTTGATCTACATTTAATCAAAAAATGTCTTTATGTTGCATGCCTTTGATGGATCTCCCTCTCTCTTAGGTAAGTATGCAGGAATACACATGTTTATGGAAATCACAATGCTTTAGATGAGAGTAAAATTTGGGATGAACTGTACAATGCTTTTTCCTTCTTTGTTGTTTTTTAAATGAACACAGGTTCTTACTATGTAGCTAGGCCAGACTGACTTCAACTTCAGGATTCTTCTGCCTTAGTCTTCTGAGAACTGGGAGTCCAGGAGCATGTAGTCACACCCTGTACCACTAAGTTCTTCTAAGTTTAATTTGCAATCTGTCTTCTAGTAATCTTGTGAAAATGTAAATTCTGATTTGAAGAATCTAAGGAGATATTAGACTCTGTAGGTCTAACCAAGTTACCATTGATGCTGACATTCTAGGTCCTTGAGCAAAAATGATTTATCAGTAGTATTCAAAGACTTTTGGCACACAGATCACTTTCCATAGAGTTTGATGTGACAATGGAAAGCATACATAAACACACCTAAGTGGTGGGCATCGGGTCAGAGATCTAGCAGTACTCCCACAAGCCCTAAGAGTTGGAGACATTTTCTAGCCCTAACATGGAAAATCTTGTAATCTGTGGAACACATGAAATGCACAAACTAATCTAACTACTTCTTTTAAACCTAAAAATACAGGGGCTTTAAGGGGTGTAAAGAACAACAAACGTATTTGTAATGTTCCATATCCATACACATATGCCCAAACATATATATTTAAAGCGATCACAAGACATTTATATGCGCTGCTGCTTGTGAGCCTCTAAATTCTTTGAGCAGATGCCAATCATAAGCTTAAATCTGATGGAGAGACTCTAGCTCCTTCGCAGGTAAACTGAGAAAAAAAATGACTTAAGATCCCCAAATCAAATGCTTATCACAGATACCTCAGAGGTCGGTGGAATGAACACAGACTCAGGAAGCAAACACTCTAGTCTCATGGTTTGGGGCTTCCACAGGTCAGCCATGAGAACTGTCTCCAAAGAAGTGACTGTTTCTAGAAGGGACACACACACACACACACACACACACACACACACACACAACCTGTCTAATATGGAAGTAAACAGCAGACATAACAAGTGGAGCAAATAGAAAATAAACTAGTTATAAATGTCCCTCAGTTGACAAATGAATAATGAAGATGTGGTACGTTTACACAATGAAGTTTTCTACTCAGTGATGAAGAAAGACAAAATCATGCAGGTAAATGCATGGAACTAGAAACTGCTATACTAAGTGAAGTAACACAGACTAAAAAACAAGCAATGCGTATTCTCTCTCATTTGTGGATCTTAGCACCAAATTCTTATGTGGGAGTATAAATCCTGATGTTCCTGCAGGATATGGGAAGATGGAGGTAAAGGGAAAGAAGGGGCCTGAGAGTAGGAGATAGTAGGAGACAGGTGTTACCAAGGAGGAAATGGGGAAAATGGGGGCATTTAACTGGGAAGGGAGGAAGGAGGGTTATAAAAGAAACCATGGAGGTAAAGGGGAAGAAGAACCTCAAGAGAGGGGGGTCATATTGTCAAGGGACAAATGGGGGAAATGGGGATACTTTAACTGGGGAAGGATGAGGGAAGGCTGGATGGAGAGAGAAAATAATGTTAAATAATGCTTAGGTGGTGTGAAAAACCAGAGAAAAATATAGTAGCTCAAAAGAGTCCTGAGAAACACATATGCAAAATCTGTATATGAGTGTATGAGTATAGCTGAAGACTATATAACAAAGAGCACAGTGCCAGACAGGGAAAATCTTCCTTTGAGTTGTTGGTTAGGATAGTCCAAGAGACTCTCAAAACAACACAGGCTATTGCCACAGCCCTTGAGACCATATTGCTGAAGGTAGGATATACTTTGGACACAGGACTTGAAGCAGTGGAACTGGAACAGACCTGGAGGGCTCCTCATTGAATACTAACTCTCATAGCTTCAGAGGATACTATGCAAGCTGCTAAGGGAGGAAATCAATCAATGGTCCCACCCCAGCTTTAAATCCTAATAACCACAGCAATGACAGGCAGAGCCAACTATCTCTATCGGTCCAGTAGTGACACATTTATCTTGGGGGTACTCAACAACTATCTAATTGGACTTAAAGCCCACTCAGTAGGAGGGAATCCATGTGTGGTACTATAAAAGTAGACAAATACATATACCTGGGGATGTCACACCCTAGCAAAAACTCTATATCTGCCCCCTCATTAGAGAAACAAATTACTGTATGCTAAATATGGATCCTTATATTTACAGACAAGTCACCACCCATCAAAGAAGCTTCTTTTTACAAGAGATGGAGATGATTACAGAGTTCCACAACCAGTCAAACACAGAGAATAAGTGTTGGTGAGATGCCCAGCCCTAAGTGACATATCTACAATGGAACCTCTACACATAAGGCTCATAGAACATAGTGGAACAAGGGAGTAGAGAGAGTATTAATGCATCTCTCAACTTTCACCAACAGAACTTCCTTATGCAACAGAAGGTGACTAACACAGAAAGCCAGAACTGTCCAAACTGTAGAGAATAATAGACTGCAAAGTGTGTATCCCTGGATAGGATTCCTATATTAAACTTCACCGCCCAGAACTCAGGGACCATTGTGGAAGATATAAGGCTGGAAGATTTCAGGAGCCAGTGGTGGTGGATAAGCACAAGGGAACAGTTTTCTGGTCTTCTGGGAACTTGCTCATATGAACTTACAGCAATGATGACAGCATGCACAAGACCCATGCAAACCCAAATCAGACAAAAACCTATAATAGAACTAGAGAAATGGGCAAGAAACCCCAACTTTAGTTGAGGAACTACTAGCAGCTGATCACTGCTGGATGAGGGTGAGCACTCTTTAAAGGAGTGACGCTAGATAGACTGACCAGGCTCCAGTGGATGGACTCATGCCTAGAGGCATCTGGGTACACAAAGTTGATTTGATAGGTATTAACATACATGACAATGCATGAAATCCTGTGGACAGGCCATGGGAGGGTGCAGATAAGGGAGGGGCTCTAAATATGATTAAGATGGATTGTATGGAATGCACAAAGTTTAATAAAAATATATATTAAAAAAGAAAATAAACCAGTCAGAGTAAAGAATGGTTTAAGATGGCTTGAAAACTCTTTCTTGGTGAATTCCCAACAATGAAGGCTGCCTCTGGTGTGTGGAGTCAAGTACAGGTGCTGCAGCCTGGAGATAGCATCGGGTACACTACTTTGGACAGTCTATAAATTCCTTAAAGATTAAATTTTATCCCAAATTCTAGTCAAATAGTAAAACTTAAAAAATGATGACATCATTTCTTAGTTTACTTATGTTGTGTACGTGTGTGGATATGTCAACGCCACAGCACGTGTGTTGGGGGCAGATGGCAACTTACAAGAATTGTGCCTCTCCATCCACCTTGTGGGTCCTGAGGATCAAGCTCAAGTTGTCAGCCTTGGCAGCAGGCACGTTTACTCGCCAACCCATCCCACTGCCAAATGGCAGACAGAGAATGTCTAAGAGAACACATATCTAAATCCCCTGTTTTGTGCCATTTAGAAATACATAGAACAGTTTACAAGGCGACATCAAACCACCAACTAAAGAATCTTGATAAACTTGAAAATTAAAATTGAAAGTAAAGTCAGAAAAATCCTCCCATTACATTTATGCCCCCCCCCCACTGCCTTGTAGTTTTCACAGTATTAGATATGCGTGAAAATGTGCTATTCTGCACTGGAGAATTAAATACAGTTTTTAATAGAATTTTTGTGCATTTCATATAAGATGTTAATCAAATTTAGGTTTTTTGAAAGCCATGGCAATAGCAAAGTGATGAGACTGGAGCTGTGGAGAGGCACAGACAACAGCTGGATTCCACTGTCTTCGGGAAGACTTCAGGTGTGCGCCAAATGAAATAAAGACAAACAGCTGCCAAGAAGTTCAGGAACGAAAGAAATAACTTCAGGAGGAAAAATATGAAGTAAAAAATTTTACCCAATTTTAGTTGTGTTCATTTACTGATGATTATCAGCTTTATTTCAATGACTTTATTAAAATTCATTTTTCTGCGTTGCTATTTGACTTGTATCTTTTCAAACTCCTGTAATTAGGAAATGATACAGCATTTTTCCTAATGGTTAATTTATATTTAAAATATCCTTAGACATCTTTACTTAATTCCATTTAAATCTATATCACTTTTAAAATAAAACACATGAGTTTGAGAATTCACAGCCCATATAAACTTAAAGATTTGCAAGCAATTATTCATACCCCTACTCAAGATTTTTCTGATATAATTGGGGATTTTATATCAGGAATATCATCTTTTTTTAAAACATTGAAAATTTTAATCTTTTCTTTTTTTATTGATTTTTTGTGAAGTGCATACAATCTATTCTGATTGCATTTAGATCCCCTCCGCTATCTGCACCCCTCTTACTTCCCCTCACCCACCCAATTTCATATATACACATGTGTGTGCACTCTCTTTGACTGCTGCAATTATGCACTACCCTTCCATTTACAACTCAACCTAATCCCATCTGGTTTTAGTCATTTAGCAATCTTTTAGAATTATGCACAGTAGGGGCTGGAGAGATGGCTCATAGTGTAAGTATATGTGCTAAGCAACCATGAAGGTTAGCATTGGGATTCCAGCGCACTTGTACTGAGCTGGGTGTCCCACAAATTCCCACAACTCAGCTCTGAGGGTTCTGACACCTTCCTCTTGCCATGCATGGACACAAGCACGTACAATCATGCACATTTGTACACATTACTCATGTAGACACACACACATGAATAAATATAAATCTTTTTAAAAATCACACATATTCAACTGGGCGTGGTGGCGCACGCCTTTAATCCCAGCACTTGGGAGGCAGAGGCAGGCAGATCTTTGTGAGTTCAAGGCCAGCCTGGTCTACATAGTGAGTTCCAGGACAGCTGGGGCTACAGGGAGACCCTGTCTCAAAAAGACCAAAAAAAAAAAAATCACACATATTCATCACTGGCTTTTTAATGATTCATTCTTCAGTCAGCTAGAACACTTTTCAATTTTTCGTTAATCTTTTTACTTTCTTTTTGGTAAGAGGAATATTGGCTGAAAACATGTTGCGTTCTTCTGTTCCATTACTCTCTGTCTTGCTCTCAAATGAACTTAACGGCCTGTCGGACTACAACAATGCATACGGGTCTCAGTAGATTTCTCTCAAGAGCCCTGTGTTCAGTTCTCTTCTGTGTTTTTAAATAGTGGAGACTGCGTTATCAACTTGATTTCTTTTCTTCTTGTTAACAGATTTCCTTCTGAGGTACATTGATGCTTTAATGTTTTTAATCCAGGCCTTTCTGCTTCACCATATGTTCAGACAGGCCAGTTTGGTTTTAAGTCCTATTCTAGCTTCTCCACCCGCTATCAAGAAAAGCTCTTCATGGTTTTGGTGATGGGTTGCCTGTATTGCTCCATCAGTGCCGTCGTTTAACAGCACCCTTCATTTTCTTTTTATACTGGGATAATTTCAACCTTGTCTGGTGATTTACTGATTCCGTTTTCTGCAACAGTCAATAGATTGGGCATTCATGCAGTTGAATACTATTTTTCTTTTTAGTGTAAAATCATCCTTTAAACACTTTTTTATCCTTATTGAAATCCCTCTAATTTCTTGTGGTCAGTCTGTCCCACGGATTTTCAGGACCATTTGCTTTTCCTCAGAATTTCTCTTGAACTCCTGGCTGTTTTGTGCATCTGGTTGCATTTTCTGTTTGCTCATTTTTATAAGTAGTTGTTGTGTATTTCTGTTTTTTCATTTTGCTTTTCACTATTGAGAGAATTAGAAAAGAGGGCATGCCACTTTTTTGCATCAAATTAATGACAAAGTTTAGACTCAATGAGGGTTTATTTTGTCACCTCATCTTCTCTTGGCTGTGGCAGAAGCGAGGGTTATCAAGGGGAAGCTGCTGGGTGCCCAGTGCCCACTGCACCGCACCCTCAGTGAACCCCTTCTCCAACTGATATGACTGTGCACTCCAAACACAGAGGAAGAGGGGTGTGTTACAGAGAATGATGTCAGTGCCACACACTTCCTGGAATTGGGCATGCCTCTTGCTTGTGGACAGCAGTGCTATACTCTCTCAGTGCTGTCCACTGACATCTCTATGGCTCAGCTTGGCCTCCAGCACCTACTAGAAACTTCCTGAAGCCTGTGAGAGTTTTCTGTCATTCATTCCTTCTTCATTCATTCATCCCTCAGGCAATTTTTTTCTATGACTTCTGTTCACTCGTGAACTGATCAGTCTGTCTCTTCTGCATTATGTCTAATAAAAGGCCTTCCCTTCCAGAATCTAACATAAAATGTTATCTTCCCTTTACATTGAGTGCCCTCTTATAATTTTTTCTCAGTTTATATCTCCTTATAATCATCTTAATGACAGGCAGATGAGACAACCACTTTGTGGATGATGATTTCATCCTGAATTCCTTGCTTCTGTTCATTCTTTTCTTTTTTGAATACTTCTGATAGTGTAATAATGAATAATATTGGTTTATTTAAAGTTTATTAGAGAATTTCTGAAATTGATTAAGATATGGAATTTAGGTCAGGATCCCTGATGTCATGCAACTGGGCTTGGGGCTCACAAAAAATTTGACAACAGTAAAAAGGTTTCTGAATGCACAATGCCCCAAAATAATTCATATCAAACGCACAGTGATTTCCAGGTGTATCTGTGGAACTAGTCTGTGTTGTATCACGTTTCTCTGTAGCTGTGCTTCTTCACGTACCCTTCCACTTTTCATAGTGCCTGCCATCCTGCTGCCTGATGTCAAGGCATACTGCCTGAAACATCTTGGTTCAGATTTGCAACCACTAAATGCTATGACCTGCACTGTGTCTGCTGTACATGCCAACTTTTCAGCTTGTCTTAGTACATTGTGGCTCTTGTGACAGAACACTGTATGCTATGTAGCTTAGAAACAATAGGAATATACTTCTCACAATTTTGGATACCCAAAAGTCCACAGCAGAGGTGCCGCCCAATTCTCTGACTGGTAAAGGCTCTGAGTAAAGGTCCCTGGCACACAGAACTTGTTTTCCTACTTTGTGTTCACTTGGCAGAGCAGTGAAAGAATGCTCTGCAGTCTCTTTAGCAAGGGCATTAGGTCCTTCCTCCAAGTGCTACCACACTGGGGACTGGGATTCAACACGTAAACTTTGAACATCTGTAATATTCCAGCTACAGCATAGCACTTCAACCGTATTTCCTCCTACTGTGAATGCTTCACTTGTTTCAAAGCCAATATAAAGCTAAAAATCAATATATGATTTTTGCACAATTGGTTTTGTCTAAACAAAAACTTGAAACACAGTCTCAAATATAATGAGCGGTCAATAATAGGTACAGTTTATACTGACACCATGTTACTTTCTAAGTTAAAGCAATACTTCTACTACCAATTCAGTTAAACTCTGTTTTCTTTCATAGTAAGGCAGGAGACTTAAGAAAAGACAGCCAAGCTTTCATTCTTTATCCTATAAAACCGTCTTCTTCTGACAATGCCATATTCTTAACCTATATTTTCTTTTAATTGCATTTTGCTCAATCCTTTTGTGTTCATATTAACATATTTAAAGTAAATTTCTAAAATCTTTCCCAGATAATATTCATGATTCTAACTTATTTAATGAACACTTCTTTAAAATACATGGGAAATTACTATCAACCTCTGACTGGGTTGTTAATTACTATCCCGAGGCCAAGTTGATGTAACCTTGTTATCATCAACTAAAATAAAGTCCACAAAACAAACTTACCTGCAGATTTTAAAACATACCTATCAAAATTAAAACAAGAAAGCATCTCACCAGAAGTGGTAGTTTATGGTTATAATCCCAACACTTGAGGCTGAGACAGGAGGATTGCCTTGAATTTTTACTTGAAACCTATCTAGAATAAACAGCAAGACCCTGTCTCAAACAATAAAATAAAATAAAATAAAATAAAATAAAATAAATAAAGCATCTCATATGTGCCTATCCCTCAGCAGTCTAAATAGCGAATGAAGCAGGAAGAAAATTCATTGAAACAAAAGTGTAGAAGTTTCACTCTTTTCCATATTTTTTCAAGCATTTTTTAAGCGTTATCTAACAATAAGTGTTATGGATCTCTATTTTATTTTAAATAGAAATGTGTCCTGTTTTTCTTTATCTTGATTTATCTACATGTATGTCAAGTCTGAGACTTCTATAGGTGAAAGAATTTTAAAGGCCACTTATTTTATAGATTGTGGGTAAGAAGTAAGGCCTGGGAAAGCTAGGTGATCCCTGTTTATTAGTAGTAAGACCAGTACAGGAACCCTCAGAAAACAGTTCTTTAGCCTTCCTGTAATGATGGACCAGTTGTATTAAAATCATTTGGGTTTTGGTGGCTTTTGGGTTAACAAGACAGTTGGCATGTGAATAGTGCATCTATCTGTTTATATTACTTATCGGTTGAAATAACTAATTCATCAATATTCTATTCTAAAGCCCAGGATGTAACTGGCGTTATTTATCTTCCACCATTTGCTCCATTCAGTGGAGGATCAGAAAATTCAAACAGGACACCGTTCCTCACCATCCTGACCTGCTTTCTTCCAGATTTTTTAAACACTAAATATACTTTGTTATAAATCCCTATTCTTACTAAGCAAGTGACATTGTGGAGTATTTTCACCTGGACGATATACATGGCAGTTCAAACTAAGTAAACGGCAACTTCATATTCTAGAACTTCATGACATACTTTTCTCACATATCAAGCAAATTTATAATATAGGACAGCACAATGCTGTTTCAAAGGTGAGTGAACTTGTATGTGCAATATGTGTTGAGAGTATTTGAGGTAATACTCACTGACAGTATTGTTTCTCCTCTCTTGTGTGCTTGCTTAAGAGAATCATTGCAAATCTGCATTCTAGTTACTTCAGCTATTTAATCAAGGGTGATATAGGATTGCTGAATTATAAAACCAGCAGCCCAAGAGATTGAAAGCCATCATAAGAGATTCAAGTGTTCTTCCATCTTTTGTGACTACTAGAGTCAAAGGTGGGTCACTGACTTGCTCCCCTTCTGTATGTGAGGAGAAGCAGAGAAGTTTGGAAGGGTCAGACATCAACACAGCTACTAGATTTCTTTTTTCTTATTTTTCCTTTTCATAAATAAAAGGAACTTTGCTGATTTTTTTTCTCTGACAGCTTTTTAGGTGATTCTCCAGGGAACTGGGGGGTAGGCAGCAGGGGGAATGTGAAAATCTAAATTTCAAAGAAAAATTAATAAGAACATATCTCTGTGAAGTAAATAAGTAGCCCTACTTTACATGCCAATCCTGACAGCTATTATTAGATGCCCCTGGTTAATTAGACAAAAACATATTTGGCTAATTTCCCTTCAAATTTGCCATCAATGTCAACACATTTGGATAATCCTAAAAGGCTGGGAATTTACAAGTCATAAACATTTAACAAAATAGCTAAGCTTCTTAAAATACTTTTCCCATCTGTGTTAAACCACAGAAAATCTAAACGGAACAGCATTATATCCCCCAGTCCACATGACTTGTTATTAGTGATAGTAAGTCACTTAGAGCTGTATGCTTTATGTGGAGGGAAAAGACATTACAACACGTACATAAACATACACATACCAGATTTAGTTATGATAACAGCCTGAGGTTACTAGGAAAAATTAACTTTCAGTTGAGCAGTCAGTTTGTGTGTGTGTGTGTTCCACAACTTGTTTTTGGTTCAATAATACAATTAGGCAAGGTTCCACATACTCTGGGTCTCTCAATCTCCCTCCCTCTGAACTGAAGCTAGATTTGTCTCATATAGATTTGTTAAATTCAGTGGTATTTTCCCTCCATGAAGACTATCCATGGGCTAGAATACTCTGTTAACATCCTTCAGTACAACTCTCTGCTCAGACACTGCTGTCTTAAATTGACTGTCTGTTATTACCCTTCATAAAAAAGCTTCCCCATCACACCATTATTTGGGGTGTTTGTTACATTATCTGTAATTTATGAATATATATGTATGTATATATATATATATATATAAATATATATATATATATCAGTATGAAGTACAGGGGTATGGATGCCTGTATACACATATACTTATTTTACTGTGGGAAAGAGATACACCCTCTTAACAGATTTTCATTCTTATTTTCAATGTCTATGCTCCGTTAATTAAAATATCAATCCATTTTCTTTACCAACACTCACTAAAATCCTAGCCTGGTTCCTGATGGAGAATATGTGCTCAGTACAGATCTGTTTACTGTATCTAGCCACTAGAAACAAGTGGATTAAAAAAGGGTGATGAGTAATTCTGTAACAATTTTCTTTCTAAATCAGCACAAATTGCCAAGTGTCAGCATCTTGTCAAACCATGTCACAGAGATTATCCTATAAAAATCGAATAGGTTTTTATTATGATTTCTGATTTTCTTTAATTTTATGCAAGATTTTTAGAATGGGAAATCAAAAATATCCAGTGCATAAATAAGCATTCAACATTACACAAAAGAGAAAATGTTTGGTGACTAGAAAAGCCATGGTATCAGAAGGCTGATATATATTTTTAAAACTTCCCTTTGGAATAAGAATCTGCCTTTACAGTTTAGAAACTAGACACTGTTACTTGTACCAGACCTCTTCAGGTGTTCAACTACCTGCTTCCAGAAACCTTAGCTTCCTAATTCTGGTCATGCTGTCACTTCAGGGACTTGTGCATTCATTAACCATCATTCAATCAACAGCCAGACACACTTTCTTTATTCTCATTCCCGTCAAGATCAGTTCCACGTATTGGCTTCTCTCTCCTTTGTTACTTTTTTGGTGGTCCAGCTTTAATTCTCTTTCATCAGCTTTAAGGATAGTGCTTATTTATGAGCAAGATTACTTGTGTCTGTAAATGTTTGTCTCTGTCTCCCTATCGTCACCTGCACAATGAATCCTGCCCTTCATCCCGAGGATATTAAAACTCCTTCATCTCCATTGTGAATATTTTCATTCCTCTACTTGTTTACTAAAAGTCTGGGCTTTGGTCCATAGGCTGCTTTCTAAACATTGGTGAACTCAGATTATCTCACATCATTTCATTTTCTTAAACTAGAACCCCATAGAGTCTATTTCTACTAGATACTTAATTATCTTCCTTCACAGCTCACCATTTCCTTCCTCAACCATGTCTGTGCCTGAGTCACCAACTTCTTTTCTGCCTCTTTATCATCATGAATGACTTAGGCATTACCGTCGATATTCTGAATAGTCACCATGTGTCTACTACATTTCTTTGACCTACACTTCCAAAACTATTAGACTCTCACGAATACAGTCATATCCTGGATCTTGACCCAACACCTCCAAGATTTCAACAGGCCTCTTTTCTGAACACTAGCTGAGTATAGATCATCTAAACCTTTACCTTTATTTTGTGAAACAGAATTTTGCCTCCTCATTTTCTATTTTAAATTTGATAGCCTATGGTGTCTAAGGGAAGTATTGTCCGACGTATTATTTGGTAACTCCATTTAAGTTAAATATATATAGAAAGGAAGGAAGGAAAGAGGGAAGGAGGGAAGGGAGGGAGATGAAGAGAGAGAGAGAGAGAGAGAGAGAGAGAGAGAGAGAGAGAGAGATCTCATTTAGGAAGCTTCTATAGTGCTAGATTTCCATGTGGCATTTTCAGAGGTCTTTAATGTTAGTTTTCCCTCTCCACACTCTGTCCTCTACCCTGCCCTCCCATCCCTCATCCCATTTAACCTTTCACGTTCCATTATTCTGCTTTCCCACAACATTTTTTAGAAAGAACTAAAGCAATAGGAAAATAGGTGTTCAAAGTTTCCAACACAAACAGAAGAACACCTGTATCAAACGGTCATAGGAGCTTGCCAAATACCTGGACTCCAGGGAATCCCATATCACATTAAACAAACTCTAGAAATCTTCAAATATTTTCATATCACTTCCTCAGGTAGCTCCAGTGCCCACACAGTTCTCTTGAAGAAATATACTAACCATCATCACACCGATCAGAATCACTTGGAGAACTTCTACAAGCTACTTAAGACCATCCTTGAACTTCATCAGACTCTGATATGGGTGGAAAACAAGAAATGTGGATGCTGTTTGAAGAAGCGCTTCTCATAACTGTTTTTACAGTGAATGCAGATAAAAAGGCTGAGTTACTGGCTCTCTTCAGTTTGCATTACGAATAATTTGTGAAAGGACCCCCTTGGTTTGACTTTTCTTTCTTCCTTTAAGGAAAGCCCTATGTGAGCTCTATATCCTTTAGTATGCAGTTATTGTAAAACAGGTTGTGCATATCTGTAGCCTCTTAATCTTCATAAGTCTATCATATAGAACTCATTTTTTTTTTGTCTTTTTGAAGCAGGGTCTCCCTGTAGCCCCAGCTGTCCTGGAACTCACTATGTAGACCAGGCTGGTCTTGAACTCACAGAGATCCGCCTGCTTCTGCCTCCCAAGTGCTGGGACTACAGGCTTGTGCCACCACACCCAGCTTAGACCTCATTTTTGACAGTTTTTATTCAATTATATTTTTAAGCAGTGAAACATCTTGTAGGTCTACAGCAATTCATTTCCTCATGTATTATTTATAATTCCTGTGTACTCTTACATAGCATGTTTTCATACCTCTAAGACATTTATCTATTTACCCATTCCTGTTAGGGATAGCATCTAGATCGTTACCAATATGCCATGATCAATGACTCCCAGCAAGTATTTCCATTAAGTAAGTATGTTAAGAGAGGCTGTTGGGTCATGGGAACTTCCCATCCTTAGATTCATTTAGACTTGCCAGATTTCCCCCTGGCTGGTTGCATGTTTTTATATACATACCTACTATCCAATGAGGCTGTGTACTTCCTCCCACACCTGTTAGTTACTCAACACTGCTCCATTATGAATCATGCATCATTATATGTGGGCTTTTGAAAGTGTATATTTTCATCCTTTTATTTTCTAAATTTCTTTGTCTGCATAAACTTTTTAATTCCAGATGTTAAAATGCCATTTCCAACATATCATTTTTATTTGTTTTTCCTGTAATGATTTTATTAGAAATTCTGGAGATT
>NW_008341028.1:1522146-1611455 GCF_000622305.1 Nannospalax galili | reverse complement strand
GCCTGTAGTCCCAGCACTTGGGAGGCAGAGGCAGGCGGATTTCTATGAGTTCAAGGCCAGCCTGGTCTACACAGTGAGTTCCAGGACAGCTTGGGCTACAGGGAGACCCTGTCTAAAAAAAACCAAAAAAAAAAAAAAAAAAGTCATACCGTATAAGATCCCATTGCTGAAGCCCTAGATACATAATTGATAGAACATGGAGAAATCAAGGTGGTAATTACCTCTAAGTTTATCTCTACTGCCTAGCTTTCATAGTACTATAAGGTGCTATGTGCATTATTGGAACTGAGAACGAATCATCAGTCTTATCCAGGTGTTAACCCTGCAAGCTACAACTATAACTGGCCTGGCAAGATACGTACACTGGTGAAATAACAGTAGGAATTGTGGGAGTAACCAAACACTTTGGGATTGGGTTTAAAGTCCACTTCACAAGTTGGAACCTATGCTTGACACTGTTACCAGGTCCAAGAACTTGTGGCTAGAAAGGTTGAAGGCTTGAGGGAGAACCTACCACTATTATTCTGCTAAATGAACATAGTATTTAACCGACTCCTAATGACACCTTTATACGGTAGATTATTAAAAATCTCAACTCTAATTAAAGAAACTTCTTTTTGCAGCAAATGGTGAAGAATACAGAGACCCACAACTGATCATCATGCAGAGAATGAGAGATTAAGGAATAGTCAACCCTAATAGAGATGCCATATCACACATCTCTCACAAAAGCTCAGGGAGCATCATGGAAGAGGCAGAAAGATTGGAAGAGCCAGGTAAATATACCAAAACAGTCTTTTCCAGATATAACAGGGGCATTGTACTTATGGACCCACAGTGGTTGTGAGTGAGAGAATGCATAAGACTTTTGCAAGTCCAAGTCAGAAAAAATCCCAGTGTGGAGAAATGAGATGGGCAAAAAGCCCTAACTGAGCAACTATTGTCTGCTGATAGCTGCTGGGAGAGGGAGAGATAGTTTTCTGTAAGGTTGTGATGCTGGGTATCTTGATCATGCTCCAGGGAATGGGCCCATACCCAAGAGCATATGGAGGAAACAAATTGGACATTATAGCCCTCCATAGGCATATATATGGATGCATAACATATGTAATACATACAATATATTTATGTATATGTGTAGTGTATATATGTGTATATATACATATATAGAAAGCAAAAGCAATAGAGAGAGAGGAGAGAGAGAAAGAGAGAGAGAGCAAATAGGAACTAGGTGGGGATTGGGTAAGGAAGCAAGAGTGGATCTGAGAGGAGGTTGGAGAGGGCCTTTGAGTATGATCAAAATATATTTTATGAGATTCTCAAAGAATCAATAAAAATATTATTTAAAAGAGAAAAGTGGGGCTGGACAGATGGTTCAGCTTTTAAGAACACTGGCTGCTCTTGCAGAGGATCTGAGTTCAATTCCCAGCACCCACATGGCAGTTAACAACCATCAGAAACTCCAGTTCCAGGGAATCTGACACCTTCTTCTGACCTCTGAGGGCACTACATGACACGGGTGCACTTCCAAACATGCAAACAAAACACTCATATACATAAACTAGAAATAATAAATAAAATATTAAAAAAGAAAGAGAGAAAGTTCTATTCTACATAAAGGTCATAAGGCCATTTATTGGCATTTTGTCTATTAGTGAACTTTCAATTTCTTCTGGAGTTAGAGATAATTGTTAGCTGCCATGTGGATGCTGGGATTCAAATCTGGGTCTTCTGCAAGAACAGTCAGTGCTCTTAATGCTGAGCTATCTCTCCAGCCTCAGCTTTCAATTTCTGTAACAAAATACATGAGATCAGTAGCTAATAAGAAGTGAAGGTTGGTTTTGACTCCATTCTAATGTATCAGTCCATGTTTGATTCCATTGATTTTAGGCCTATGAGAGTAAATGGGAAACAAAGCAAGTCTCACCTTTGGATGAGCAAGAAACAAAGGCAAGAGACAGGAAGGGACCAAGACCTTACTATTCTCTTCAAGGGTGTGCCTCCAGTGATGAACTTCCTCTGACTAGGTGGTACATGCCTTGAGGATTCATTATCATTGACATCACCTGGTGATCAGTCATTTTGCACATAGGCCTTTGCAGCACCTTGTTCAAAGTCCCAGAAGAACACTTATTCACAATCCCAGAAAACACATTTATAGTTTCACCTACAATTTTAAGTATATGATTCTCATATACTTTTGCTTCTTTCATGAGCAGCCAGACTTGTTTCATTCTGTAACATCAGCTTTTGCAAAACAATCCAATAAACAATACACCATTTATCTCCTGAATTACATGCTGCCTACTTCATATGTTTCTCCATGTGCACAGATTTATTTCACTGAGCCGTAGACACAACGTGTCAGCATTACACTGCTTACTAATATGGCTTTCTATTTACCTTTCCTGACAAAACAAATCATTTTTATTTATTCCCTACTTTCACAATTGGTTTGGCTGACTGTAATTTTCAATGTATCCACATTAATTATGGTACTTTTAGTTTTAAAAAGATTCTGAGTTTTTATACAAATTGACATGAATTCAGGGATCAATTAGTAAGACCTCATTCCAACCATGGACATGTCTCTCTACTTATATTCTTTCTCTGTTTAATGCATGTTTAGATTAGTCATTATTTGCGATGGTGATACTACATTATATTTTTATGCTATTGAGAGAACAAGAGAGCACACAGCTTACATCAGATACAGATACTTTGCTGATGTTTGAATTTGCTAAAGGGTTTTGCTGATTTGAAGCCAGTCTCTTTGGTAAGTGATCACATAACCTGTAGATAATTAATGTCCACACCATTCTTTCAGATTTTATCTTGAGTTCCTTTTTCTCACAATTTACATTGTCCAGAACTTTTGAAATCTTCTTTAATGACAGCAATGATGGTAGGTAGTTTTCTCCAGTTTATAATAATAAAGTGTGCCCGGCCAAGCTCTCTGAGTGAATTAAATCTTTAATCCAAGTCATTGGTAAAAGGATTTATTAACTTGGAGTCTTAAAATATGTACTGAGATTTTGGGCTGGATAGATGGCTCAGTGGTTAAGAGCACTGACTGCTTTTGGAGAGGACCTGCATTCAAATCCCAGCACCCACATGGTGGCTAACAATTGTAACTCTGGTTCCAGAGGATCTGATGCCCTCTTCTGACCTCCACAGTCATTGCACATCATGGGTGTACTTATATACAGGCAGGCAATACATTCACACACAAAAATAAAAATAATAAGCAAAATATTTTAAATATGTATTGTTTTAACAAATTGGTGCATAAAATTTTAAGATAATCACTTGTTTTTCATCCATCAGTATGAAAGATTACAGTGAATAATCTTCTCATGACTAGTAACACTTGCACTACAGGGATGAATATGATAATGATTTCTTATAGCATAATAATAGATTTAATTACAACTGTGTAATATTTGACATATATTTTAAATAAAGTATCAAGGTTATACAAGCCATGTAAAATAAATTGGGAAAGTTTTCTTATTCATATTATTTTTAGTCCACTTGTATAAGAGAAAGTTTATTCTTAAAAGTCTGAAAGAACACATATAAAATATTATTTATGTTTCTATGTTGGCAAAAAGAATGTTGGATATTATTGCAGTTTATTTAATGGGTTTTCTATTTTTCTGTATCATTTAAACAATTTATGGTAGATAACTCTTCTTTAAAATTACTAGAAAGCTGTCTGTAGTTTCATGTACATATCTTTACCTTCTGTAATTTTAATTTTCTTAAATTTATTACTCTGTGTGTGTGTATATGATGTGAGCCTTTGGAGACACAAGTGGAGGTGAGAAGAAACGTTCATGGAACTGGTTCTCTCCCTCCCCCCTTTATGTGGGTTCCAAGGATCAAGTCAGGTCATCAGACTTGCACAGCAGACACCTTTACACACTAAGCCATTTGGCTGACCCCTCCTGCCTTTTAAATATCAGTGCCAACATTTTCCAGTTTATTTCTTTCATAAAAAGTGATTTTAGTTAAATTAATCTCAATTGTTTTCATTGTCATTAATTTTTTTTCATTACCTTTTAAAAATATGTTCCTTGTGCCTTTGGGCTGATTCTAGACACATTCTCATGGTGAGTTGAAAGTGCTCATTTGTTTCCGACCTTATTGATTTTTAATAGATGTATCTAGAGCCTTCAGATTTCATTTCTCTAACTTACCATATTTCAGAAGCTTGAACAGGACTAACTTTCAGCTAGAAGAATTTTGTGATTTTTTTTAAAGAATTTCATCAAATTCTATACACACACTGTTTTGTTTTCAAATGACTATTGGTGGTTGATTTCTACATTTCAGATAAGAAAGCAGTCTGCATGTGGTTGATTTTTTTTATAATCTGGCACACGGTTTGTATACTTGAGGGGGGGGGCTACATATGTGTCCAAAAATAATGTACTTGCTGGATAGGAGTTTTTCTACATGTCAATTAAAATGTATTTTAATATTTATTGACCTGGTCTATAACATTTTATTGTACTTTTTATTATACTAAATTTCATTTTAATAGACCTGGATGTTGTTCTAAGTATAGACTCTTCCCTAAACTTCCTAATGAGTGTGAGAGGTAAGTCATAACTCAGAAAAGAATCCTCTCTTGTGTAAATCTCAGTTCCACCTCAATATATAGCACTGCCCCCCACATAAGTCTCCCTCCAACTTCCAAGCAGCAAGCACTGTTTTTTTCCAAAAAAGGTATGCCCTGTATTAGCTACTTTTATTAGCTACTTTTTGTTGTTGTGACAGAACACCATGACCAAAGTCACTTATTTTAGGTTATATTCCTAGAAGGAGCATTCATAATGGTGGTTGAAACATGACATGGAAGCCAGAAAGCCGGTGCAGAAAGCTAAGAGAATACATCCTCAACTACAAACAGAAAGAGAGAAAACTAAAGGTGGAGCAAGGTTGTGAGCTCTCAAAGCCCTCCCCCAATGATATTCTTCCTCCAGCAAAGCCGCACCTGTAAACCTCTGAAAACACTACCAATTGGGGACCAAGCCTTCCAAATATCTGAGTCTATAGGGGGCATTTTTCATTCAAACCACCACAATATCATGTGCCCCTTTCTTATCAATTTGATATGCTTTGGATGGGGGAGTAATGAAGGAAAGAATAATGAGGAGCTGACTGGACTATCTGTACCTGTTGTAATCCAGTCACTGATCCCAGATGGGACAGAGAACAGTGCCTGGCCTGTTCTTGGCAAATCCAGCATGATTCTGCCTCTGTGGCATGCAAGAGGCCAACAGGTCACCCAGTAAAGAGTGTAGGAGTGAAGTTTGCAAATATACATGGATGCACACAACAAAGACGTCTGATCCTATTTTTGTCCCTGGACTCTCTTTCTCTTAGGCTGCACCACTCTTCTCTCAACCTTGCCTACTGTTCCACAAGATTTTCCCAGAGTGCAGCAATTTTACTTGATTCTGTAGCATCTACAGGTAGGTAAAATAAGAAAAAGAATGTTATGTCCACTCACTGTCTTGTGGACACCAAACTATTCCTTGGTATGTCTGATATACTTTTCTACATATTAAAAGGATTTACTATTTCTCAACAACAAATAACCCTGATGATTTGTTTACAAAAGATAGTGCTTCTTTTACAAAACAAAAAATAAGAATAAAATTGCTTTTCAGTCTTCATCATTCCTACAAACCAATGTGTACGTGCGATTTTCAAGGTATTCATAGTAACTTTGTGTTGTGATATATTTATTATATTAATAAGCTATATTTATTTTTCTATTTCACTTGAGAGAGAGAGAGAGAGAGAGAGAGAGAGAGAGAGAGAGATGCCTGAGTATACTCACCTGTGTAGATGCATGTAGAGGTCAGACACTGACCTTCATGTATTCTTTAATCATTTCTCCACATTACTTTTGAGTCAGGGTCTCTCACTTAACCTAGAACTTGCTGTTAGGTCTAAACTTGCTGACCAGAGAGCAGCCAGGATCCACATGTCTCCACCCCAGTTGCACCAGTGATGTGGTTCTAGACACACATGACCATACCAGGCATTATGTGGGTGCTAAGGATCCACATTTAGGTCCTCTGGCTTGTAAAGCAAGGGCTTTCCCTATTCAGCCATTTCCCCAGTCCCTGATAGGTCATATTTACATATCTATGTTACTAGAAATAGTTTACTAAGCTATGGAAATATTTTTTTATTTTTAAAATTCCTCTCTGCTTCTTTTTATTTTTAATGAAAATTGGGTAGTCAAGTTGTACAATGTTTTAATAGACACACTTATAGTGAATGGATTTCAGTAGTCATGCCAATCAACACATCATCCTCTGACATAGTCAAGCTTTGATATCTGCTTCTGTGTGTGTATGTACAGTAATACTTAATGTTTATATTTATCTAAGGCTTCCAAGATTTGTTTATGCATAGAAGATTTGATACACATAGAGGGTATCTCAACTTTCTCAAATTATCAGTATGGAAAGCTATTAAGAAATTGTCACATTTTCTTTTAAGAATAAAAGGGAAGGATAACTATCTATTGGAAGGAACTATTGGTACTTACGTGGCACAAATTATGAATAAATCAGCTTATCTAGGCATTTGGACTACGTTAAATTTTTAATATCCAAGAAATTTTGACCTTCCCAAACTGCCAATTAATATGAGCATTAGAAAGCACGATTGATCTGATCAAGTCTTTGCTTATTAGGCGTACATATGGACATACTGTTATTGATTTTTTTATTATGCAGGAAGAAATCCTTAATGTCTGTCACACATTTTGTATATACATTTTGAATGTAATGCAAGTGCACACTCTAGAAGCAATTATTGAGAAACTTTTGAAACATAAGGAGCTTTTGCTTCCTAATCTTCAAGTCTATAAAGTTCCAGACAAATAATAGAGAAAACTTAATTTCATCTCTTTTGTGTCTCTTGTTCATTTTGGCATTTTTTCCAAGAAAGTACATGGGAAAAGCAAAACAAAATATTGAACCAAGAACTCAACTCAGGGGAGTGTCTTTTGAGCTCATTTTCTGGTTGAATGCTTTGCTGTCTGACCAGCAGAACAGTTGAGTTTCCGTGAAGCTGGAAAATGTAAAGTAGGAAAAAACAATGAGTCGTAAATGTCTTAACCTCTTACCAACACAGATATTAGATCAAGAATTTGGAAAAACACTACAACTCATGTGTATGTGTGCAGTTATCTTTTTGTATTCTATCTCTCAAGCTAAGCATGTACGATAATCTTTAAGGCTATAAAACTCTTTAAAAATAAAAAAAACATTAAAATATCACATATCTGTTAATTCTGTATATTTTTAAAAATATCTTTTATGTGTATGAGTGTATTGCCTGCATATATGTGAGTGCACCTGTGTCATGCAATGCCACAGAGGTCAGAAGAAGGCTTCAGATTCCCCTGGAAGTGGAGTTAAGGATGCTTCGTAGCTGCCATGTGGGTGCTGGGAATCGAATCTGAGTCTTCTGCAAGAGCAGTCAGTGCTCTTAACCGCTGAGCCATCTCTCCAGCCCCCAACATTTTTTTGTCTTATAAAAGTAATGATATGACAGGAATTTGGAGATTTGTGTCTGGGGAGATGGCCCAGTCAATGAAGCGTTTGTCCTGACAGAATGAGGACCTGAGTTTGGATTTGAAGAATCCATATAAAAGCTGTGTGTATCAGCCTGTCTCTGTGACCGCACCACTGGAGTGGCAGAGGCAGAAGGGCCATTGAAGCTCATTGACCATTTAGTCTAGTTAAATGAATCAACTCCAGGTTAAATGAGAGAGTGTGTCTCAAAAATAAGGTCAAGAAAAAAAGAGAAAGACACTCACTGTTAACATCTGATCTCCACATGTATCTTCAAGCACTACCCACAAAAGCATACACATACATCACAAGCAAGAACAAATCCATACACACACACACACACACACACACAAACACATACATACACAAATACACATAGATAAAGGAAATTAGAAGCTTCTGACAATGAAATTCCCTTGAATAAGTTTCTATATAGGCCTTATGCATGAAACATTGTTTTTTATAAAGCACTATGTACTAGTTTTTATTTATTATTGTTTTTCGTACATTTCCATATCTTTAAAATTACACTCATCGTTAGCTATATTATACTATTCATTTTATACCTTCTCTCATTTTTGAAAACTTTTTAATTGATTGATATATTATTCATTATTATATATGGGACACAGCATATATAATGTGTCGTGACTAGAGCGGTACTTAGCTTGTCCATCTCAAATTCATCAGTTCTATGTATTAGGAAGCTACATATGCTGCTCCCCAATTGACTTTTAGAATGTATGATAAAGTATTATACTATAGTTACCTACTGTGCAGAAGTCAGAACAAGTTCTCCAACCTCTTCCATATAGCTTTCTGAACCTCTAATGACCTCTGTTCTCTCCACCTCCAAGTGATCAACTGTTCTACAAATGAGAATGTGCAGTATCCATCCTTTTGTGCCTGGCTTATTTCGCTTAACATAATGCCCTCTGGTTCCATTAATATTGCAGCAAATGACATGATTTTATCCTCCTTCTATGGCTCAATAAAATTAGAGTGAAAAACAGAAACAGTAAGTTTTCAGTGCAAAAAAAATTAAAAATATGTTATATTTCTGTTAACCTCAGTTTGGCATGTGGTAGACAATTTAAAAAGGTGGAATAGACCTTAGGTAGGATAAAGCTGAGAGGTCCTTTTAATAAGATGATGCTATATAGCAGTCCCTTCTGCATGAAATAACTACCATCATCACGACTTCGGCTGAGCTTGATCACTAAACATAGTCACAATTGGGCTTGTTGACAGTTGCGCTTATTCATTGAAAGAGTGCCAAGCAGGGTCAGTGGACCCTCACCTGACTATCCAGCCACTCTTCCCAGACAACTAGTCCAGCCTTGGAAGACAAAAGAAAAATGAGGAAGAACCCAATAGAGGGATGCTATTGCCCTGTTCTGACATTTTCTAGTTCCCTGTCTAGAACTTGTAATGCTAATTACTCTTGCTTTTACTTCTCCTATTCATGATTCAAGGATTTTCTTTTACCCTTAGAGACAAGAGTTATGCAATTTGGGAGTCTTTTAGATACACCCACACTAAAGCTTCCTGTCAATAAGAAAGGATGATAGGATGTTGGGTAAGATGTAGGTCTGCGTCCCTATTCCCTATTGGCAATTTGGGTAACCCCTTCAGAGGATGGCGTGATAAGAATAGGAAGCAGGAAGTGGCTAGGCAGTTAGGGTAAAAAGACCCCAAAGAAATGTAGGCATTTTCTTGGCTAAAAGTCAAAATGTCCTTGGGCCTGTTAGCAACATACTCTGTTCCAAAGGTCAAAAATGTCAAAAGTATTGGGGAGCTTGTATCTAATCCTTAAAAGATTTTAGGGTTACCTCTTCAGAGGGGGGACTGTTGGAGGGGAGGAAGTGGGCATGGATTTATGGATTTGATCAAAATACCCTATATACATGTATGAAATTCTCAATAAAGTTATTGTAAAAGTTAAAAAAAAGAGGGAAAAAGTTAAAAGAAAAAAAGAAAATTAAAAAAAAAGAAGATGGGGATAAACTTCTGAATGAATTCACAAAAGAGATAGAAACATTGAAGAAAACTCAGGCAGAAATGAAGAAGGAAATGAAAAACTCAATAAGCTGACTTGAAACAACAGGGGAAAGCCTCACCTCTAGAATGAATAAAATGGAAAACAGAATATCAACACTGGAAGGTAAAGTTAAAAAATTGGACCACTTGAGCAAATTTTTGAAAAAATTTTAAAAATACAGGAATGGAATATGCAAGAATTGTGGGACATCATGAAAAAACCAAATCTGCATATCGTAGGCATAGAAGAAGAATTTCAAATTAATGGTATTGAACAGCTCTTAAAAAGGGTTGAAGAAGTGAATTTCCCAAACTTAAGGAAAGACATCCTCGTACAAATACAGGCAGCACATAAAACACCAAATAGACAGGACCAGAAAAGAAACTCCCCAACAGATATCATAGTAAAAACACTAAATGTACAGAACAAAGAGAAAATACTGAAAGCAGCAAAAGAAAAACAACAAATCACGTATAAAGGAAAGCCCATCATAATTATACTGACTGATCAATGCAGACTGTGAAAGCCAGAAGAGCCTGGACCAAGGTATTTTCAGTTTTAAATGACAATAGATGTCATCCCAGACTACTCTACCCCCCAAAAATGTCTATTATATTTGAGGGGGAAGAAAAATCTTCCATGAAATGAATAGCCTGAAAGAATACATGTCCAAAAAACCAGACCTTCAAAAGAATACTTGAAGCAATATAAAGAATGGAGAAACAACTATACCTCAGAGGCAACAAAGAAAATAAATAAAGGTATAATTGAGGAAACACAAAATTGGACAAAGAAAGCAAACAGCAATCA
The DNA here is from genome assembly GCF_000622305.1 of Nannospalax galili. Taxonomy (NCBI): domain Eukaryota; kingdom Metazoa; phylum Chordata; class Mammalia; order Rodentia; family Spalacidae; genus Nannospalax; species Nannospalax galili. Next base: position 1,600,997 of record NW_008341028.1, on the reverse strand, counting down.
AAATGATGGCAATCAATACACATCTTCAGTAATAACTTTAAATATCAGTGTACTGAACTCTCCAGTCAAAAGACACAGGCTAAGTGAATGGATTAAGAAATCAAATCCACCTTTTTGCTGTCTTCAAGAAACCCATCTCACCTTCAAGGACAGGCACTACCTTAAGGTGAAAGGATGGAAAAGAATATTCCAAATAAATGGCACTAAGAAACAAGCAGAGGCTGCAATTCTAATATCTGAAAAAATAGATTTCAAAGTAAAACTAATCAGAAGAGATAAGGAGGGTCACTTCATTCTGCTCAAAGGAACAATTAACCAAGAAGATATTACAAAACTGAGCATATATGCACCAAACTCTGTTGCACTCAAATTCATAAAAACAGCACTTTAAGACAGAAATTAACCTCAACTCAGTAATAGTAGGGGACTTGAATACCCCACTGTCTCTATTAGAAAGGTTAACTGGACAAAGAATAAACAGAAAGACATCTGAATTAAATAATATCATACATCAAATGGACCTAACAGATTTCTTTTGAATATTCCATCCAGGTATAAAAGAATAAACTTTCTACTCAACATCCCATGGAACTAAAAATTGACCACATACTGGGGTACAAAACAAATCTCAACAAATACAAAAATATTGAAATAATCCCATGCATTCTATCAGACCACAATGCAATAAAGCTCAAAATCAGCACTGGAAGAAGCCCTAGAAACTACCTGAACTCATGGCAGTTAAACAACACACTAACACACTCCTAAACAATGAGTGGGTCAAAGGAGAAATTAAGAAAGAAATAAAAGAATTCCTGGAATTCAATGAAAACGATAATACAACACAGCAAATCCTCTGGGATACTTTAAAAGCAGTCCTAAAAGCGAAGTTTATAGCTCTAAGTACTACATTAAAAATTAGAAAGAGTCCAAATAAATAGCCTAACACTGCAACTCAAGATCCTGGAAAGGCAAGAACAAATGAAACCCAAACCCAACAGAAGAGAAGAAATAATAAAAATCAAAGCAGAAATCAATGAAATAGAAACAAAGAAAACAAAACAAAGAACCAATGAATCTAAGAACTGGTTCCTTTAAAAGCTAAACAATATAGCCGGATGTGGTGGCACATACCTTTAATCCTAGCACTCAGGAGGCAGAGGCAAGTAGATCTCTGTGAGTTCAAGGCCAGCCTGGTCTACATAGTGAGTTCCAGGACAACTGGTGCTACAGGGAGACCTTGTCTCAAAAAGACTAAAAAAACAAAAAATAAATAAAAATAAAAAAAGCTAAACAATATAGACAGATCCTTAGCCCAGTTAACCAAAAGAAATAAAGAGCAAATCCAAATCAACAACATCAGAGATGAAAGGGGAAACATCACAACAGACACCCAAAAGATCCAGAACATTATAAGGTAATATTTTTAAAACCTATATTCTACTAAATTTAAAAATCTAAAATAAATGGATGAATATCTAAAATCATGGGAACCCCCAAAGTTAAACCAAGAAGAGATCAACTGTTTAAACAGACCCATAACATATAAGGAAATCGAAACACTAATACAAAGCCTTCTGACTAAAAAAAGCCCAGACCCAGATGGATTTACAGCAGAATTCTACCAGACATTTAAAGAAGACCTCCAACCAATACTACTTAAATTATTCAAAATGATAAAAACAGAAAAAGAACTCCCAAATTCCTTCTATGAAGCCAGCATCACTCTAATACCCAAACCATGCAAAGACACAACCAAAAAACAAAACAATAGACCCATATCTTTAGTGAACATAGACGCAAAAATTCTCAACAAAATATTTGCAAACCGCATACAGATATACATCTAAAAGTTCATTCACCATGATCAAATAGGCATTATTCCAGAGATGCAGGGATGGTTCAATATACAGAAGTCAATAAATGTCATTAATTACATAAATGGACTCAAAGATAAAAACTTGTTGTCATCTCAATAGATACAGAAAAGGCTTTTGGCAAAATCCAACATGTATTCATGAAAAAAGTTCTAAAGGGAATTGGACCGGAGGGAACATACTTCAATAAAATTAAAGCTATATACAACAAACTCACAGCCAACATCATTCTAAATGGAGAAAAACTGGAAGCATTCCCATGAAAATCAGGAAACAGACAAGGATGTGCATTATCTCCACTTGTTTTCAACATAGTATTTGAAACTCTTGCTAGAGCAATAAGGCAAGAGAAAGAAATTAAAGGAGTATTAATTGGAAAAAAAAGAGGCCAAACTATCACTTTTTTGCAGATGATATGATACTAGATCTCAAAGTACACTATAGAGCTATAGTCATAAAAACAGTGTGGTACTGGCACAAAATAGACACATAGATCAATGGAACATAATTGACTATCCAAACCCAAGTACACACAATTTCAGCCACCTGATATTTGACAAAGGTGCTAAGAACACACAATGGAGGGAAGATAACCACTTCAATAAATGGTGTTGGCAAAACTGGATCTCCACCTGTAGAAGAATGAAACTAGATCCTTGTCTTTCACCTTGCACAAAAGTCAACTCCAAGTAGATCAAAGACCTCAATGTGAAACTGGAAACCCTGAAACTATTAGAAGAAAACATTAGCAATGACTTATAAGATATAGGTGTAAGAAAGGATTTTCTAAATCAGACAGAAGTTTCTCAGGAATTAAGGTCAGCAATCAACAACTGGGACCTCATTAAACTAAAAAGATTTTGTACAGCAAAAGAAACAATGAAAAAAGAGAAGAGAAAACCCACAGAGTGGGAAAAAATATCTTCACCAGTGACATATCTAACAGAGGTTTAGCATCCAGACTACATAAAGAACTAAAAAAACAAAGTCTTCAAATCTTGGTCTGCAATACTGTAGTGCCCACCTGTAGAAAAGGGAGATAGCCCACTATTATTCTGAAATGATGGCTAAACTTGTTTTGTCCCGTACCTAGAAGCCTTTGAGAAGGAACTGACACTGATTCTAGCCACTCCAACAGCTATCGAAGTGCTGAAAACAAATCCTGAATCCATCACTCTCAAGTCCAGCCTTGGCAGACAAAAGAAAAATGAGGAGGAACCCAATAGAGGGATGCTTTGGAAGGTCTCGTCAAGGAATTCCAGTAGACTCTGATATGAACATTTGAAATTTGCCCTGTTTTGACTTTTTTCTGGTTTTTCCCTCTGGAACTTGTAATGCTAACTACTCTTGCCTTTACTTCTCCTTCACATCTCCTATTTACCAGTCAAGGGCTTTCTTTTCTCCCTACAGATAAGAGTTAAGCAATTTGGGAGTCTTTCAGATAGACCCACTGAAGGGGTACCGCCTCACCCTGTGTCCCTGTTCAGCATGGAAGAAGTCAGGGCAGTCTGCCTCCCCATTCCCTATTGGTTATTTGGGTAACCTTTTCAGAGGATGGTGTGATAAGAAAAGGAGGTAGGAATTGGCTAGGCAGTTAGGGTAAAAAGACCTTTAAGAAAAGTAGCCAGTTTCTTGGCTAAAACTCGCTATGTCCTTGGGCCTCTTAGCAACATACTCTGTTCCAAAGGCCAAAAATATCAAAGGTATTTGGGAGCTCCTATCTAATCCCTGAAAGATTTTAGGGTTACCTCTTCAGAGGGGGATGTTAGAGTAGCAAAAAGTCCCATTTAAAAAAAAAAAAAAAGTACACGAAGTTGTCAGAAAAAAAGTGATGGGGAGATATAGGAGGAGTTGGAGGGGAGGGAGTGGCCATGGATTTGATCAAAACACCTTATATGCATGTATGAAATTCTCAATAAGTTTTTGTAAAGTTTAAAAAGGTGAACTGGTAGAATGAAGTAAATAGGTATCTAAAATTCCTTCAAAAACTATATTCCAATGTGGACTTCCTGGTTTCAGGACTGTTCAAGCTCATTAGAGACAAGTTCATTTTAGAAAGTTTCATCTCCCTTGCTAATCTACAACTGTGAGGATTCTTATGCCTCCTGCTCTGAGAATCCAAATTTATGAACCAGTTTTTCTTTCATGGTCTGGTTTAAACTCATCACTTGAAGAAGTGTCTCTTAAATCTTCCCCACGTAAATGTCTTGTTCCATTCACCATTCTCAGTTCAAAAACTTGGTATTATTCCTAGGAAAGTAAGTCACATCTGTTCATATCTACTTATGTTTTCTTTACTGAACAGCCATATTTTCCATGTTACACTGAATATTACCCTCTCCTTTACACCCCTTTTCTATGGTTTGAATGTGAAATGTCCCCTCTAGGCTCAGGTGTTTGAATTCTCAGGCTCTAGGTAGTGACTCTGTTTTAGCAAGTCATGGAACCAGTAGGAAGTGGACTCTCACTAGAGGAAGTCAGTAACTAAAGATGGGCTCTGAGGTTTCTATTAATAGCCTGGCCCCAATTCCCATCCATATCAGCTTCCTGTTCCCAAAAGATGTGAGAATTTAGGGAGTCCCAGCTGCAGCTTTCCACTGCGGGAGCCACCTGCCACCATGGCTTTCTGCCATGACCTACTGCCTCTCCTCAAACTGAGAGTTAATAAAAAAAATCCCTTTCTCCCTTAAGTTCCTTCTTGTCAGGTATTTATTTGGTCATAACATTTTGAAAAGTAACTAATATATCTATTAAAACTACAAATCCCTAGAAATAATCTAATATTGACCCACAGTAATTTAGGCTACTATGATTTTAAACTCTGCTCCTGTGGCAAGAGCTCTCAGCACAGTACTAGGAACCTAGGGGAAAAAAAGAAAGGAAGAGAACAAAATGAGACCAAATCATCGTTTTTACTTTCTCCCTTTGAATTTCCATAGTTAAGACATACCATATGTAGATTTAATATGAAAAGAAAGATTATCAAGTTTGTAACCAAACTACCTAGATTAAAATGAAGGCTTAGCCTGGCATGATGGTCATGCCTTTAATTCCAGTACTCAGGAGTCAGAGGCAAGCAGATCTCTGTGAGTTTGAGGTCAGCCAGCCTGGTCTACATAGTGAGTTCCAGGTCATTCAGTGCTCCAGTGCTGCATAGTAAGACCCTACCAAGAAAGAAAGAGAAAGAAGAAAGAAAGAAAAAAGAAAGAAAGAAAGAAAGAAAGAAAGAAAGAAAGAAAGAAAGAAAGAAGGAAGGAAGGAAGGAAAGGAAGGAAGGAAGAGAGAAGGGAAGGAGGGAGGGAGGGAGGGACGGAGGGAGGGAGGGAGACAAAGAGAGAAAGAGAGAAAGAGAAAAGAACACAGGCTCGGTCACTTACCACATTTGTGATTTGGGGCAAAGTATTTCATTTTTTTATCTCAGTTTCCTCATTTGTAGAACAAAGCTTCTGTAAGAATTAAATGAAGCAGTGTACAGAAACTATTAGAACCTTATATAGTGCAGAATAAACACCCAACACTACCTCCCTGCCTTGTTTCAGTCACTGTCTGTAGCTCTAAGAATCATGGTCCTGGTGTAATGAAGGACTTAGAGCTGGAGTCTCTATTTGCCTGTCTCTGCATTTACTGTGATAATTCACACATTCATTCATGAGTAGATTCCTACTGCTTAGCTTTCCCTCATTGTTCAGACACATATTTCCTAAGGATAGAGGTCACAGCTCAAGACAATGAGACGCCTGAGAACAGAGACTGCTTCACTTATCTCTACATTCCCAGTGCTTTACACAGCATCTGGAAAATGGCACCCATGGGAAATATTAGCTGGGTTGAAATATATTATTAACTGTGATCATCATTGTAGAACTTTGTGTTTAAGTTGATAACTCTGTAGCGCTCCCTCTCTCTGATAAAATGAAAGCTTTCTGTACATTCTGCCCACTCTATATTGTACATGTTTCATATGTTTTTTGATTTAGGACACAAAAGAAATGTACTAAATAGCATTATGTGACAGGAAGAATGCCCAGAGTTGTGGGAATTGTGAAGGAGAGAAAAAAGAAAAGGCTAAAGAAAAGATCTACTTCCTACTTCTGTCTCCATCTTCTTTGTCAGGTGCAACTGGGGCTCCTTAAGTCCGGCTTTCCTCCCCTTCCCATCCATGGCATCACTCTCACTCTCCATGCTCTTTCCATGCTTACTGAGGGCAATACTGAGTCAATAATCACAGCTCATCTCCCTCCTGCTGTTAGTAATCACGTAATCTCCCCTAAACAATAAGGCTACTTTTGGCCTACTTTCTTATTCCAAACAAACGCGTAAAATTCTTTCCTGTGTATGTATTTACGTATTCATTTATTAATTTGGTGGGTTGATTGAGCTGCGTAAACTGCTGAGCTACTTCTGGTACCATCCTTAGGACCACATGACACTTTTTGGTAAAATAAATAATTTGGTCAAATACGTTATGAAAAAAATTTATTTCCAGAAACCTCACGCTCCCATTAGTCTTTCTGTTTGTATCTCAATAGAATGACCTGGGCATTGATTTTTCAAGACTTTTTTTCATTTCCTTATTGCCAAGGTCTGAAGGACCGCACCAGATTTCAAACAGAGGAAAGACTGATGTCATTTTCTACCCTGCTCCGCTAATACTTACCGCCTATGAGGCGGTTATTAATTTCCATTAGAAAAATAGTTCTAAATAACTGCATTTCAATCAGGTTTCATGAGGACTCAATGAGGTGATGGTTACAGAAGGCTTGGAGGAGATTGATGAATATTGGTTTTATCCCATTTTATTGACTAGAGTCAAGGCCAAAGTGAGTCACTGCTCTGTGGATTCTTCTAGATTTTGAAAAATAAATGCTCCTGCATACATCAAGATTATATCAAGCTTTCCTAAGTGAAAAGGCACTACCAGCAAAAGACTATTTTCGGTTAAAAAAAGCATTTTCCTAGAATTAAAGGGGGATTCAAAGACGAAAGGGATAAGGTTTCTAACACCAAGTACCAGAGTTATGACCTATAGTACCACAATATGTGCTGGATCTTTCTCCCTTTCTCTAAGCAATCTCTAGCATCTCTGAGCAATGCTGTTTCTCTCATGTTCTTTTATATATACTTCATCAATGTACTTTTAATCTGAAATCCACCTTGTATATACTATATATTTCTCAAAAAACAGCTCTTACAGGACTGGAGAGATGGCTCAGGAGTTAAGAACACTGATTGTTCTTGCAGGAGACACAGGTTCGAATCCCAGCACCCACATGGCAGCTAACGACTGTCTTTAACTCCAGTTCCAGGGGATCCAGCAGCCTCTTCTGTCCTCCACGGGCATTGCACAACATGAGTGCAATTTACCTACATGCAGGCATAACACTCATACAAATAAAATAAAAATAATAAATCAATCCCAGCCCCCATGTAACAACTCTCCATAACTCCAGTTCCAGGGGACCCAACAGCCTCTTCTGACCTCTGTGGGCATTGCATGACACCGTGCACTTACCTACATGCAGGCAATATACACATACACATAAAATTAAAATAATAAATAAATTTTTTTAAAGTTAAAAAAACTATATCTTACATATGCAACTCATCCTACCAAACTTTAGTGATAACCACAATACAAGTTTTGCTTGCATAAAACAGACTCTATTAACAAAATGCTGATGGTTGAGTTGTTCCTGTGAATGGCCAAAATAATAATCTAGATTCTGGAGAGTTAGAGTTAAACAGACTTATATGGAGTTGTGCTGAATGCTACATAGTGATAAAGGAGGCAGAATGTGTTTAAGTAAGATGGAATCAATACCATGGGTTAAGATACCATAGTGAATGGGACAATAGTTTGATGTTGACCCAGATCCATGCTATGGAAACCTTAATCCTCAATGCAACAGTGCTGATAAATGGAACTTTTAATGATGAGTAGGTTCTAAAAGCTCTGCTCCCATGAATGAACAAATGTCATTGCTGTGGAAGGGTCTGTTATCATTAGAATGGATTGGTCATTAAAAAGCAAGTTAGGTCTTCTGTTGTCTCAAACCCAAGGGTTCTCTTGGCTTTCCGTGTACCACCATCAAATGATGCAATAAGAACTCACTCCCCAAAGGCATTGTGTTCTTGGAATTCACAAACTCCAGAGTCACAAGCAAAATGAGCTTCCATTGTTGATAAATTGCTCCATTATCCCATTCGCTCACAAGACCAAGACAAGTGGAGAGTAGGTAAAAGAATAAGAATTACATGCTTAAGCTAAATAAACAACTAAGTTAGCTGGCTGAAAAGAAGATCTGGGTAGTGTCCCCACAAGCTGAGGACACAAAAACTGTGAAATCAGAAGGAAATCAGAAACACAGAAAGTCAAGAATGCTAGATAAAGCAGATCCTTTCTGAGACAGCCGTTTTCATATTCCCCCCTCAGCTCAGCCCAGTTTTTGAAGTCCAGTCTTGTTCCTCTACTACTGAAGTGGATTCTGCTCTAGAGCTGACTCCCCATCACTTCTGAGCACTGCCCTGTAATATCCACTCTACAGCTTCCTCCACTAATTTCCAATTTCAGACCTGCTTGATCAGTCTGGGATGTCTCCAGCCACATATATCTCTTTTCCTGCAAGTTGATGTGAGCGAGTATTATGTAGCAGTTGTTAAGAAAGTGAACATAGCTTCTTTTATTAATATAAATTTATTGCCCAGATAATAGAACCAGAATGCACAGTTTTTAATCTCCTCTAAAGCACTTTGTAAACTTTTGGACTACTTTCATCGAGTCTTTGAGAAAGTGGAAAAGATCAGAACGGTAACAGATCTAAAGATTAATTTGCAACTGAAATGCGTGCTGGACTTGATGTGAATTTATTAGATACTAAAAGAAGAGATGCTAGCTGATTTTAATCTTTTAAGTATTCACTTGTTACAGGAACAGATTTGTTTTGTGATATATGAGGACAAACTGGGGAGAATGTGTGGCCATGTTGAGAGAGTTTAGGGATTTACACGTTGGTGATACAGATGTCTGTTCTACCCAGTAAAGTCTAAGGCCCTGCAAAGCCTTCTCACTTTAGTTTTTAGTTCAGCATCACTCCTGTGACTACCGATGCCCATAATAAGGTCAGATGATGCACTAAGAAAGGCCTTCTGATCCCTAGTCACCTGTCCCGCACTGCCTCTCGACATTTAAGTCCTTGCCTTACTCATATCTGATACAGGGCATTTTTGTTTCTTCCTAGGAAGGAAAAAATATTGTTTATAAAATACATTATATTTAATTTAATGGCAGTGGCTGCTTTCCTGAGTAAGAGTCAAGAGATTAGGTGGCTTATTCGGCCCTGGTCAAAAATGCCTGTGTCTGTATATGGTGGTAGAGGAAAAGCAAGGTCCAATCTTTGTCCTAGTTCAGATAAGGAATTAGCAGCTGCACCACCTTGAACATCCCACTACACTTCTGAGTTGTGAAAAGAACGGGATCCAAGGAAAAGCTGCAAAAGGTGAACTGGGCAGAGCCCAGAAAGATGCCCCAGGTGGAGAGAGATCAACGTCTGCTTTCAGCTTTGAAGGTGCCTGTGTTGTGCACATTTACTTCCACAGGTAAACAACAGAATGAGCAACACGAGGAGCAAGCACAAGCTCAAAACCGGAAGCGGAAGTGAGAAAGCTAAGGAAAAATGCTCGGGAGCCCTTGGGGCAGACTAAGAGGTACCAAGAGTTGGGGCTAGCACACAAGGCTTGCTGGGGCAGAGAAGCACCTGGGCCATGTCAGGCCATGTCAGAGCTCTCTGCTTTGAGAAGGGTGTGCTAAGGGAGGCCTGCAGAAGCAGAAGTTCATCCTGGCTTTGAGTGATAAACCAAGTCTTCTGCCCTTTAGGGAGGACTTCCCTGGGCCCAGATCTGGTGGGGATAGCCATACCAATGAGGCCCCTGAACACTGTTACCAGGTGAGAAAGTCACATGGTGAGTCTGAATTACTTGGAACACGCAGGTTCTCTGAACCACTTTTGAGAGTGACTGGGAATCCCTGTTGTCAGTGGATGTGGAACACAAATGATTTTGAGCCCTAGGAGTTGGTACGCATCCTGGTCTGGCCCAAAAGGATGTAAAGGAACACTTTTCTGTATTTCTGGTCCCTTCAGGAAACTACTGCATAATCCAAGATTCACATGGTAGGCAGATATACCACGGCAGTCATGATGAACAAGTTTGATGAAAACGACCTCTCCAACCTCTGAACTCAGCAGCCAGAGCTGCCTTGGTATCTGCTTATGCTCTTCAAAAGCCCTTGCAAAGCTCACCAAGTATTAACGGATGAGAAACACTTGGTACTTCTTGGTCATATCTCAGTCCACATAATGAGAGGTGAATAAAACTTGGAGATGTTACAGTGACTGAAAGGAAAAATTATACTTGAAGTTTAAGGGTCTGATGGGCCAAAATAAACAGTAGTATTAATCTATGAGAGGACTTCAAAAAGAACCTTTCCTAGTTTCCTCTGAAATGCTTTATTAACACCCCAAAAGCAATACTAGAGTTTCCGTCGAATGTGTTTTGGCGTATTGGACTCTTTGTACAGCCATAGCCATGAATCTACCCACCTGTACATATTAAATAGAAAGGTAGAGCAGTGACCTGGGCCTTTCTTACAGGCTGCTTTCTTTTTGTTTTGTTTCATTTTGTTTGCTTGTGTGTAGTCAAGAGGGGCACAGATGCCTGAATGATTCACTGCCAGAGCCAGGAGAGCTACAGCTTTTAAAGGACCAATTATTTGTTGTGGTTAGGAATTGGCTTTACTCAGGTGTTGAGAAACAAGATAAATATTCTAGCAAAGTCTGTATTTTGAAATTCTGCTCCTGGGATTAAAGAGAAAGCTTTGTTCACATTGATACAAACTTTAAGATGCACAGGCTTTTGTAATGTACCTGCCTCTGCCAGATTATTCACGTTTTATGGTTCTTCCTCCAGCAAATGGACTGGGGGGGAATCTTTCTAAGGCTGCTAGCTTGCTCGACCTTGTTGAACAACTTGTGAACACAGGGGGAAAAATCACAGTCATTTGAAAATGCATGATTTGGTAATATTCAATACCTCATGTGGTTCTGATAAAACATATTTGGTACAGAATTTCTGGTTCTGTCCTGTTCTTCATTTTAAGTTTGCTCAGTGTCATTGTTTATGTTATTTATGCCTCTTAACCTCAAAGATCTTAGCTGACTTAGAAAATGAGTAATAGGTATGGCAAGTAGGAATTCTCATGAAAAAAATCTTCCATTTTTCACAGATGAAAAACTTGACTATGTTTGGACATCTTCAATAATTTAAAAAGCACACCCCACTGGTTGAAGAAAAAAAATCCATTTAAATGATTGCCCTAAGCATGTTCAGACAGCCTTGGGACACGAAGCAAGTTGTGAAATAGCTCTTACATTTTTATTCTTATTTTTCAGGTTTTTGTCTTATTAAATACTCCCTGTCCCGTGCCCCATCCCACCTTAGTTTTTGAATGTTCTCTTATAGTAACAGCAGTACAGTTACATATGACCAAAGGGCTCACAAGAGAGTCCACTGGGGCCTTCAGGAGCTTAATTTGTGGCATAAATCTCTGTTCTCACTCTTCAGACCCTAAAGGCTGTCAAGCTGTGCTGGAGGGCAGTAAGACTCAGTTATAACTTAGCTTTTACAGCATTTCACATGACTCTAAGACAATTGTTTCCCTTGAGTTTCAGATGAAGCTGTTGGTCCTTCAGGAGTCCCCATCTGGGTTTCTATTAATCTTGGTAATATGCTCAAATCCTTCCACACTCAGAGGCTTTGTGTGCATCTGAAGCAGGGTCATGGGGGATGGAACAAATTACTAGTGTATTGTTTTCTGGTATCCTTGTTCACATTACAAAAATCTTGTGGTACCTTGTGGGTGGGATTTGTGAAAAGGGCTAAGCAGGAATTGCTCAAAGAACTTTAAATGTAAACATTCAGTATTGTATTAAAGTACAGTTTTCTAGACAGAAGAATGGTGTGTGTGTGTGTGGTGTTCGTGCATGACGTGTGTGTGGGTGTGTGTGTAGATGGTGTGTGTGTGTATATATGGTGTATGTGGATGTGTGGGTGTGTTATATAAGGTTTATTGAAATAAACATATATGGGGAAATCAATTTTTAGTGTATTGCTATGCATTTCAAAATAATGTATGGCTTACATAAACCAACATATATCTTTTTAGTGAGTAGTACTAATTTTTACAAACATGGACATTTAATTAGAACCACCCTAAAATCAAGATATAGAATATTTCTTTTTATTTATTTTAAAATTATGTATATATGAGAGTGTCTATGTGTGGGTGTGCATGTGAGTGCATGTGTTAGTGGAGACCAGAGGCATCAGATCCTCTGGAGCTGGAATTGTAGGCAGTTGTGAACTGCCAGATGTGGGTGCTGGGAACCAAACTGGAGTCTTTTGCAGGAGCAGTATGTTTTCTTAGCCACTTTCTGTCTCTCCACCCCCAAGATAAAGAACGCTTTTGTCACTCTACAGGGTTTCTTGTGTTTCATAGGAAGTCAGATCCCTCTCTCACCCCAGATGCCAGTAACCTCTAATCTTATTTCTGCTGCTACAGTTTTGCCTTTTTTAGAAATTCATATAAATGAACAGTGCAGTGCGCAGCCTGTTGTGTCCGCATTCTTGCATTTATCATGATGCTTCCCATGTTGCTGCAAGTGTCAGTAGATTCTTCTCATTTGTGCATCATCCCAACACACAGACTCGCTACAGTAGTTTATTCACTTACCAGCCAGCACATTTTATGATTACCTTTAGTTTTAGGTTGTTATTTTTTAAAGGTTATTATAAACATGCAAATAAAGATCCATGTATTCCATGTATTTAAAAGTGTTTTCATTTACCTTATGAAAAATGCCTAGAAATAGAATTGGCAGCTGTAGACTTATGTTTAATGTTGTAAAAACTTAAAATTTTCTAACAGAGCCATACCATTCCTGAGTTCCCTCCAAGAAAGTCTGAGATTTCCAGTTACTCTAAGTCTTTACCTGTACATGGTCAGGTGTTTCTTCTGTGTTTTTGTTTGTTTTCTTTGCCATTCTTTGTATGTAGCAATATTTCATTGTGGTTTTGATTAGAATTAGCCTAATGACTAATGAAGCTTTATTTATATATTCATATATATAATGACACCTTTTTTCTGTGTTTAAGGTAAATGTTATAATGTACATACTGTCTCATGACATGAAGAGATATTATTTCATCTTGAGGGACTGAGATCTAATGGGATAAGTGAAAGTTTTAGAGTCAGGCAGATGAAGTCTGACCTGTGTGCTTCTGTATCCTGGTTTATTAGGTGGTGATGATACCAACCTTATACAGTCAATAGGACGTCTACATAAAATAACATACTGAAGGCAAGTAGCCAAATACTGCAACGCCCTTCTCTTCTTTGACATTGCTATTCTTGCCATATATACATCTTCTGTAGAAATATCCATCTCTACAAAGGTTCATCAAAAACTTCATCTCTTGGGTCAAGGTGAGTGACAAGTCATTGAGAGGGTAAAGGAAAGCATACGTTATAGTCGCCTTACAGAATTTTCCTCTTTTTCTGGGGTATTCTGCATCATTCACCTCACCGCCATCACTATACTTCTTTGTAACTACATGGAGAACCAATATTCCTTTGAGCCATCCATGGGCTTTCCAGGGATGGAGACCATAGATTACTCATGCTGTATCCCCTAGGTGAACACTGTGTCTGACTGAGGAACCCCTGTAATGCTGCCCTACAATCCAAGGATTGGTGGAAGGAATAAAGTTTTGCATAGACTGACATCAGCCAGTTCTGAACACTCAATGTTGAGTTTTGTCAGAGGGTGAAAGATGTAGGGTCAGCTTTTCATTTCTGTAGCTAGTGTTCATGTACTCAGCCTGGCAAGCATAGCTTAAGTGCTCAAGGAAGCCGTAACAGAACATGTATTTCTTTTTCTTCCTCATCAAACTCAGAGCACACAGTTCTGCTGCCTCCAAACTTAAGAAGCCCAAGTATTCCAAGGAAAACCTGTCTTTAGAGCTGCAGAATGAAACTAACTGAAAATTTCAGGCATGTGCAGAGGGAACCTGAACTGTGCTACTTCGGTTTGGTTTATGAATTGTCGTTGATGTGCCATTTATGTCTTCTTTTACCAAACAATCTGCTTCCTTCATTTCTACCAAAAAGCAAACAACTACGAACCTAAATCCACCACATTAACATCACAGCAACACAAACTGCTTAAAAGTAAATATTACAGACACACTGAGGTTCATAAAAATCCCATTTCGTCCTATTCAGTCCAGCGTCCTGCTATGTTCAGCGGATTTCTCTCCTTTCCTTCTCTGGAGTAAATCAAATAAATCAGCAAGGTTTTCTCTTAGTCAAATCAGAAGATAATTTCTTTTCTCTTATAAATGGCATTTTTATTCCTCTCTTTGTTCTTACCTTTCCTGTATATCAGTTTAAGCTTTATCAACCTCATTTTCTCTTATACTTTCCTACAAGCCCTTCTTTTGAGTTCTTTGGATACCACCAGATGTCTTTCTAAAGTTGAAGTATAGGCCAAACTTCTGGGTTTGGGAGATTCATGAAGGCCCTTATTAAAAAATAATTATATTTGTTGGTCTTAATGTCTGAAAGCCTTCCCAGTTTGGCTATGTATTTCCGCTTTCTGATGAAATTTTCAACTTAGTGCAAAAAGTGATTCAGAACTATTACGTGTATTTATTTCAAATAATTTACTTGTGAGTACAGCACTGATATTTTCAGATGCCTTAGAGTGATTCCTCATGGGTGTCCTTTAGAGATACTTCAAAATCCAAACAAAAATAGAATTTATCATGTTTGTTATCTTATCTTTCTACAATGATCCTCTGAGGGTTCCTTAATAATAGCTATATTGACAAGAAAAGAGAGTTACATACAACTTAGCAGTGAGACTTAAATACATAGTGTGCTTTCTAATGACCCAGAGACAAATGACTATGGAAACTGCAAAGAATTCTATGATTATTAATGAAAAAAATATTTCTTTCTAGATTTTGCATATTTTGTAGTGGAAAGAGTTGTATGGCTAAGTCAATTTAAAATTTATATCACTGACTGAAAATTACATACAATTTACTATGAGGGCCTTTCTAAGTTGAAAATTAAATAATAGTTACGTTGCTATACATTGACTTAGAGTAGAAAACAATACTGTAGATTATATACCTAGAGAAATAGAATCTTTCTTAATACCTCTTTCATACAGAGTTTGTAGAAAGACGTGAATATGAACTTTATTGTTACTAAGGAGCTTTCAAGAATTAAATGTGTTGAGACTATCACTACTTCTGATTTGAATTTCCATATTACTATATGTTTTATGAAGGATTTGGGAGGATCAATATATAATTCATGGACAAGAAATGAAATTATTGCTTTCTCATGTGCCATAGTTCTCCTTAACGAAAAGGAAGATGAGCAGGAATCTTGTGATGAAAGAGGGGCATGACCAGAGTCCACCTCCTGGGCTGTGTGGAGAGCTGGTCTGAGTAGAGTGTGTAATCAAGTCCTAAAATCTCCTGTGACCCAGCAAGGCTGGAATCATGGATATTTTGTGCAGCAGTAGGTTAACCAGATATACCATGTGAGTGCAAACTACTGAGATACCACATGTTAATGGTTAAGCACATAATCTACAGCCAGATTGACGGCTTTAGAATGTGTGGCAAGACACAGGTTCTCATGTCACTTGACTACACAGCACATAGGGATAACCATTTTACTCATTATCTGTGGTTGGTATAAGAATAAGATAAATTAGAATGGAGAGATGGCTAAGCAGTTACGAGCACTGACTGCTCTTGCAGAGGACCTGGGTTCAATTCCCAGCACCCAGATGACAGCTAACAACCATCCATAACTCCAGTTCCACAGAATCTGACACCCTCTTTTGACTTCCTAGGCCACTGCACAACACTGGTGCACTTACACACATGCAGGCAATACACACATACACAGAAAATAAAATTAATTAATAAAATATTTTTAAAAGAATAAGATAAATTTAGTACTTTTGAAGGGCTTGGAATAATCTTGCCCATACATAGAGCTACTGAACTATTTGTTAAATAAAAGGAAATCTCAGGAAGTCAATAGCATAGCAAAGTTATCAAGAACATCACTGAAGCAATTGGACTGTTGACTCTCTATGGACAAGTTGTTTTGCAGAGATTAAAGTATCTAACATATTTGTTATCTAGTACCGAATATTCAGCTCTAATATATAGTTTCAATTTGAATTGTGTTTTTATGTGTGAAAAGAAACTTTGAAAAGTAGAATCTACAATGGCCTTGATTTTTTTTTAAACCATAAATCAAGTATCCTCTGACAAGTCAAAGAAATTTTCCCGGCAGTGTCTTTTAAACCAACTGTAGAAATATAGATGGTTTCTTAATGTTATATAGTCCGTATCTTTGGGCTTGTGTGTACAAGCACTTAGAGCTGTGTCTGGCGAGTTGAAATCTTACTTTATAATCAACACTAGCATGGAAAAGTAGATTGTTCTCAGAATCCAGTCCTGTTAGAAACCACATAGCCCATTCATTCCTCCACCTTGTTTGTGGCTTGAAACTGGACATCATCCCACATTGCTAAAACCTCAGAGACACTATCAGACATCTTCTCATTCCTTTTCACTAAAACTAAATACTATTTTTCATTTTTAAAAAGTGCACTGTTGAGCCCTCACAGTAATCATGATGAAATGACAACATCAAGGAAACAAACAGCATTAGCAAATCCAAACATAGTATTTTCCTTTAATTACTTCAGACACCTGAAAGAACTATTATATCCCTAGACAGGGTTAGCCTTTGTAGGAAAACCAGTCTTGTAACCTCGTTGGATTTATATTTGGTAATCATGTTCAACAGATCATTGTTGAAAGATAAAAGAGGATGTCTTTCATACCTGAAACATAAGTGAAATAATATTTTTGAGAAATATGAGTGCTTCACCAGAATTATGGGAAAATTTCCTTCACTAGCCCACTCACCTGCAGATCATTCATTTGACAGTTCATGTGTCTGGAATCTGACCACAAATCTGAAATGTATCCAAAAGGCAGACAGACAGGAGTGAACACACAGTCTATATGGTTTTCTTTAACTCCACACAGAATACTTCTCTGTTACTATTTTAAATCCAATTATACAAGTTTAAGATCTGGTTCCTCAGTCAATACAGATGAGGATACTGTATTTCAGGAGGATAGAGTCAAAAGATAGCTACTGTCAGAGGAGCACCTGACTGAGCATCTCAAATGGGCATTGAGTTTAAGTAACAATGTGAACTTCCATAGCATAGAATATTGAACAAAGTTTTTCTGCATCATTAAAAAATAGATTCAACATGCTTAGAACAACTTTCATACTCTTAAAGATATCTTCACTAATATACTGCGGGAAGCAGCATACTGAGGTCAGTCTTAGGTGTGCTCATCAGTTTTCCACCATTATGACAAAATACCTGAGACAATCAACTTATAAGAAAGAAAGATGTATTCTAGAGTTTAATCCATGCTCACTTGGTCTGTTTTCTTTGGACTTCTGGCAGTAGCACAGTGCATCATGGGGTTGTAAGACAGAGGATCTGTTCACCATGAGCCAAGGTGGAGAGAAAGGGACCAGGGTCTCAAGATCCCCTCTTGGTGGTATGTTTTCCTCAAAGACCTCCTTCTTTCAACCAGGCTCCACCTCTCAAAGGCGATACTACTTCCTGATAGTGCTACCAGCTGAGGAACAAGCTTTCAACACACGGGCCTCTAAGGGAGCAATTCTGATCCAAATCATTTCATCAAATAAGTGAAAAATCCTGTTTTAGTCACCAACCACTTCTATAGTGATGGTGTTGCACCTGTAGTCCTAACTATAAATCCTAAAACAAACTCATTCATGTATTTATCAAATATGAGCCCTTTTCTTTTGTTTTGTCTTGGTTTGGTTTGGTTTGGTTTGGTTTGGTTTGGTTGAAGACAGGATCGCCCTGTAGCCTTAGCTGGCCTGGAACTCTCCGTGTAGACCAGGCTGCCTTCAGTCTAATAGAGATCCACCTGTCTCTGCCTCTAGAGTGCTGAAATTAAGGCATGAACTGCCACACCCTGTCAGCCCTTTTAAAAGAGAAAAATGAAGGGATAAGATCTATATACATAGAACATATTGATCAAATACATGCTAGTTGAAGAGTTTGTGGAGATATTTTAGTAAAAGCCTCTAATATATCCAGAATTTCATCTATTTTCAGTATCACAAAAGAAATGATGGAAAATAAACTTTCTTCCCATCCTCTGTCTTCCTTATTTTTATAATGAATTAATTAATATTTTTATTTTAAGTGTTTGAATGTTTTACCTACATATATGCAAGTGTACCTGTGTCCTGTGATTATAAAGAGGCCAGAAGGGGGCGTTAGATTTTCTGGAACTAGAGTTACAGAAGGTTATGAGCCACTGATGTGGGTGCTGGGAACCAAACCTCCCCCTGCAAGAGTATCCAGTGCACTTAACAGCTGAGTCATCTCCCCAGCCCTTTTTCCTTACTTTTCAACTAATATATAGTCAAGAAAACCTTTTCATTATTCTTTTCCTACATCTCTTGCTTAGTAGAAAGGAAAAATTCAGACTCAAGAGATAGATCAGTTCTTAAAACACTTGCCTTGCCTTTTGTGGAGGGTAATACTGTCTGTCAACTTGATAATCTAAAATCAGTTAGGAGATGACCTTTTGAGCATGCCTGTGAAGGATTATCTAGGTTAGGTTAATGGAGGTGGGAAGACCCACTCTAATTTCCAGAAGGGATTAAAGAGAGAAAGGGAGCTGAGCAGGAGCACTCATGACTCTGCTTCCTCACAGTAGATGTTCCATGACCAGCTGCCTCAAGCACCTGCTGCCACAACGTCCCCACCATGATGGACTTACCCTAGAGCGGGAAACTGAAGTACACCCTTCCTTCCTTAAGTTGATTTTTCAGGCTGTCTTATCATGGCAACAAGACAAGTAACGACTACATCACACAAGCATGGGACTCCAAATTCAGATTCCCAACACCCATGTAAAAAGCCTCTTCAAGGCCAGTAAGATGACTCTGTGGGAAAAGGCACTCGCCACCAAGCCTGTGGATCCAAGTTCAATCTCTTGAGAACCACATGGTGAAAGGACAGAATCAGCTCACATAACTTGTTCTCTGATGCACTTGCATGTGACACACAAACACATACATGCATACATACACACACAAACACACATAAATAATTAAAAAATAAATGTAAATATTTTTAAAACCCAAGGTATAGCAGCATGCACCTGTAATCCTAATGTCTGAGAGACAGAAACAGGAAGATTTGTGGGGCTTGCTGGACAGCCAGCCTAGCTAATCAGTGAGATGTAGGTTCTTGGAGAGAAACTGCCTCAAAAAATAAAATGGAGAAAGAGGAAGACACCCAACCTTGGCCTCTGGCTTACACACACACACACACACACACACACACACACACACACACACACATGTACACCTATATATACACACAAGTAAAAAAATGGAAAAAATTTAACAATCAAAGCATTAACATAGAGATAGAGAGAAACATGGAAACCCAAACCAAAGCCATTGGTCCTTCCTAGAATGAACAAGAAAGACAGGACGGAAGTGGTGATAGTGCAGGTCACCTGTCAGTTGAAATAAGATTTCAGAACCTTAATCATATAAATAGGTACTATGATGTTCAATTTTTGTATGGTTGATGAAGTGACAGAAGTTCATTTGTTGTTCTTATCACAAACTTAAACAAGTATTGACCGCCACCTCACCTGATGCCTGTTACCACAAACAGTACACAACCAGTTCTAGGGCAGCACAAGGCGAGCTACTGAGAAACTGAGTTGTGCCACTCACTGGATCATTTCTACAGCTTCTCACAAGTATCTTTATTATATTTAGGTAGTATGTTCTTCCCTAGGATTACTTCTGTCCTCTGTATCCCTAGTGGGCATCAGTTAATAATAATCTCACTCTGATTAGTACATTTAAGGCTGTCCTTCCTCAAGCCATGAAAATCTCTTGTACAAAGCACCTCACCAATTTGATTCCTCCCCAATTTTTAGTTGTTAGCAGCATCTCACATCCAAATTATTTGTTCTATAGGTGTTAACAGCTGAGCTTGGTAGTACTTGTCTTTAACCCGGACACTCAGGAGACAGAGACAGGCAGATAACTGAGAAAGAAGAAAATCTTTCCAGACTAACCTTTTGTGTTTATTTATACAAGCACATTAGTCATCCTTTCCTTCATTGTCATTTTTAATAGACTTGGAGAAAATACCAAGGATCGTTGAATTGGAACCCTTGTGGCCTGCAGTATCATGAAATTCACTGAGATGATTTTCACTTGCCTTCCTGCTTCCCTATGTTTCAGTCCTTGGGACTCTAGGTCGAACCTCTAGGCATACACAACCGATTTGCTGGAGATGGTTTATATTGGATTGTAAGGAATCAGAATGAGAATTTCTTCACATAATTCTTATGAAACTTGGGCTGTGGATGTGACTCAGTTGGTAGAGTAACCTGCCTGCTACCCATGAAACCAATACTACATAAACCGGGAGTGGTGGTGCACGCCTGGAATCCCAGTACTCAGGAAGTGGAGGTAAAAGAAGTTCAAGGTAATTCTCAGCTACATAGGGAGCTACTTACCAGCCTAGGAGACATGACATCTTGTTTCAAAAAAGAAAAATCCTGAAATTTAAATTTGATTGTGATTTCAATGTCTTTACAATAGCACTAGCTACAAGTTGTTTTAAATCATGAGGTCATTGAACTAGAGTCGCATTAATACAAGCCTTGGGTAAACTGGCAGAGATAACATTTGGCTTTGCTATTCTTAATTTTGTTCTTTCTTTGAGACTTGGTCCAGCTGGTATTCCTTCTGGCCTTGAGAACCCCTGAGTGCCCTCCTATCTTTTATTGTCCCCTGCTTGCTGCCTTAGGAGATGTCTGATTTCAGTTTTCATCTCTGTATGAATTTAGGTCTAGGTGTTACTCATATTGTGGAGGCAAAATTGATTGATTGGTCTCCTACTTAAAGTATTTCAGGCATCACTGAAGGTGTGAGAGGGGGCAGAGGGCCTTCCCAGTGACCTAGGGGTGAGGCCAGCCTGGATGACAGAAGCACAAGCAGTAAAGGGAAGGGAAGAGTCTGAATCAAACTATCACAGAGAAATGAGTTTAGCAGAATTGGATTTTTAAAAGAATGCTTTTGTATCATAATTGACAGGAAGAAACTCAGTTTGTATTTATCTCTTTCTAATTTGAGCCAGGCAAACTATGTTTTCAAATAACCTAGCATTTTGAGATTTCAGTGTGAATTTTCTCATCCTTTCTACCTGCCCATCATGTTTAGGCTTTGAACTGTACTGAGGTATACAGTCAAGGAATGAGTGCATCACTGAACCAGACCCAGCTGCATGTGAGTAAGCAGGAGGACATTGAGGGGGTACTGATAGAGAAAAGAGAAGAAACCATCTCTAGGAACGTGTTGATCAAATCTCTTGTATTATTTCAATGCAGCCAATCAATTTGCATAGAAAAGATTTGGTACATTCAAACTCTGTAGCTAATTCTATCATATCATTAATGCCAATGCTTCATTAAATAAATTTAGTTTCCATGTCCAACCTCATCTCTAGACATGATTTAGACATGTAAATTATTTAAGTCTCCACTTCTTAAATGACCCAGAATGTCTTAAGAGCAGATAGTAGTTTGAAAGGCAGCCAGCCATGTGGAAAGCATCTAAGATACATAGGACATGTACGAAGCAAAGGATAAAATTGATGTATCTTCCCATGTCTTCAAATCTTCCCCAAGGGGCAGTGGCCAGGGGAGATGCATTAGAACAAAGTAGAGTGACACATACATATGAAGACACCATAATGAATCCTATTACTGTGCATGTTAATGTAAAAAACTCATAAAATACTTCCTGAAAAAAATGTTAATAGTTCACCTTGTAAGAAATTTGAAACATGGCTTAAGCAATTTTTAAATTAGAATAAAATATCAAATGCCAATTTCATTTTGCTTTTTAAATTACTTCTTTGAGTATTTCGTACATCACATATCTTGATCATATTCAAATGATAATTTTTAAAAGAAAGCCAACACATGAAATAAACTTTACTTTTGTAAGGTCATTTTCATCTTTATTTCAAATCTTGCATAAGATGATATATATTACTCCTTATGGACATTTTGGATACAGACATTCAAGAATGGTTTTAAACTACCCGGAGCATTCCACAGCTGTGTTTGCTTCTATACCTGTGTGCATGAGCTGTGGCCACATGAAACCCCCAGTTCCACATTAACACATTAACATAAGTTCCAAATCAAAAGTTTTCCTGCCCCTTTTTCTTTTGTTTTCTTTGATCACATTTGATGTCTGGACCTAACTTCCAGAATAAACTCTTTCTTAGCTATATGCTACCTATAGAAATTCTATGAACAACTATTTTATTATTATGCCATGTCATCTGTTCCTATGACCCGTTGCAAGCTTGGGGGAATCAGATCAAATACCTACCCACCATTTATTAGTTTGAAAGTAGGCAGTCTTTCAACCAACCCAGTGGAAATGGAGTAAAAGAAAAGTTGAAAGAGGGAATATTTAAAGGCTCTTTTTTTTAAAAAAAAAATGTATAAATGTATTGGCTGCACGAATATAAGTGCACCCATGTTGTGCATTGCCCACGGAGGTCAGAAGAGGATGTCAGATTCCCCTGGAACTAGAGTTATGGATGGTTGTCAGCCACCTTGTGGGGGCTGGGAACTGAATTCAGGCCCTCTGCAAGAACAGCCAGTGCTCTTAACTGAGACATCTTTTCAACCTTTGAAGGCTCATTGCTAAGGAATTAGTTAAGGCTGCCCTTTTCATAGTCTCTTGGATGAGCCCTAATTGGCCAATTTGGTGTGTTTTACATCTACATTGTTTGACTCTCTATTTTTCCACCTGCATTCTGTTTTCCCTCCATTTCCCTCCTGTTTTACAGTTGACCATGTCTATTTATGTACAAACAACACAGAAACATGAAGTTACATTCTCTCGGGGCACAAAATGGAATGTAGCTCAACAGTTCCGCTCTCCTACCTGCACAGCTGGACCTCTTTATCTCTTCTCCAGCTCCTATCCAGTATTGAAACACTCATGGTTGCAATAAATGGGCCCACTAACATTTGATAATTAAATGCCTTTTCTTGAACATATATGTAAACTTTGGAACTTTGACTAATATAACTACTACATAGCTAATAGACACCATTTTATGACCAAAGGAAAACATTACCCAACAGGAAAAGGACAAGAATGCTCATTGACCACCACCAGTTCTCCCAGGGAGATGCTTCCATGCACCATCTCTGCAAACGATGCATTCCCTTGGGACCAGGTAGAAGCACTTTAAGGTAACATGTTGAGTTCTGAGGGACTTAGTACTCAGGACAGAGATGGAAAATATACTGCATCTTTGTTCCTGACAGGCTAAAGACAGGGAACTCTCCAATAAAACTAATTAATGCTGTTTTGATTCCACCTACAAATGTCACTGGCATAACATTTGTAGCTATCTTAAGAAAATGTAGTCATTCCAAGCATAGAAAAACAAAATAAGGTACTTGTGAAATAAATAGCCAGTAATTCAGTGAGATAAACTTCTTGAAAACACATTTACTGAAAAAAAAAAAACTCCTAATTTTGCATAAGCTGTAGTGATTTTTAAAAATTGCCAACTTAGAGACTTCAAAAGGCTATTCTGAGGCCACTTTTTTGAACTCTTCTTCAGCCATAGATGGATAACTCTCTACAATTTGCTGAATGTATTTGAGACTAGGGATTTTTGCAGCTTCCTCCAGTAAAACAGCATGAGGCAGTGAGTCATACCTTTACTTTACTGAGTAACAAGTGATCTGGCATTGCAGAAGCTGGAACTGTTTACTCCCTCCCTGCCTGCCACAGAAAATAGCTGGGAAAAGGTGACTGACTTCTCAGAATGAGAAGGAACGATGGGGCTTTCCCCTGTGGAAAAGGCTGAATTTAGGGAAGTCTACTCCTGGGTGAGTTCAGAGTATGCTTGTAGTTGAACAGGGACAAGCAGGTCTGATTTAAATACATGAGCCTTGCTACCACTCATGCCACTACCCAGTGTCCTCGGGGGCGTGTGATCACATACCCAGGCAGCTCATGCTTTGTGTGTCTAACTACATAAAATCACAGTTACATGCAAAACTTGAAAGGCTTCCTGCCAGGGTGTCGTGTTTTAGTTTGTATGACTGACCTCTGAATGCTCATGACAATCCTGGCAGCTTTTGTCTGTTGTGGATCATAGCCTACTTGAGAAACTGAGGAGCCCTGAGGAAATGTGCTCATAATTCCTATGAGACAGTGCTGACAGTGACAGGAAGCATGCAGATCCTTTGATGCCTATCGTAGATGCCCAAGTCACCTCTAACCACTGGCATTCCAGAAACGAACGAATGCAGCCAGCCATTAATACAAGGTTTCCTGCTTTCTTCTTCTTTTACTTTCTTTTCCTCATTTCAGAAACAGCACTGCCAAGAGCAGGGACTTTCACATATACAGTAAAAATGTACAGTATCGTCAATGCAAAGTTGGACACGTGCCAGCCCCCTCCCCCTCCCCACCATGAAGCATCTTCATTTGAATTTAAAGGGGTGGATGAGTGACAGCAAGGCTCTGTTCTCCTTCTGACAGGGCTTTGGCAGATCATTGGTTGTCATCAAACCTATTCCATTTCTTGCTCCCTGCCAGGAATTCCACCTACATGCCTGATGGCAATTAGTCCCTTGTAGGTGCTAATGAATAAAACGCAGCACGTCGATTTCACACAAGGATGAAAAAGCCCACGATCCAGATCCAGAGAGTCACTCCAAGAATCATTCCCCCACCCCAGCCCCCATCAGTAACGCTCTCACTTTGTCCAGTCACATATGCTGGACCCCCACCTCCACCCCCGCCTTCTTCTGTACACTTGAGCATGGGAAACAGCTATCTGATGGGGATGTAACTAAGTAGAAACCAAGTTTATTTTATTTTATAACATGAAATCTTACCTGTCTTTCAATTACTGTCACAAGTCATGATTACATCAGTTCAGGGTAGTCTGGGTTGGATATTTGAGCTGAACCTGCGAACTCAAGCTTTCTTTGAAAGGATCCTACTTTCCAAACATTAAGTATTGACAGGGTATTATCAGTGCTTGTCAGGACTTGCTGATAATCACAAGTCCAAGAGGAGCCTTTAAAAGTTTAAATTCTCTTACCCTGTTTCTGGAGGGTCCTGGTCATGTGTCTAAAAATCGCCCCAGATGAAATGGGGACCCATGCTAGCTCTTGTCTCTGGATTAGTGAAATGCTGTTTGGCTCAAAAACTCCAGGACTAAAAAGTTCTCAAGCTGTGCTCACTACTCCTCTTATACCTACTATGTTTTAAGCATTTTTTAAAGAAAGCCAGCAATTCTCTTTTATAACCTGAACTCCTATTACAGATGAGCAAATGTTCCCAAAGATAGCTTTGAACTTGAAACTCTAGGTAATGCGAAACTTTTTCTTCATGGAATTATATCTCGCAGTGAAACTCATTATTTTGTTGTTGTCATTAAGCTCTTTTTGTTTTTGAGGCAGGGTCTGACTATGTAACCCTGACTGACCTGGAACTCACAGAGATTCACCTGTTTCTATCTCCCAGCTGCTGGGGTCAAAGGCATGTATTACCACATCTGGCTCATGACTTTGTACACTTGGTGTATAACTAATAAAAATGTAAAAAATTATATCTGCATTAGAATTTCCAAATATTACATCTTTACCAAAAATGAAAATTTTATTTTTAATTTTGAAAATATAGCAAACTTTAATTTTATTAGATATTTGCATATTCCAAGAGAAACAAATTTGGTCCTAGAGAAAACTGTACTTCCACAAAAGTGGGTTTCTTCAAGTCCTGTATGGTTTCATGCATTCACCTAAGAACACTCCTTGGAAAGGGGTTCATGAATTTAGTCGTACTGCCACATTCACAGTACCCCTGATGCATCAAAAGTCAGCTCATCATTCACATTTATATTACTTTCTAAGATCACAAATCTCATTACCAAACAATTGAAGCTAAAAGCCTTGGGGTGAAACATGTGTGCAGCTCAGTTTCCTCTGATGGTAACAAGCCAATGAAAATAGCAAGAAACACATTTTTCTTCTGGTTTTACTGGGCCCCAAAGATTAAGATAGTTTGAACCTTCCCTGGAGCATTCAAACTCCATCATGTTTATCAGAGAGAGAATTTAATCCAAGCCCTCTGAGATCTGTCTTCTGGAGTCAATATTTATTTGGTAAAATAATCATGGTTGTTCCGAAGTAGAAGAGTGAAGCAAGAGAGAAAAGACAGATTTTTCACTCTGCTAGTGAAATGGACAGGTGCAGTTGAGATTGAAAAGCCATAATTTAAACATTGTTCATGCAGCGTTATAGCCATCCATGCTAGACTGTACAAGTCCTCTTGTGGCTTGGCACACCCAAGTTCAAGTTGGCAGGAGGAAACTGAAGGTGTCTTATCATTCAAGAACCAGAGCCTGGAGCTAGAGCTTTGTATCCTTGAGGCATGTGAATGAAGGATATTCTATTCTGCTAGAAGAAGAATATTGGTCTAAGGAAAAGACTTAATTCACATAAAGAAAAAAAATAATTAGACGTATAGTGACCTGGCAGAACTTATGTGAATACTGGATTTTTTAAAGTCTGTTTTGTTATTTCTATTTTATTGGTAAAAAATAAATCTTAGAAAGTTATGTAACTTATCTTTAATGCCAGACTCTGAAGTGTTTTATTTTCAACTGACTTAACTATAGAATGGTCACTGGCTGTTTACACAGGATCATATCAGAATAGGCTTTTAAAAAGTGACTAGAATCGGGCTGGAAAATTCACATCAATCCTCTCACTCCATACCTGTGGCAGATGTAAACTGATGTCTGTACAGTTTCCTTCCCAGCTGAGAAAGCTGCTGAATGTTTCAGGAAATCACACAAATCAACTGGAGCCAGTGCAAAGGTGACACCTGGAGCCCCTGGGAGGCCAGGTGCAGGGGACAGAGTGGGGCTCTGGAAGAAGCAGGCAGGCAGGCGGGCACTGGCTGATGGAGATCACCTTCCTCCCCAGGCTTCATTGAGAGAGAGGCAATTCTGTAGGGAAATTTTATACCCTTTAAAAAAATTACCAGAATATTTGGGCAAATATTCTTCTCTGATAAGAGTCCTCCAGAATCAATTACAGGTGCTAGATCTGAGAGAGTTAGATTGCTGTGACACAAAGGATTTAATCTCTGAGGAAGCAGTGACTTATGCCTTGACTAGAGGTTAAGGCAGATTTCTTTCTTTCTTTTTTTATTTATTTATTTATTTTTTTTCATTTGGCAGAGCCTTCCCACATCCCTTTGTGGGTAGCTACCTCCTCTGCATATGTGTAAACCAGCTGTCCTTTGCAATGACACAGGCCCCCACGATGTCATGGGAGACTAGTGGGAGTTGACTGAGAACCTTAAACTGCTGTAGTAGGTGGGGTTAGTAGTATGGGTGGACCAGGTAGCACTTTGCTAGGATTCCATGACAAAAGGCCAAGGCCTTTGACCTGCACCATCATGTTTCAGTGTACAGGCCAAGGATTGTGGAGGCCTAATATAGGCAGGGAGTCAATCAGGATAACTTAAGGGGAGGGGGGAAGACTGCCTTTGCTCGAGTTCTCCAGATTGGCTCTCCAGATGGCCCTCTCTTCTCTGGTAAATTATGCAACAAGCTGCTTCATCCGAGTTTTGCAGACCTGGATGATCTTGAACTGATTTCAACAAACAGGCGGACTCATGGGGTTGCAGGGCTTTCTCCTAGTCCTTTCAACCGAGGAAGAGTGCTGTGGAAGGGAAGGAAAAGCCAAATTATTCCTGGTGCTGGTCACAGAAATAGTGCAATACTCATACAGAAACCACCATTGCTTTGTGGGTGCCTTTGTAAGGAAAATGGTTTTGAAGAAGTTAAGAAACTGTCTTATCAAGAAAGGTTGGAGTTCATCACCTTCCTCCACAAAGGGAAGTTCAGACTTACATAGTCTCACTGTCTAAAAGATACTCTCTAGTAACACTGGGGATTCAAAAGGCAGAGAATTGCTTTTCGGCATAAAGTGGTATGAAGGCCCCACTCTCTCTGCTATTAACATTTCCTGAAACCAAAATCAATAATGCGTGCAAATGCGTCTCCGATTATTTCTTTGATTTACAGACTGTCTCCTCCCACAACACTCTCACAGTTGAGGTCAAATGGATTAGCTCGCCAGGCCTGGGATGCTCTCAGTACTGAGGAAGAATGGGGAAGGATGGGGAAGGATGGCAGAGCCACTCTGACCCTCTCCCGCCCCAAGCAAGATCACAGTCCAGAGAGAGCTTCTTCCCCAACCCTGCAGAAAATAGAGACTGAGGATCATTTTGTCACTGGAAAAGAAGGAAAGACAAGTGGGAAAGGGAGGCAGAATCAATAAGCCAACTGACAGTGACGGGAAAGCAGGTGGGCCTTAGCTGAACCCAAAGCTACAAAAGAAAGGTTGTAAAGAACGGGGAACAGCCCACTATGAATTTGGCAATAAGCAGAGCAAGGACACAAATAGGACTTTGTAGTAGCTCGTTAATTTCTTGAGATGATAAAAGTGTGCAAAAGAAAAATTACAGTTCAGTTATTTACTCCATGCAAGCTTATAAAGTGCTTTTCAGACCTCGCACACGTGTTGAAATGCACATAGGAACAAGAGATGGTTCCCGTTCACAGTGTAGTACATGGTAAGATTTTAGAGACGAGTGAAGGCAGGATGATTCAACACACGGAGGGACAAACAGGAGGACTGATGGGGGGCAGAGTGCAGCGTGGAAGTTAGGCGAAGCTCATGTGAGGTGGAGCTTGTGTCAGTCAGGAACTTGACTATTTGTCAAATGGTGAGGGAGCAGCAACTCAGGGAAGAAAGCTTCAAGGACACTGGCATGGTGGCGGGTTGGAAACACCTGCTTGCATGTATGACAGTGATGCTTCTGAGTCAGCAAGACTGATTGAGAACAGGCTGTGGAGCAAAAAGTGGTTACCAACTGGTTCTCCCAGTATGGATTTAAAAAAAAACCCTTACATGCCATGCTAAGAACTTCATGGTTTCCATTGGAAAACAGTGCATTGGAAAGAGTTAAGAAGAGAAAGTAAAATGATTAATGGACACCAAGCAAAGGTAGATTGAAAAAGATCTAAAAATTCTGACTCCCCAGATGAGATCTTCTCATGTTTTCCTTTAAAATAATGTCAGCTACTATCTGGTAGACCAGGAACTGGTCCATTTGATGATTCCAGATGTAATTCCAGATACGATGGCTGACTTGATTATTACTTATACCTCAGAAAAGTACAATTATAACCCCATACTGTGAGTAATCACTCTGCATTCATTCACCTTTTCTCACTGTCTACTGTCCTCTGCAAAATCATCTTGCATATCAAGCTGGTTCTAGAAACATCAGCTATTACAGTCTTATTCCCTGAACTCTTGAAGCTCTTGGTCAAAAGGGGAAAATAATAAATATACAAGTAAATCATAACTAGAAATTCTATTACATCAGATAAAAGACTAGAAAGTCAAAATAGAAAATAACAGGACAGAGGGAGGGGAACAATTTTAACACTGAGCAGGAGTTTCGGGTGTAGGGAAAAGTCTGTAGGAGACCAGGAGGACACGTGGATGCAGTGAGATGGTATTAAGGAAAGAGAGGCCAAAGTACACAAGGTCTTGTGGGCACACAGAGTATGTCTGTCATTTTACACAGACTGAAAGCCATTAAGATCTGAGGTTTTTAAAGATGCCTCTGATAATTGTGTGACTGGGTCAGAAGAGGCCAAGATTAGAAGAGAAAATTACCAGAGAGAAGGTGTGGCCAGGGAATAAATAATGGTATATTAGAATATGATTGTCAAGAGGATTAAAGCAGATTAAAGTGTTTATTTCTGAGTATATAGTTTTGAAAGGCGCAATGATAAGATGTTCTATTTAAAATGGAGGAAGAGAAGAGTTCCTAGTCAGGTGAAGAGCTGAGAAGCTCAGAGAAGGCAAGGTGATCTAAAGATTAAACATGAACCCTCATTTTTCTTAGCTAGAGGAGCCAGGTGAGAAAGTGCCAACACTGGAGCTTCTGGCCGAGAGTCTCCTGATTTGCAGCTGAGGTCATTGGGAACACACCACTTCAAGATGAAGCAGAGGAAGAATGGCCCAGTTCCCATCACCAGCTCTGCAGGATCTTAGCACTATCTTTCATGGGTAGAACAGAGTCAGCAAACATCTGAAGGGGGACCTAGAAATAGAGCTTCCAGAGCTAAACTCCTTGTATTAAACAGCAGAGAAGAATTAAGATGACAACTGAATCCACATGAAACAGAGCTATAGACACGCCTGTGTGTTATGGTACCTTTGACATAGCTTTGGTAGTAGAATGGTAATGAGCAGAAGAGAAATACCAAGTGATGTCTA
This sequence comes from Nannospalax galili, assembly GCF_000622305.1. NCBI lineage: Eukaryota > Metazoa > Chordata > Mammalia > Rodentia > Spalacidae > Nannospalax > Nannospalax galili. Next base: position 1,570,437 of record NW_008341028.1, on the reverse strand, counting down.
AGTTTCTGGCTTGAGAAACATGGATGTGTACGTTCTAGAGAACAGAGAAGATGTGGGGCTGAAGAAAATTTGGGGAGGACCATACGGACTGAGTTTAGGACATTTTAAGTGTAAGGTAGCCAACTTGTTCATCATTGGAGACCCTGGTAGCTAACTGAATGTAGATGTTTCCTTTACAGGTCTTCAGTTCAAAACAGAAGAAAACTCACTGGGCTTAGAAGTGTCCAACATGATGTTCCATTAGCAGTCCTGAGGGACAGTGAGGCCACCACAGTGGGGAATGTGGAATAAAGAGTGCTTGCATTTTATCCCCATGTTATAATCTGGATATTTTCATTTTATTATGATTTTGGTTTTTTTTCATATTTTATTTATTATTTTTATTTCATATGTATGAATGTATTGCCTGCATGTATGTGATTGCATCCGTGTCATGCAATGCCATGGAGGTCAAAAGAGGGCATCAGATTTCCCTGGAACTGGAGTTAAGGACGGTTTATAGCCGCCATGTGGGTGCTGGGAATCAAACCCGGGTCCCCTGCAAGAACAGTCAGTGCTCTTAACTGCTGAGCCATCTCTCCAGCCCCTGTTTTCGAGAACTTTGTACATGTATACAATGACATATGATCGTATCTTCCCCATTTCCTTCTTCCAAATACTTTTTAACTGCCTTCCAACCTGTCCCACTCCCAATTTCATGTGAAGGTTTTTTTTTTCTTTTTTTTTTTGATACCCACTAAGTCCAGTTAGTGCTGCCCATATGTGCTTGAGAGTGGAGCCATTGCCTGGAGCACTGGAAACTTACTAGGTGGAACACCCACAAAAATGAATGGTTCTCCCGTCTCCATTAGCTATCAAGTGGCATGGCAACGGCTCTACTTTAAAGGGTGTGCCTGGAGAGCATAGCCCCCATCTGTCTGGATCTTAAATGATTCCCAAGGGTCCCTATACTTAAAGAGCTGATCAGTTTGTGGTTCTATTGGGAGATGGTGTAATCTTTAAGCGCTGAGGCCTACTGGAAGAAAGTTAGGTTACTGGGATCATGGTCTTAAGGGAATTAGCCTTCCTCTGACTTCTGTAGCTGCTTCTCATCCACTGTGAGCTGAATATGTTTTCTCCAACACATTTCCTGCCATCGTGTACTACAGAGCCACAGACTCACAGCCATGGAGCCCATCAGCCATGGAGTGAAACCTCTGAAACTATTAATCAAAATAAATCTTTCCTCTTCTAATTTTGATTTTCTCAAGAACATTGTCACAGTGATCAAAAGCCAACTAATACACCCTGATCAAGTCCAACATTTAGAAGGAAGACAAAGGAGGAGAAATCAAAACAACATTGAGAGAGAGAGGTCCATATTACCAAAACAAGCAAATAACCAAACAAATCCAGCCAGCCTTGAACGGCTGTAATTCACCGTTCGATTACTACATTCATTCCTGCTCTGATTCAGCAGGATACTTGATTCAAATGTTTGCAAACATTGCCATCAGCACTTCCTCTCATACCTTTGCCCACAATGCTGTCACCATGCCTTCTACCACAACTATTTTTACAAAAGCAGTCAATAACTTTTATGTTTCTAAACATTTTCATCAATCTGACCTACCAGTTGTTTGATCACTCCAGAGACTAAAAGACAGTGCTATTGCTAACTATTTGAAACAGTTAGTAGCACTGAACGCTGTTGGAAAAGCCAAGACCCGCAATCTGTGTCATTAAGATTAGACAGAGGTCTTCCCTGCTCACTTTTCAGGAAACCACGCCTGATCTTAATCCCTCTTCAATGTTTGTTGCCCCTCAGTCTCCTGTACTGGTCTTCCCATCAATGAGTACACCTCTTGTTTTCAGAACGTAGTTTCTTGATGATCATATCCAGTTACATGACTTTCAAAATCATTCATACACTCATTTCTTTAAAATGTATCTATTGTAAACTCTCCCCAAATTCAAATATTCAATTATACTAGTACAACACCCCTGCTACCAAAACTCTCATTATCTTCCCCAAATGTGGTTACATCTCAGTCATGACAGCTCCATCCTTTGCCACCCCCAAATCAACATCTATCCCATCAGAGGCTATCACCTCTGGCTCCAGGTATTTCCACATCTAGGTGCTTTTTAGCACTTTCCCCACAAACACCATGTATCAGTGACTGAAAACTGCAGCTCGCTTCTTATGTCCTTTGCCCCCAAGGAGTCTCCTCAATTCAAACTGGTATGATTCTATGAGATATACTAGGTACTGTCATGTGCATGCTCTGATTTTCCCATCAATTCCTACCTAAAAATAAAAGCCAAAGTCATAACAAACCTTGTAAACTCCCAATTTCCCTTCTTACCAAGCAGACCTCGTCCCTTAACCTGGCTTTCTCAAACTTCTTCTCAGGTCTTCTTCACTTACACCTGCCTTGCTCATCCTCATATGATGAAGCAATGTTGCTAACACTGAGCATCTGTCACAGCTGTTTCCTATGCCTGCATTTATACGTGTGGCCCCTCTTTGATCTTTACCAATCAAATGTCACTTCAGTAAGGTCCTCCCCAATCAAAATGGAACACCTTCATACTTCTTCATGGCTTTATTTTTATCTTTAACATACAGTATCACCTACTGTCCTGTGTACTTTGCATCTTAGGTCTTCCATCCCTATGTTAGAACGCAAGCTCTATGAGGTTGGAGTTTTTGTCAGAGTTTTTGGTAGTGTATCCCAGTTTTTGGAACTATTCCTGACACAGAGTATAGACCGCATGCATATTTGTTAAATAAATTGTGAATGAGTGGTTCATAAAAGGAGAAAGAAAACCAAGAGAGGATTGGTATTTTGAACAAGCCAATAGAGGAGTGTGTAAGCAAGGTATGAATGCTATGGCGATCTGTCCTGAGAGAGGTTTGAGCATCATGTAGGACTCTATCTTGATATGAGAAATTTGAATGAAATTACAATTAAAGATGAAAATAACCTGGAGGAAAGCATGGCCTGGAGGAAGGAATCCTGAATGGGACATGATAAAGTAGACAATTTAGCACACACAGCTGAGAATCAAGTCAGTGACAGACAGAGAAGGGAGAAAAGGCTGAGACTGAGCCCAGCTGGGTCATCATCAATGCCACATAGCCAAACTCCACAAACTAGCTTCTTTGATTTCTAGCCACTCAACTATAGTGCCCAGTCCCCAAATCCTAACAACCCAGTCTTCAAAAACCTTTCATTTCCATTCTTTCTAATGTCAGAGTTGTTTACTTCTTGCTAATATAGAGAGATATATAGATAGATAGATGATAGATAGATAGATAGATAGATAGATAGATAGATAGATAGATAGATAGATGATATAGAGATAGAGATAGTTTTCTTATTGTCAAGAAATCAATTAGTCTCAACTTTACCACAGGGAGTTTGAAATTCCCGAAGGAGAGGGAAGCAGGACATTATCACAAGATGACAAAAGCACTGACCAGGAGAGAGGGCAATCTTCTAGCTCCTACACTCCTACAACCCCATAATCCCAAACCAAGTTTAAAGAAAGGAAGCTCAACTGTTATCAATACCATAATCAGCGAATAGTGAAAGCTGGAAAAGGGGGCGTCGTGCTCAGATTTCAGGTGACAACTGTTCTTGGCATATGATAACGATTTTTTGAGCCAAGGAAAGACACTCAAGCAATACATGGGCACACTGGAAACAAGGTCTATACACAGTAGAGGATCAAACAACAGGAGGAAAAGCGAGGGCTACTGACATTAGCTGAAGGGCTGCAGGCATTTTGTTACAATAATGGAAAACTAACACATTATGCATAAATTTTTTTATATTTATAATAATTAGGATATAGAATTAGTACCCATAACTCCCTGTTCTCAAAACTGATCAAGAACCTTGAATGATTTAGATTTTTAATTTTTTGCATCAATTAATCCATTTATTTTGTGCATGTATGTATATGTGTGTACATATGTCCTGGTGCCTGTGCGGAAGTCAGAGAACACCTTGTGGGAGTGAGCTCCCGAGATCAGAGTTAGCTTATCAGACTGGATGGCAAGTGCCTTTACCCACTGAGATATATTGCTAGTCCAAGTGATTCAGATTTTTATTTCACCATATTCCTTCCACTGATAATTTGTTTGAATTCTTTAAATAATACTAGATATTAATAAAGGTCTACAGGAAATGCCACAATTGAAAACTAGCTTTTTCAATTCTTGAGATAATTGCTCAGCATTTGGCACATTTTAAAGGTTTGAAAAGTTCGTGACCCATATAATGTCTCATTAAAAGCAAGAAATTTTTTAACATCACCTTTACTTTGTATGTTACAATCCTCTAGTTCCAGTTTTTAAAACCCATTTATAATATTTAAAACTCATTAACACAAGCATTGGATTTTGTATTAGATGTGGGTTTAAAACAGTAGTTTTCAGCTGAAGGCAATTTTGCCATCCAGGGGACATTTGGTGCTTTTTCAGCTGTTTGACAGTCACAAGAGGGGGAAGGGAGCTCCTGGTATCTAATGCACAAAGGGTAGATGCTGCAATTGTGACCCATGATTTAGTTTACTTTAAAGAAGGCACCAAGGAGGGTCCTGAACGAACACCAGTATGAAAACAGGACTGTCTGATGCACAAGCAGGTAGACTAGGTGGTAACTGACTAGCACAGGCAGTGACCCCCAAATCTGCCAGACATAGGACTCCACAGAGCTCAGTGAGGAGAAACCTAATATGTTGAAGATAAAATGGGACTATAATACATAGTCCTGAAACCATCACATTAGTTTAATAAATTTTGGTGAATGGCTAAGCTCACTGAGTCTTAATTTTGACTCAAAAGCAGCTGTGTCACTGAAAAGCCTAGTCCTGAGAAACTCTATAGAGAATATTGTATCCAGTTCATGAAGTCACTGTATGGATTACATAGAACTGTTTGTGAAACTTCAAAGCCAGTGCCTAGGACATAGGGTTAATGTTTATTAAATTATTTTAAAATAAATTTTTTCTGCCCTAAAGAATGTTAGAGTTGGCCCAGAATAACTGACTGAAAGATAATTAGTGTTTGAGACTTATTACTGTGTATTGATCGCTTAACACATTCAAAGAATTTAAGATCAGTTATACGATATTGGGGGGGAGGGACTATAAAAAGAACTGTCAACGAAAATCTACTTTTTGTAGAACTAGCCGTTTACCAAAGTAATTCATGCATTTTATGAATTATGAATGACAACTGGTTTCTACAAGACATTGGCAAGTGTGCACTGTAGACACAGTGCATGGCAGGAGTTGACACTGACTCTTCTGCCTGCAGAGACCCACACAGAAGCTGCTGCTGGGAAATACTTCCCACTTTAACTTCAGGATGCATATATCCCATCCCCCACTGTTGTCTCCTTGGGAAGAACACTTAATCCAATGTGAGACAGTGTCCATGAGCCTCCCCACCCCCATAACTGGTTCTCTTTGATCAGAAGACCTCAAGAATTTAAATTTTCCTTTTCAAAATTCTACCAACAAAGCCTCTTTCCTAAGAGCAAGTCTGGTAAATTTCAAATATAAAAAACAGCTGCTAAGGGTTTAATAACCTTGACAGCACTTAGATTAGACAAAGCTTTGTATCTGTGTAGGTCTTTACAGGAGCTCTTTGATAAGCTACTATCTGTAGAAGATGAAGTCACTTTCTTTGTAAAGATGGGCCTCCCCAATAGAGGAAGTAGGGGCATTTTAAATCTTTTATCATCTGTGTTCTAGGCTCAACCCTTTCCTTGGAAACAAGTCTGGGATGTTATCTCATTGCATAAAATTCCCACAGTTAAATGGGCTAGCAACAGTGAAGACCATTCTATCTGTGACAGAACATTCCAGAAATTACTTGGATGAGCATAATGTTCTGCAGAGGAGCACTGGATTCTTTCTGGAATAAATTCTTGTCGTAGAAAGATTTCTGGTGACAAGTGAGAACGATCTTCCCCAATTACTTGTAAAAGTAAGTTGACAGTACAAAATTTCTTTTGAAGGCATTAAGCACATTTCAACCAATGTTTACTGTCAAGCCAGGAATTCATGCCAGACAGGTAGAATCATTTTCCTTTATAAACCTATTATTAGCATCAGATAGACAACTAGATCTACAAAAAGACTTTTCCTTAGTATTCACACATTATCAAGAGTCAAATATTTTATTTCTTAGTCCTTTCATATATAACCCGATGAAAATATAACTATTATTTATTGCATCATATACCGAGCCCTATGTTTAATAGTAATATGTGTGGTACATGCAAATGATGTATGTATTTTACAACGAGATCAAATAATTACATGAAGTAAAATCTGTGGCCTTTGACAAATGTTTGGCTATGATGTTTATAAAAGTGTGCTTGCTTTTGGGTTTTGCTAGAACTGCTTGTTGATTGCAGCGATTTCCTTCTGATACCCTGACTTCTTTCTAGGCAAGCAATAAACAATGAAATGAGGAAATATGGTTCCAAAACACACAAAAACCTGTTCCTTGTGTAGATACAGCTTAAAGAATATACACAGATGGATTTCTCCCACAGGACAGGTCATCACACCATCAGGGGAAATGAGTTGGCTGCTGCTGAGTTAAGAAGCAATGAAGTCATTTCTATGCACATAATTAAAATGTGATATTTCAAGAGGAGTGAATCCAAGGAGAAGGAAGAAAAATTACAGCTAATACACACTGTGGTTGTGGCTTTGAATTAATATGTGCCTGGATGCAGAAGAAACAAAGCAAACAACTCTCAACCATCGAAAGGAAGGAAAATGGTAGTATAGCTAACTTTAAGTCTCTACTCTCAAGCCCCTGCCTCTAATGGTATTGTTATTGATTTTCTACTAAGCTCATCTGAAACATGTAACCTTTGTTAAGAGTCTGGATTTAGGCCATATAAAAGAACTTGACACATGCTATCCCAATGCTTGATAGAAACCGTGATCAGATCGTCATGAAACAACCAGTGTAGAAGATGAGCATCTGGGGCATGCCTTGCCAATGCTGTGGTGACAGCGTGCAAATCCACATCTAAGCTAGTAACTGGACCAGTTCAAGAGAGAAGCTTTACTTGTTGTGACTCTTATCCAACTTCTTTCTCAGTAGAATTGGGCTTGAATGAAGAGGAGACTGCTATAGGATTTTGAACAATGGACTCTGTCCCCTTTCTGTCCAGGAAGCTGCACAGTGAGGAGAAAACAGCAGATGCATGAGCAACTGTCATCTTGGGTAAAGAGATCCTTTTCTTGGGACCATATCAGTTTCATGTTTACTGTGCCTCTGAGACTATATCTATATGATGACAGGCTTTCTGGTGAAAGCTGAGAAATTCAGTTGCAAATATGAATGCTACAAAATGTGTGGCTATTTGGCAACAGGCAGATCCAACATCTGGATCTTTGACTTAGTTTTTCCATTTTCACCCAATATTTTCATATCGTGAAAAACACCAATTAAAAAAAGCAGCCAATCTGGTGTTTTGGCTTTCCTACTAGCCAATTTGTGCCTCAAATAGTTGGTCCAATTGATTGTGCTGCTTTGGATGGCCAAAATGAACAGATCAATGTAAAAATAGTTGGTGGGGTAGCTGTTCTGATCTGTTTCAATCAATATGGTGGAGTTATAAACTCTCTTAAGTTCTGTGCAAATGCAAATAATTTCTGACATCTCAGAATTCACCAGTCTAACAAGAAGAAGATAATCATCTTTTCTCTCTTTCCAGATAAAGACGTAGACATTCAAAGCCAGGTGACTTGCATTGGAAAGCCCAGCAAGTTGATCCATTCTCTCTAAGGACTTGCGTGTTCCTTTCTCAGTGGGCTAGTCAACTTACCAAATGAGATGAAACTACACGTGTATTTGCAGAAGCATAGTACTGCAGTTTACTTTTGCAAATCCAGGCAAACGGAGTACTTCAAGACTAATAGAGATGGACATAAGAGCAAAGAGACAAAGTAAAAGAAATGCTATCAGTGCCTCGTTTGACTAGGTACTGCTGTGAAACTTACACTTATCCTGATTCTGTAGAAAAACTACGTCTTGGGAGACTATCAACCAACATTACAAAAATAAATGCAGCTAATTTTAGAAATGACAGGGCATGTAAGTCAGGACATATAATATTGAGATTCTGACACAGATTTGTACAATTTCATTGAAGTGAAAGATCTAACGTTAAGGGGTAGAAGCCCCAGTGAAGAAATAGACTGCTTTGTAGAAATATGGAACAGTCAGGTACTGTTTTAAGAAGAAATGCAACTATTTCTCTAAATAAGTCCCTTTTGCATTAGACATTCCATTCCTCCCTCTGTAGAGCACACAGGTCATGAATACACTTACAAACACTGTTGTAGGCCAGTATCTTGAATTCCATATAATGAAGATTCTCCAGAAGATTTCAAGACAGAACATTTTTACTCTGGCAATGAATCTGATGCTATGGAGAGATTTAAAAAGAAAAAAATACTAAGTCAAAGAATAAAATTGAAATAATATTTAAGGAAAATTATTTTTTTCCATGTATTTTTAAACTTTGCAGCTTTCAAAATAACCCAGCATACAGTACCCCTCAGATTGACTGACTCATCCCCATGTCCACACACTTTCTTTAAAAACAGAAAAATCATTTTTGAAAATGATCAAAACATAACATTTTGCTGGAACAGATGCCTTGCCTGTTCTCTGTGCCACATTTTTGTAGTATTTAAAATGAACGTTTCAGTTTTAAACACGGAGTGACTAATCACGGCTGGGGAGGAAAGGGAAGGCCCGTTGGAGGCAAAGTCAGGCTCTTCCTTTAACACGTGTAAAGAATCCAGGGACCTTTGGACAAGTGCACACCAAACAGTTCTCATTGGGCTGCTGTCCTCAAGACTGGCCTGAGTTGGAAGAAAGATGGCAATTTTTTAATATCTGATACTGACGAGGAGTCGTTCGGGGATATATATTTTTCATTTTATTTTTGCACCTCTTGTTATATTCCAGGCTTTCTGTGAAGTAAGCTCAGGTTCATAACTTTTCAAGTTACATTTGATATCACAAATTATACAGTGTCTTCACTTATATTTGGATGAATAACTGTCACTTCAGCATTAAGAGCGAAGAGCACTCCCTCTTAAAGTCAGCCCGATTTGGAGGGTAAGTTATTTAGTGACCCCAAAGTATAAACACTCTCTGCCTAACATAATATTAGGTACTACTTTTCTTTTTCTAAAAATATTTTATTTATTATTTTTGTTTTATGTGTATGAGTGTTATGCCTGCATGTATGTAAGTGCACCCAAGTTGTGCAATGCCTGCGGAGGACAGAAGGGGCTACTGGATCCCCTGAAACTGGAGTTGTAGACAGTTGTTAGCTGCCATGTGGGTGCTGGGAATTGAACCTGGGTTTTCTGCAAGAACAGTCAGTGTTCTTAACCACTGTGCCATCTCTCCAGCCCTGGTATTATTTTTCTTAATGTTATTTTTTCTATGAAAATTGATTTAATCAGAGATGTATTTTAGTTTGGTGATTTGGGAAGACTGACTAGTCACTGTCTCTTTACTGTTTACCAGGGGGAGGCATCAGCATCTCTGTTCTCTACCGTTCTGTTGGTTGTCATATTGTAGGTTGCTGACATGGCTAGGAGCACGTGTCCTCTGTCTCCCTCACTCTAGCTCTGTGTATAGGCTTCTAAAGATGGAGAGAACATTGGAGAAGTGATTTTCCAAGAGAAGCATTTTATAGGTCACTAAACCTTCGTTGGATCCTATAGACATTGTAACAATTTATAATAATAACAGTGAGTATTAATCAGTGTGAGTGTCATGCTGCGTGCAGCACAGTCAAAGCACTCATTTTATTAATAAATATTTTGTTCATCTCTCTGCTTAACACACATGCAGATGTTTTTCAAGCTATGAACACCTGAATTTTGAATTTGACCCAATGAAATCAGTCAAATTATATAACGTCCCATCCTCAATGGACAATGTGGGACATGAAGAGACATTCCCAGCCTGAAATGTTTTGGAATGTGTAAGACAGTAGGACAGAATCTAGGATTTGCCATTATGATATTCTACCTCTCCAGAATTTTTTAATCATCTTCCAAGTTAATTTACTAGCTGAGCTACAATGCAGATGTTGACAGAAAGTAGGATCAGTATTGTCACCTCATGGTCCTCAGTGTTTCAGTTTCTGGTTAAATACAGACACTTCACCTCTCTCACCTAAGTACAGGCCTCACATCATGTCTACAGTGCTTCTCAGAAGCTTAATCACACATTACATAGAGATGATTTCTTCAGAAAGGAGTCATTGTTCACGCCTTCAGGGAAGCACAGCAAATGTATAGAAAGCCTACAGCCAGGTGTGGATACTGACAGGGGCTGGGGACATGCATTCCTGTGCCTTTAGATCATTAGATTTATCATTGTTCTGGAAAGTACCATTTAAGCAGTTTTCTGAAGCACATAAGGTATTCTTTGATTCTCTCTAATGATGACACTTATATATGGGGGCAGGGTTTGATTGTATGGTTAAAATATAGGAATAGAAAAACTGACAAAACGACCTAAACAGAAACTGCACAGCTTCATTGAACCCACCATTGCTCTAAAATGCCAGACAAGCAGTAGAGTCTTAGAAAGGAGCTGCAATTTACTTTTTATTCCTCCTCATACTAGAAAAGATTTAAGAAGCTTGCATGTGTGCTACGTCCAAGAGGGAGTTAGTAGGAATAAAGCATCTCTTTGGCATCTAGTAGTTTGCCAGCCATTGAGAGGCATCAGTATAGAGTAATTGTTCCATGAAAGTGAAAAAAAAAATGTTGCTCAACTGTGTCATGTGAAAACATATCATATATCTGAGACTGCTTTATATAGTTCTGGATATTTTGTGAAATATGATGAGTTTTTGATCTTTTATGTCATTTTTCTATAGCTCCATCTTCATTAGACTGAACAGTTTAATATTAGAGAATATGGTCACCATGACGTAGCTGAAAATACTGGCGATATCTAGAGAACAATTCCATTATTGAGCATGAGTGGATACAGTAATTTCTACGAGAGAAGACAGATATTTTGGGTCTTAGATACTTTATAGATTAGATTCAGCTAGAAAGCTGGATATTTCAGGCAGCTGCTATTGACACGACAGGCCTACAAAATTGTGAGGTTGTCAAAACTGACTAGAACCATCACAGATTAGAGAATGGAGGAAAATAATATAGAAAGAATAAAGATTTTGGAAGATCATTAAAACCAGGAATATAGAGGAGATGGGGCCACGCAAGGCTTTAATTAAGGAAACTGACAGTTTATTTTGGAACTTGGAAAGGCAGGTCAGATAGTAATGCAGAACAAAGCAAAGAAGGGATAGAGTTAGGGGCTACAGTCCAGAATTTGGTAAAATAATATAGTTTTAAAGTGGAAAGGAAACTTAAAAACCATGTTTCCCCAGGAATAAGAAGATACTTTGTTATTGACTTGATAACGACCTCACTTAACCAGTCATTTATCTCATTTAACAGAGGTAGGTTTTAGTGAAGGCAGTTGCTAAAATACCCCCTCAAGGTAAATTTCACCATCAAGTAGAATGCTATAAGGAACACCACACAGTGTCTTCACACAGCTCTTCAAGAAGAATGACAGAGCATTGGCAACTGAAGAAAGGCTCTTGGATCCGAGATTTGACTAATGTTATCTGGACACCGAGTCCCGAGATTTCAGTGGGTGTTAAGGTAAGGAGAAGGATGTCATGTTTGCATTTGGAATACTAAGATTGAAGAAACTGAAAAAGTCCTTATCGAAGGACTTCTTAGAACCCTAAATAGTCCATCATGCTTTGTGAACAGCATGGTGGTGCTTAGAATGCAGCATTTCCCACAGGATTTGATCATGGCCCTCTGCTTTCTGGTCATGTTCTCTTGGGAACAACATTCTACTGGATGTGTAGTAGAACAGGCTCATATATGCAATTGTAATGTAGTCTCATATGTGGTCTCGATACATGGATAGAATACATTACAAAGATATATGATGTGTACTTTCATTAGGATGAAATGATTTCATAACTGCTAAGAATTCAAGTTATTCATCCTATGATAATTGCCTTTGGCTTTAAGGCTTGTCAGAATTCTTCTGCTCATTAAATTCATAATCTCTTCTTATGAGGGAGCGTTGAGGACAACTTCACTGGAGTGGCTCACCCACACACAGCCCCCAAATCAGGCTGTTCATCATCTGAATGTTTTTCTTCAAGCATACAAAGAAACTATTTTCTCCTGGGTAGGGGCTTCCCCTGACCTCCCACCCACCCCTGTTAGGTAGAGTCATCCCCAAAGAAATGTGTCATTCTTGGAACAGAACATCCCTTGGTGAAGACTCACTGAGTAATCATTCAGCTAGAAGTATAAATCTACCCGCAGGGTCGGAAAAACCCATAGTGAGAGAGAATACTGGGCAAAGCATTACACTCCAGGGTAACGTAGACACAAGTACTGAAGGGAATGTGCCCTACTGAAAGAAAAGGAATTCACCAAAACTGAAACATGAAATAAACCCTAGCCAGGTCATGATTAACTCTTCAGTCACTCAGGGCAGATCATCACTCTGTTACTCAGGACATTATGGTGGTTGATCTACCCTGAGCGACTTCCTGTTGGCTTCACAAAGCTGATGATAAACACAAACTTCCTTTTCCCTTTTCTTCTGCCCCATCCCCAGCCTTACGTGGCTATAATGTTGACCCTGCAAAAGACATTAGACAAAGAGCTATGGGAACTCTGGATTCTCTTGTGAGTCACAATATCCTACCTGCAGCTGTACAGGCCTGGGGTAGAGAGCAGAGCTGGCACCAGCCCTGCTCTATAGGTCAGAACAGAGCAGAGAGCTGTTCTTGCTGCAGAGGCTGGCGGGGAAGTCTCTGCTTGGTGGGCCTGGCACAGGTCCAACAGGGATCAACATGTTCTTGTCACGATTCAGGCAGCCACCTGGCACTGGGAGAATCTGAGCTGGATCCACCCAACAGGTGGGCAGAGTATTGCTCAGAAAGTCAGGCTGGTACTTACTTATTGAAAAGGCAGAATATGGGGATGGGTAAGGAAGCCAACTTCTGGTCTCAGTCCCACTCCTTTTAACTATGAGTTTGTGGGCAAATTATTCAAAGTTTCTGAACTTCGCTTTCAGATAATGTTACTAAGGCTTTCTTTCTAAAGGACTCAAAATAAGAATAATCCCTAACATTTTCAGCACTTCCTATATGTTAAATGATGTGAAACAATTCAGTGGGATAGATTTCATCATTATATCTGCATTTCATACATGAGGAAATTGGTTCTCAGATCACCAGCTGGTAATGATAAATCCAGATTTGACTTCTAGGGCCAACATTGTAACCACATGAAAATTATTTTTTTAAATCTAACTGCTCCATGATTAGAACGACAATGCTACTATTCTTGTGGCTGCCGCAGCAGCCGCAGTTGCTGTTACTAAGGACTGGGAATGATGTGATTAAGCCCCTGTTCTTGGGGACAGATTTGATTCTTTGAGTGAAGGACAGTAGGCGAGAACAAGGCTGTCGTGTTCTCAGTTGAAATGACCAGCAGAGGATCTGCTATTTGTTTGGAAAGGACACCAAATCAAAGGTCAATCCTGTGGGTTATAAACCTGAGAAAAACTTGAGAGCAGAGTCATACATGAACTCTGACATCCAAGTGAGGCACCTTGCAAGTTGGGAGATAACAATGGGGAGGCCCAGAGATCATCTCTTGAACAGTGACTTAGGATGAGCATCTCCCACAATATTGAAAATTAAGGAGGACTATGGCGTTATGGTATATCCAAGACGATTGAGCCTCAAGATCACTGAAGGACTATAGGAGGCTTAGTGAATGTGCACAAGGACAGAATCAACACCAGATCAACAACTGGACCCACAGTGGGATATTCATCAGCTCTTGTCGATTATATCCAGAAAACAAACTAAAATTTCTTCCAGGTTGTTTCTTTGGTTATGCCATGCAGTTTACAGTGAAGAGACATTTGGTAGTGTAGTTGGTATAGTACAGAGCAGAGTAACACAGAGTAATGTGTGTTACAGGCTAGTGAAGTTTATTTTCCTGTAGAACAGAGGAGCAGCGTTACACAGATAGGGTTATCTCAGAGGTGAGACAGGGTTTGGCTGTGCTGTGGTGCAGTGTGGTTTGCTGCAATGTAATCCAGTGCAAGGCAGCAAAAGTACTGCTGATCTGGAAGTCAGCAAACGTGAATTCTCATCCTTTCTGTGCCATTAAAAAAACTGTACAGCCTTGGATAAATCACTTAGTCCTTTTTTGGCTGCATTTTCCTATAACATGCAGAATGAGGGGGTTGGAAAAGATGAAGATGATCTTGAAGGTCAATTCTGAGACATCCCACAGCTTTGTCTTACTCATGAGATCTCTAAAACTTAGACTTTCTGCCAAGATTTAGAGGTTCCTTATACAGACTTTCCCCAAGTTTAGAATGCCAGATAATGTTCCTGGAAGAGTAGAAGAAGGAAAAAAAACCATAAATAGATTTCAGTACCAATCCAACATTGAGAATTAAATTAAATGAAAGGTTAACTTATTGCAATACAATCCTGGTTATAATTCTTTGTTAAATGAAGGGTATTCTTAGCCAGAATCCTGGGAGGTCTGGGTAGCAGCAGTCCAACTCCAGAAAGCTTCCTTTGTTACACTCTGGTGGAGGCACAACTGTAGTACCTGGAAAGTCAGCAATTCATGTGGTCAAAACCACTGGACCAGATGAGCACACCAATACAGACCTCCATGGTGACTTGATTAGGAGTACATTTTAAATCATGCCTTTGCTGGAAGAGTGTGTGCTAGTAGTTTCCAAGTTCATTGTTAATTAGTTCATCTAATAATAGTTGTAGCAAAATTTTAAAGATAAATTACACTGAAAGACTTAATAAAAGCATAGAAGTGTCTCGCTTGCATCATAATTCTTTGTTAAATGAAGGATATTCTTAGCCAGAATTCTTGGAGGTCTGGGTAGCTGCAGTCCAGCTCCAGAAAGCTTCCTTTGTTAACCCTGGTGAGGAACTTGCTATAGCCCTGCCCTAAAGCAACTTCTTTAGACTCTTCATACTCCTCCCATAACTTTCATCATTTATTCATCTTCATATTTCTCATCAATTTCAGACCATTATCTGATGACTGCCTATGTAAATAGAAAACACTTGTGCTCTCTAATATCACATTTCCTCTGTGTTCTCTCTCATAGCCATATAGTGTTATGTCTTGGGGATGAATCAATATTGAGAGTTAACTTTATTATGACAATTAAAATATAACAACATTATGTTTTACCACGAGTCTGCTTCCTTCTTTTCTTTCATTTTTCTAAGGTTAAATATATGCCCCTTTGGATCACTTCGTTTACTTTATAGCCAGTCTTCAGTACTCAGACTTCTTCCAATAGTTTGTCAGGTTGGTTTTCACAAGATAAATTACATCAACAATCCTTCAATTCTTTGGGGCTTGGTTTTGGTATAGCTCTAGGCTTGTTCAAACCTGTCATCCTAGGATTTTCCTTCATTGATCATCCTCAGAATTCCCTCGTTTTGTCTTTGTTTGGCTTCCTGTCTTTTTCTTTAAGGATACACTTTTCTGTTTTGAAGCACCAATTCACTTACTCATCTTTTTGAATTAAAAATAATGCCATTTGTAGGATGTACCTCAACATGCCTGTCTTTTGAATCACAATGATTCAGCATGGTCTGCCTTCCCCTGTAGCATTATTATCATCCTGGAAATTCCCTTGTTTATCATTGCTTCTTTTCAAACTGAATGCTCCTGTTTTCCAAATGCTCTTCTCTTCTTCCGCTTTCTAGACTGCAGTCTCTTCTGCTGGATGAGATTCTCTAAAAGCATCCTAAAAAGATGTGTAGGGGAAGCACAACATTGAGACATTCCATTTTTGATAATATCTTCATTTTTTCACCCTTGCAAATTATTGATAGTTTGGCTAGGTATAGAATTGCCTTTAATTTCAAAAATTAAAGACATTTGTATATATTTTCTTGATTCCAGTCTAATCTCAAAAAATTAGATTTCTTTCTTATTCTTGAAAACACATACACACACACACACACATGCACACACACATACACACAAACTGTCTGGAAGATTTTTAGATTATTTTACCATCTCAAATATTGTGAAGTCTCTCAATGATATTTCTTGCTGTGGATCTGATTTCTTCTCACACTTTATATTTTGTGAGCATTTCAATATATAAACTTGTGTCATTTAATGTAGAAAACTTACTGTTTGTATGATTTTATCAGTTACTTTTACAATTCTTAGAGAAAAAAAAATATTCAGCTGTTAGACCGTTGGGGTCTTGCCCTTTTCTCTCTGAAAATGTTTTACTCCTGTTTTCCATCCTTTTTTGCTTTTATGTTGTTTCTTCCTAGCAGAGTACTTCAGTTTTATTTTATAACTCACAATTGAATTTTCTAGTTCTGTTACATGTACTATTCAAAAACTCTTTATCTGAAGATAGTTAATCAGATAGATGATAGATAGAGAGAGATAGCACTTACATTCCTCTCATTAAACTGGTGACAGAGATAGACAGAGGATAGATAGAGGATAGACAGATATAGATAGATAGATAGATAGATAGATAGATAGATAGATAGATAGATGCTAAAGATGATAAATAGATTCTTCCCCTAGGTTTACAAAACAAAACTTGCCTCTATATATCTTATTATTTTGTCATAAATAATTTTTAAAAATTTGAACCATTTTTATAACCTTGAGATTAAGCTGTATTTACAAAAGATAAGAAATAAATCAAATAACCTACTTCTTTCTGTTTGTTGACTCTCAGATCTGTTTGTTTCTACAATTGACCCTCATTATTCACAGATTCTGTACTGGTGTCTGAATAATCATTCATAGAAATTTGTATAATGTTCACAAATTTGCACCATTAAAAATTATTTATTTATTTTTATTTTATATGTATGAGTTTTGCCTACATGTATATAAGTGCACCTGTATTAGGCATTGACTGTGGAGGCCAGAGAAGGCTTCTGATTCCCTGGAACTAGAGTACTTATGGACCATGTGGGTGATGGGAACCAACCACAGATTGATTCAGTGCTCTTAACTTCTGAGCCGTCTCTCCAACCCCAAATTGGCATCACTTTAGACATTCTTAGCTGAAATGAAACAAGATGCTTCTGTCTTCCTGTTTAAATGCTCATATTGTAAACTGGCATTTTGAAGTCTATTAGTGCCATATTTGCCAGTTTGTGGATTTTCTGGCTATATATTGATATGTTAATGAATAGATCATCAGAGCACCATAAGAAACTAACAACATATTTTCCCTTACAAGCAGTGGTTCAGTGTTCCCTAATTCAGCAACACAGTGACACTATGGGGTATGATTATAAGAGAATAATAAGAATCAATGATATATACACATGTCAAGAGAGACAGTTGTTATATAGAGCTGCTACATATATACATGCACATATATATATAAAACGTCTGCATATATATAAACTATCATTTTAGTCTCCGTACACAGTCTGCTTCTTCCAATTCACTTTTGTTTATTCTGCATTAATTGTTGCCATCAGTTTGATGATAGTTTTATGGTTTCATTCACAATAAAAGTCCAAATTGAAGAAGATGATCATGTTCTTCAAGTGTATATGGGCTCATGTTGACTTTACGATTCCCAATCCTTCCAGTTTTTATTTATTTATGTATACATTTTATTAGCTTTTTATTGTCATCATATAATCACAAGCCTAATATTTCAGATTTCTCTAAATGTTATAAAATTTTACAAAGAAAAAGTACACGTAAAATACATCATTTATTACAAAATCGATGAATATTTTGAGGATAAAAGGATGTGATTTAATAATATCACAGATTTAATTGAATTTTCTTTATTGTTTTTAATATATTTGAAAATTTATTAAACCGATTAGGTTCTTAAACTTAGAACACTTTAATTATTGTTCTTTGACAATTTCATACATGTATATAGTGAATTTTGGTCCTGTTCATCCTCCATTACCTTCTCTCATCCTCTCCCTGTTCCACTGAAACCCTTCTTTATCCCAAGTCACCTGCCACTTTCATGTCTTTTTGGTGACCTACTGAGTTTAAATAGATTGTTTACCTAAACATGAGTAGAGGGTTATTTCCTGGAGTACAGCCAATTTATCAATAGTTACGTCAGTGAAAAAATGATAGCTCTCCTCAAGCAACCATTAACTGGTCACAGACCTCATTGAGGATTAGGTCCTCATGCATAATATAATGCTGATGGTTCTAACATTGTGCAGATCTTGACCCCCACTGCAGGGAGTTCATGAGTGCAACCATCAGAAAACATTGCTTAATGGCACTTCTGCCCATCCCTGGTTCTTATGTTCTTTCTTGCCCTTTCCTGAGATGTTCCCTGAACCTCAGTAGGAGGGTGATATAGATGTCCTACTTAGGGCCAAGCACTCAACACTCACCTTTTCTCAGCACTTGGACCAGTTGTGAGTTAACCGTTGCCCACAGAAAAAGCATCTTATCTAATGAAGACTGACAGCAACACTAATGTATGGGTATAAACCTGAGGGTTTAGAGGGCAATTTGATACCATGTCTATTAGCAAAAATAATATATTCGCTCTTGGTCCTAAGCTCTCCCCAGCCATGGGACTTGACCAAGTTTACAGTACTAGGTATAAGCTCTCTTCTGTGGAGTGGGCATCAGATTCAACCAGAAAGTGGTTGAGCATTCCTATAATTAAGCTGTCATTGCACCAGTGTACATACCTTGATCACCATCATGGGTTGTGGGAGTCCACAGCTAGTGGGCATCTAAGTTGTTTCTATTCCCTGGCTATTGTGATTAGATGGATGAACAAGTATCTAAGTAACAGGACATAGGGCCTTTGGTTATATATACAGGAGTGGTACAGATGGGTCATATGGAAGGTATATTCTTAGGGAAACCTCCACACTGATTTCCACCATGATTGCTTCAATTTACATTCCCACCAACAGAGTAAATTCCCACAACCTCAGCAGCATTTTTTTTTAATTTCATAAGGTTCCAACTTGTCAATTCTTGGTCTTATGTTATGAGTGACCTATTCAGAAACTTCTTATCTTTTCTTATGTGTTGAAATGTACTCTCTACATTTTCCTCTAGCAGTTTCAGAGTTTCAGATCTTACATTAAAGTCCTTGATTTGTTTGGAGTTGTTTTTTGTGCAGGGTGAAAAATAAGGATCTAGATTCAGTCTTCTTCGTGTCATTATCCAGGTTTTTAAGTTCCATTTGTTGAAGAGGAAGTCTTTTCTCCAACATATATTCTTGACCTCACATTTCTACAGGTAGTTGTAGGTGTGTGGACTTAAATTTGGATCCTTTACTCTAGTTCATTGAACTATATGTCTGTCTTTGTTCCAGTGTCATGCTGTTTTCATGACTAAGGCTTTGTAATATAACTTGAAAATCGGGTATGGTGATACCTCCAGCAATATTCCTTATGATCAGATTTGCTTTCTTATGAATTTTGGGATTTCTTCTCTATTTATGTGAAGCACGGCACTGGGAGTTTGATTGGAATTGCATTGAATTTGTACATTGTTTTGCTAGGATGGCCATTCTCGCAGTATTAATCCAGTCATGAGCCTGTGAGTCCCTTCACTGTCTTGGAGCTCTAATTTTCTTTCTTGATTGTTTAAAAATTTTCTTTATAGAGCTTTTTCATTTCCCTGGTTAGGTTTATTCAAAGGCATTTTCTTGTTTACAAGGCTATTATGAGTTGAGATTGTTTCCTTTATTTCTTTTTCAGTATATTTATCATTGGTATGTATATAGGAAGGTCACTTGTATGTTAATTTTGTAGTCTACCACTTTGCTGAAAGTATTTATCAATCTAGGAGATTTCTGGTGGACCCCTTAAGAACTTTATTCACCGAATCACATCACCCACAAATAGGGTTCCTTTACATTCTGTACCCCTTTTGTTTCCTTCTCTTTTTTATATTGGTATAGCTAAGACTTCAAGCACTATATTGAACAGTTGTATGGAGAGTGGACACCTTCTGTGTGGTCTTAATGGGAATGCTTCAGCTTTGCTTGTTTTTCCATATGATGCTGATGCAAACAGGAGGTAAATATTGCTTAGGCAGTTAAAGGTAAAAAGACCCCAAACAAATGTGACCAGGTTTTTGGTTAAGAGCTACAAATGTCCTTGGACCTGCAGGTAGACTTGTCCTTGCCTGAGGCCAGGGAAGCCAAAAGTATCTAAGCCAAAGATGCCTCTGCTTCTGAAATAGTCGGAGGCTGGCAATGCCAGGAAGAGGGTATGGTTATGTTTTCCTTATCTCTTTGCCCTAAAGGAGCACCTGGAAACCATACTGAGGATATGACCAGAACCTCCAGGACCCTGGACACCTGGAATGGGAACTAGACTGACCAGCTCATCTCCCCCTTCCCACCTCCCTCCACTAAAACTTGATTAACTCCCAAGCAAAGGGTTCAGTGGAACCCCACTTCAGGGGACCTCTTCTGCTGTGTAGGAGTTCTGATTTCTTTCTCTCTCCTAAGATCCCTATAATAAAATACTTCTTTATAAACTCACCCTCTCTTTTCCATGAGTTTCATTCTTCAAATTCAGGAGACAAGGGCCTGAAAGCCTCTAGCTTGAGGTGACTTTGGTGGCCTTTGAGTTCACAGGACCCTCGTCTCTCAACCTAAGCACAAGAGACAGAGAAAGTCTTCATCACTCTCAAATACACCCCAATATTCCCTTATCAAGGTTGGATATAGGTCTGAGATATATAGCCTTTTTTGTATTGAGATATTTTCTCTCCATACCTAATCTATCAGAGACTTTTATGAATAGGTGATAAATGGTGTTGAAGGCCTTTTCTGCATCTATTGAGATGATCATGTGATGTCTTTGAGTCTGTTTATATGATGAATTGCATCTATTGATTTTATGTGTGTTGTTGAACTGTCTTTGTATCACTGGAAAAAAAGCCTGCTTGATTATGGTGAATGAGTTTTTAAAATATTTTATTATTTTTATTTTATGTGTATGAGTGTATTGCCTGCATGTATGTGAGTGCACCCGTGTCGTGCAGTGCCACAGTGGTCAGAAGAGGGCTTCAGATTCCCCTGGAACTGGAGTTAAGGACAGTTCATAGCCACCATATGGGTGCTGGGAATTGAACCCCGGTCCTCTGCAAGAGCAGTCAGTGCTCTTAACCATTGAGCCATCCCTCCAGCCCTGGTGAATGATTTTTGACATGACCTTGCATTCAGTTTGCAAATATTTTGACTAGAATTGTATATATCTGCTCATCACAGAGATGGCTCTATAATTTTCTATTTCTGTTCTTTATCTGTTTTCAATATCCCAATAATTCTGACTTTTTTTAGATGTATTTTATTTTATTTTCAGCTTATTATTTAATAACCACATACTTAGAAGAAGCATTTCATTACAACAGCATTGACATATTCAATAACAATTTTTTGAGCTAAGATGCATCTTTTTCAAAATTGGCTATAGATTTTTTAGGTTTACAGTTGAATTGTTACAGTTATACAATAGGGATCAACAACTGTGAAAAGAGAGGTAAACACCAGGGCTTTGTGAGGCCATGCTCCAAAGTCATTGTCTGTGTTTTAACTGTGATGACTATGTTTGGCTACACTGGCAAATTTGGATTTGATGATCATTGAGCTGGGAAAATTGTTGTGAACCTCACAGGCAGGTTAAATAAGCAAGGAGCCTCCAGATTTGATGTGCAGTTCAAAGACCTGGAAAAAATGGCAGAATTGTCTGCTCCCATCCTGTCATTTGGTTTCATTATACTGACAACCTCAGCTGGCATCATGGGTCTTAAAGAAGCAATATGAAAACACATAGAAGGAAAATCCCTTTTTCTGGGGATGTAAAGCATACATATAAATAAAGTATCTCATTGTGTGCATGTGTGGGGATGAAACAAATGCAAATGTACATGCACCTCAAACATGGCTTTCAAATATATGAAGCAAAACAGCATAATCATAGAAAGACAATTCTAGATATTTTTGCGTGTGGAAGAGTTGTATAAAAAGTCTTTGTCTATAAAGTCATTGGGTAGATTTCAATGGTAATGTTTATCACCTCTACTAATTAACATAATGTAAATTTTTATGCTTCCTCCTCAAATATAATACATTTTTTGAAAATTTGTTGATTTTTTTTTTTGTGTATATATCACACAGAACAGCCCAAACCAGCTTATTCAACTATACAGCCCCTTCCCCGAGGGCACCCTCCCACAGCCTCCCTCCCCCAATGAGAGCCCTTGTACTCTATTGTCCCTGCTACTGTCTGGTGTGTTGTAGGCACCCCCAGCCATTCCCCAGTACTTGTCCTTCTGGTGAATCAAGTCGGCCTATCTAGAGGTCTTTGTTTTAGGAGGGTCAGCTGCTCCTCATGTAGCAGCAATTGGTTATCAATATTACTTTGGATAAGATTGGGGTCTGCTGTTCAATTTCCCAGTTCTATGCTGGGTTACTATCTGGGAATCCCTTTGGCCACCCTGGCCATCAACTCAGAAGGAGATATTGCCTGTCTGGCATTGTTGCTTGCTATGTAGCTTTTAGCTATACATATGGTCTCTTATGAACTTATATTGGCCCCTTTAATCTTTGGTTATACTTTCCTTTGGGCATTTAAGGCCACACAGTTGGTCCAGATAAACCGATTTATTTTCACTCTTAAGGTCGTTTAAGGATCTGTTCCTCAGGGGTCACATTCTGACTTTTTAAAAAGGGTTTGGAATCATTCTTTTCTGTTTTCTGGTATAATTTGAGAAGTATTGGTGTTAGTTTTTTGAAATCTAGTAGAATTCTGCAGGGATTTTCTCAGTTGAGAGAAATTTTTATTATTGCTTAAATTTTGTTGTTTGTTATAGATCTATTAAATTACTTTTGGGGCCAGAGAGATGGCTCAGCAGTTAAGAGCACTGGCTGTTCTTGCGGAAGACCCAGGTTCTAATCCCAGCACCTACATGGTGGCTAAAACTGTCTGTAACTCCAGTTCCATGGGATCCAAAGCCCTCTTCTGCCCTCTGTGCACACTGCACATGGGTGTACTTATACACATGCAGGCATAACACTCATACACATAAGATAAAAATGAAATAAGAGGTGAATTATTTATTTTGTGTTGGTAACTCCGATATGTCACATTCACCTAAAAATTCATTCACTTCTTTTATACTTTCCATTTTAGTAGATATAAGTGTTCAATTTCTAAATTCCATTGGTCTCTGTGGCAATATCTTCCTTTTCAACTTTAATTTTATTAATTCGAGTTGTCTTTTTCTTTTGGTTAATTTGGCAAGGGTTTTTTAAATCTTGCTTATCTTTTGAAAGAACCAGCACTTAAATTTCATTATTTGTGTTTTATTTGTTTCTATTTCATTAATTTCTGCCCTGATCTTAATTATTTCCCTGCATTTACTTCTTTTGAGTTTGGTTTGTTATTGTTTTAATTTTATGCTTTAAGGTACGTCTTTAATTTACTTATTAAAATCTCTGATTTTTTTTAAACGTAGGCAATTATAGCTGTAAACTTTCCTATTGGGACTACCTTCATTGCATCCTAGAGGGTTTGGAATGCTGTGTTTTCATTTTCATTCAATTCTAGGAGTGCATTTTTTTTAACCTCTTGACTTCTTTAATGACCAATTCAGCATTTAGTAGTGTGTTCTTTAATCTCCATGATTTTGTGTATTTTTGTACTTTCTCTTGCTATTGATTTCTAGCTTTATTCCACTGTAGTCAAATAAAACACATAGAGTTATTTCAGTTTTACTATATGCTATATTTCTTGAGAATTGCATTGTGTCCCAGTATGTCATCTATTTTAAAGAAAACTCCATGGCTTCTGGGAAGAATGTACTGTTTGGTACTGTTTGGGTGTTATAGTCTGTAAATTGATGTCAGGTCTGTTTGATCTATGGTCTCATTTAATTCTGGTATTTTTGGGTTTTGTTTTTTTTTGCTTAAACTGTGTGTGTGTGTGTGTGTGTGTGTGTGTGTGTGTGAATGGAATATTAAAGTAACCCACTATTACCATGAAGAGATTAATCTGTGACTCTATATTACTTTCTGCTTTGTGAAATTGGATCTGTGTTCAGTGAGTGTGTGTATGCTTAGAATTGTGATGATGTCCTCTTGATGGATTGCTCCTGTGATCAGCCTGAACTAACTCACTTTATCTCCTCTGACTAGATTTGATTTGAAGTGTATTCTGTCAGATGTAAGAACTGTGCTTCCTTGTTTACTCGCTCCATTTGCTTGGAACATCTCATTTCCTTCTTGTCACTCAAATATAGACACTTCTAGTGTCTGTATTTGATGGTAAGGTGTGTTGCTTGGAGGCAGCAAAAAGATGGATCTTACCTTCTTGAATTCCTTATTCGGTGTCTTTTGCTAGGGAAATTGAGGCTATTGATATTCAGAGTTATTGTTGAATGGTGTGTGTCAATTCCTGTACTTTTGTTAATTTTATGGTCTTTTGTGTTGTTTCTTGGTTCATTTTTTTTATTAATGTTAGGATCATTATTATTTTTGAAACAGGGTCTCACTATGTAGTCCTGGTTGGTCTAGAATTCACTATGTGGAATAGGATGGCCTGGACTCACAGAAATCCAGCTGCCCAGCCTCAGGAGTACTGGGATTAATGGCATGTGCTATGATGACCAGCAGGATCATTTACCTTTTTCTGAAGTTGCTCAGATGTGTTCATTTTTCTCTTTATTGAACTACTCATTACTCATTCCAGCATTCTCTTTAGGGATGGCTTGGAGGTCAGAAGTTTCTTTTGTCTGTTTTTATTATGGAAAGATTTTCCATCTTTTTCAATTTTGACAGATATCATTGCCTAGTCTAGCAGCCTGGGTTGGCAGTTGCAATCTTTGAGAACTGGAAATATATCTTTCCAAGCTCTTCTGGCTCATAAGGTTTCCATTGAAAATCTGCTATTATTCTGGTGGCCCATCTTTATATATGACTTGGTCTTTCTGGTTTCAATTTTCTTTGTTTTCTTGGTATATTCAGTATGTTAACTAGAAAATGACATAGGAAGTTTCTTTTCTGGAGTTCTCTATTTGGTTTCCTGTATGCCTCTTATATCAGGAAAGGCATTTTCTTGTATTTTTTAAACATTTTATTTATTACTTTTATTTTATGTGTATGAGTATATTGCCTGCATGTAGGTAAGTGTACCCATGTCACGCAATGCCTGCGGAAGACAGAAGAGGCTGTTGGATCCCCTGGACCTGGAGTTACAGACAGTTGTTAGCTGCCATCTGGGTGCTGGGATTAGAACCTAGGTCTTCTGCAAGAACAACCAGTGTTCTTAACCGCTGAACCATCTCTCCAGCCCCTTCTTGTTATGTTTTTATTGAAAAAAAAAATCCATACTTTTGGTATAAAACCTTTCTCCTTCTTATATACCAATAATTCATAATTTTGTGTTGATCCAGATATCTTGCATGTTCTGGTCATGTTTTTGTGAATATATTTTTGACACAGATTAAATGATCCAGTTCTTCTACTGTGTGTTCAAGCTTTGACAGTTTGGTTTCTCCTCAAGCCATTCAGTTGATGAGCCTTTCCACTGAACTTTTTATTTCACACATTGATTTGTTTGTTTGTTTGTTTCCATAGTCCTTTAACTTTTTTCAGTTTTTCTTATTTTTTAAAATTTTATTATTTATTTATTTATTTATTTTATGTTTTTGAGTATTTTTTCTGCATGTATGTATGAGCAACCATGTCATGCAGTGCCAGGGAGATCAGGAGATTCCCTGGAACTATAGTTAAGGATGGTTGGTTATTAGTCACCATGCAGGTGCTAAGAACTGAACCCAGGTCCTCTACAAGCGTAGTCAGTGCTTCTAAATGCTGACCCATCTCTCCAGCCCAGATTTTCTTCTTTATTGAATTCTGTTTTTATATCCTGAATTGACCTATTTATTTCGCTCAGTTGTTTGTGTTGTCTTGAAATTCATTCAGGAGTTTATCCATGTCTTGGATCCTTTAAACGTATGCAATACTTTGTTTGATTTCTATGTCTAGAATTCATTTACGTCACTCTCATTGGGATCACTTATGGGACTGGAATTTTGTAGGTGACATATTAACTTGTTTTATCATGTTAGTTTTGTTTTTGTATTGGGATTTGCCCATCTGAGATTGGATTGTTGGTTAAATATTTTTATGTTGTTTTGTTGTTGGTGGTGGTTGTTTAATTCAGGCCATCTTTCCTCTTTCAGAAATGGTATTTGCAGTGCTCAGTACAGACTAGGTTATAGTAGAATTGATGTGGTATCTTTCTCTTTCAGTCTGATAGTAAGATACCACACTAAATCCTCAGACCTCCTCTGAGGATTGAGTACCATCTAAAACATCAGTCATTATCCAGCAGTAAACTCAGCATGAAAATGGAGTAGCAGTTAACTATAGAACTGTCACTCCTTAAGTACCAATTGTCTTATGGAGTAAAGGACCACTGTTGTCCTGTGAATAATGATATATTCTTGTGAGTCTGAATGGAGAAATTCAGAAAAGAAAAGCAAAAAAGGAAAGAATGCATGGTGGGCCTACTGATCAGTATTAAGTTGTTAGGTAGGAAGTAGAGGAGTGGGATATACCTAGAAGAGGGGTGAGGGCAGAAGTGGGGGTTTCAGTTACAGGTATAGCGAAAAGAGGAGCATAAAGATGGCCACTCACATAGAACAGAGCAGTCTCATGTCTCAGGAGGATGAGTCACAAAGTCCCTGCAAGTTGGAGTAGTCTATGTTCTTTAGAAAAGGTGGAAGAAACAGGAAAGAGTCTGATGAAAAAAAAGATGGAAAAACCCAAGAAAAATAGAGAAGAAAAAAATATATAACATGAGAGAAATGATGCTAAGCATAAGTAGTGGGAGGCCAGGTGACCTGCTACCCCGACCTTGGGTATCATGCAAATAAGGAATGGCTAGTTATAGGGGGAACAAGGGCTGACTAGAGACTGGGAGTGGAACCCAAGGAGTCTAGGCTGCAGGGTAACCTCTCAGGAGGACCAGAGCAAGGGCTAAAATATTGGGACACAATACAAAATGAATTGTGTATATGTATGGAATTCTCAAAGAATAAATTAAAAAATATTTTTATAAAAATTTTAAGTAATGTTGATATTCAGTGAAATATAGACAGACTGGAAAATGGTCAGTAGCCAGTATGTACAATGGTCTTAAATTAAGTAAGAACAGCCAAGAAGTTTTACTGGAATATTGTGTAGTGTTAAGTATTTGTTAAGTATTATATTTAAAAATAAAAGTGTCTCAAAAGGCTGGTTACCTGTGATGATCAATCTTCATTATCAACTTGAGTGGATTTCATATTACCTAGGAGACACTTCTTGCCATGTCCATGGGGGCATTTTCTAAGGCATAACTAAGGAGGTAAGACCCATTCTGGTCGGTGACACTCTCCTATGCATTAGGATATCCTATGCATTGGGATATCCTATGCAGACTGAATAAGAGGAGAAAAGAAACCAGATGAATACCAGCATTATGTCTTTCTACTTCCTGATCCTCTGTGATCAAGTGACCTCATGCTCCTGCCCCCACAGCTGGGACCAATGGCCACCAACCTGCCTTCTCTGTAATAGTGGACTGTACCCTCAGACCACAGTCAGGGCCTCCCTTAAGTTGATTTTTGTCAGCTACTTAGTCACAAGAAGAAGAAAAGTTAACTAATTCATTGCATAATGTGAATAAAAAGAAAATAATATAAAGTACACTATAATCAAATTATTTCAAAAAGTACACATAGCAGGATAATTCATTAGAGTTAAGAAAATGTGTAATTGAGATTATAAATAACATATGTTGATATATGTATATATTTCATGACATATTTCATAAGCTTTCTCACAATAATAAATGTTTACATACAAAATCTAAGATCTAGTAGTAGTAGTCTGTGTTCTTTGCTTTTAGATTTATGTGAGTCATACAGGAGTCCAGAATTAGAGTGACCAAAAACTGTGGTTTGCTTGGTACCAAGAAATGTTCTTGTATGTGTTTTATTTGCAAAACTGGAATGGTACTGGATGAACTGATTGTAGATCATGCTGCAGCCAGAATTCTTAATGAAAAGGTGCAGAAACATGAATGATTAGGTTGATATCTAGTTTATAACCTTCCTATATATTCACACTGACATTCAGTTAGCCATCTTGTTCCAGAAGCCAACTAAATTGAATGGTGTTTATGAATCTACTTATAGTTGTCAAAGAATTATGTTAATACTGAACATTTAGGTATGGAATAGTTTGTAATTTATTGTTAACATGACACAAAGATTATGACTGCATTTTGTAATGCTGGAAATGTAAGGTTTTGCCCTCTTAATTGTCTTCTGCTCACATTCCCTTGTATTGCTTCATCCACCTGATTCCTGGGTCTTTTCCTTTAGTTTCCCAATCTACATTTTATGAATGACTCAAGTAATGGCTTTGGGTCTCACCTTTGCATTGGGACTCTCAAGTTTATATTTCCTTCTAATTTTTCAGGATTTAATTTCTATTTCCATATTTCCTGTCATTCGTTATGTCCAAGCTAAAGTTCTTTCTGCTACATAGACATGATCTTATAATTCCCCACTCAAATTAATCACTCACTCAATATTCACATTACCTGGGTTATAAACCTTGGCTCCCAATTTCATTCATTCTGTTCCTTTACCTTTCCTAAAGCAACTGATCCCTGAATCTTGCCAATTCAAAATTCGTAATGCCTCTCATCTTTGTCCTCTTAGCTTAATCATTCCTGTCTTTGTGAGGACCATTGGGAAATATAAAAGGTAGTCTCTGGAACTACTAGGAAAGCAAGCATTTTGTTCTTTTAAGTAGACAGATGCCATTAAGTTGCAAACTCTTCAAGTTAAACAAAGTCCATGCAACTCCCTACCTTCCTGCACTTTCTGAACTTAGCCTTTGATAGCCACACCAGTCAGTGCTGGCCATTATTCATCCTGACACTCAGTCACTAATTTTTGTTTTGTCTCACTCTGCCAAGGACTCCTGTTCTGCATTAAAGGGGAGAAAGAGGTCTGTAAGCATGGATGACCCCACTTCCCACAATAATGTGTGGCGGACACTGCTTGCCTGACAATACCAGAAGCTTGGAAGAGATACTTAAAAGCTTTTCGGGATTTCCCAGGCAGCTTACTCATATATGAAAATCAAGGTCTTTTTTTAAAAACATCTTCTTACCATTGAGTCTCAGAACAGAATAAGTGTTGATGGCATAAATAGACTCCTACTAGAGCAGTAGATTCCTGAGTGGGAAATTGCCAACTGTTAGCTTCACCAAACATAAGCCTCAAAGTAAAAGAGCACTATTATATTTTTGCTATGTTTTCTGGTATATAAAAAGGCCCTTCAGAAGGGTCAAGGGGACCCCCATCCCAGAAAAAAAAAACTGGAAGCATGAGGTTCTATAGCTCATCATCTCATCTCTGACCTACAGACTTGATCCATTCAGCAAAATACAGAATTCACAAAGAAAACAGTGGAAGACCAATACCCTGAAACATTCTTCAAATAAAGACCACAATGCAATCTCATGTGCAGAGGAGTTAAGAGCTTTCAAAAGTATTGCAGTTCTCTGCCATATCAGTGAGTCACTCCCAAACTTTAGAGAATTTGTTGAGGACTGGGAGTGGGTTGCTGCTATCTACTCTGCTTCAAGTATGGAACCATATGGAGAGCTTGAGTTTGCTCCTGGAATGTGGGCCCATCTTGAATCAGAGGCTTATTCGTGTCTCAGAAGGTTTGATGTGGTCTGTGGAAGAATAGAGAGAAAAGAGGACTGCATTTAGGAAGTAATTATTCTCTCACCCCTGACAGGGAAGAGTGAGTCCTTTCCCATGGATTATACAGAAGAGAGAAGGTCTAGAGCTATTTAAGTTCAACTCAAGAGGGTACTTGGAGGAAAGGGACTCCATCAAGAGTCAGCGCACGGCAAAGACTATCTGAGAACCAGGTCAAAACGGAATGATCAGATGACTGCAGCACAGATCACTGGCTAAATAAAAACTTGGGGAGAAAGAGAACAGCTAAACATACCTCTCCCCAGATGGTGGGTGGCTGCTCAAAATAGGCCATGACAGGAAGAAGGAATAGAGTAGTCTACCCTTGGAATGAAGATTTAAATTGCATTTTTTATCTTAATCTGGACATGCTACTTTATCAACTGGCAAGTTTCCAATTTAAAGTGATTTTGGCGCTGACTGTCTATGACCTAAGGTTGACTAGAAAAGGGAAGACGATAAAGGACAATCCCCCAGCTCCACACACTCTGAAAGGAAGGGGACGAATGAAGCGGGCTTTTTCGTGTTTTTGGTTTTCTCTGCATTGTGATCATACTTTTTCACATATTGATTCTTACTTGGATTATTGAATTTATACCAAGTTCTTACTAGAATTAACGTGGTTATAAATGAATAAGTATGGCAGATTGTTTGAAATCAGAAAACCTGGTTTTGGATATCAGCCCTTCATCTGACTTGTAGTGCTACCCTGAAGAGCTTCATTCTGTAAATCTAAGGTTTGCCACGTTGACTGAGGAACGTTACTCAAGATTCCTTTGCATGTTTTGTGGGATAATTGGAAAAGCAGCAAATCTGGAAAGTGAACTTAGAAAGTACAAGAAATGATCCCTCTGAGAGGCACATTCCTCTACAGGCGTTTTTAAGGGGAGCTTTAAAAAGGAATGCTGGAATTTGTATTAGGATGTCATTTCTTAGTAGTTTTGAACAAGTTCTTTCTTGTCTTTGGAGGGATTGCTTTTTAAATACCCTCTTGGGGCACTCTGTGGGTTTGTCTCCACCATCACATGAGCACTTTCATATAGAGAAGAGCAGTAATCATCAGTCATCGAAATACTGGTTAGCCACAATGACACACATACCTCTAAAGCAGATATTCAAGAAGAAAGGTTAGAAAATACCTTTTTTAAACATATGCCTTATAATAATGACTACATCTTGAGTGGTGACTAAAATAGACTGATCTTGTGCTTTTTTAGTGTCCAAAGAATGTAGATTCAGCACATCCCAAACCTCAAATGGCTTCTTCCAGGCTGTTGAAAAACCTCTGGTGAAAGGCTACTCATACTTTGGTGAAGGATGAGCCTTCAACGTCTGCTGATTTTCTTCCACATTTAAGTGCATGGGCTATGATATGACACCATGACTAATACAGACTCCCCGGTCCTCATGGAGCTAGACAATAGAGGAGGGTGAACGCAGCATAAGTGAGCATAGAAACAAACAAACCAAAAAGACATTAAATGTTAACCCACACATGGGGAGGGTGACAGGGAGATGGGTAACAAGAAACCACAGAAGTTCTGAAAGGGTCAGGTAATCATGATGAAACCAAGCAACTCAGCCTCCCACCTCAGGCTTCATAATTATATGGTTCTCTGACTCCCTCCTTACCTAGAAATTTCCAAAAACCGCTGTGGATGATGTCATCCTTTGGCATCACTCACACACTTAGAGACTGCCCCATCCTCCTCCAACAAGGGGATGTTGGGCTTTCTCTGATCTGACTGGATACCTCATGACCTCAGGACCATTTCCCATTCCTTGCTATCTCCACATAACTTTTATCAAATTGTGACAAGAAGCACTCACCACAGTTTACACGTTCCTCATTAATCCCTGACAGAGGCCTGCAGTAATTTCCTTCCATTTACATTCATTCAGACTCTTTCTGTTCCACAGCTTTTTCTTTAAACTGTTTATTCTCAATCTGTACTGGAGCCTAGGGAATTTATTTTTCCAGTCCTAATGTAGCTAAGCTTTACATAGTTTCTTCTTCTAGAACTTTGACCTTGTCTTCATTATTTGACATTTCTTTACGTGGAATTTCATTAGAAAGTGATCAGGGTATGTTTCCATTTGTCTTTACATATCATCCCGAATTTCATTACTGGTTTCCTCTGTGGGGACCTAATTCTCCACTTTCATCACCTTCCTACAAATAGACCTTATTGGGTAAAAGTATTCAGAAAGAAATCAGTTTAAAATGCCTTTATTCCTCCCAGCAACCATTCTCTGTGTTTCTCTCTATATTTATAACAAGTCAATGAAAATTAGCTTTCTCCAAAGGCAAGATACCATGCCTTATATATCTGTTAACAATGCAAAGGTCTCTTGCTAAATGTGACTGCAAACTCCAGGCACCATTCTTCCAGAGAACTGAAGTTAAAGGATTGCCTGTAGGATGCCATTTTTAGAAGCTTCATCAAAATCCATGTGTCTCCTCCCTTATGCATTATGATCATCTTATCGGCAGTTTATTCATACTTTACCAGTAGCCCTAATTTGTATCAAAGTAGATATAGGTTTTGGATTTGGCAAAGCTCTGACGCTTCCTGACTCCATCGTTTCTTATCTCCTAGGACTGTTTTGCTAAGTTGTCCTTTGGTCCTGGCTTCCTTACACCACACTCCATATCTACTGCCTCCTCCCCATAGCTCCTTCTAATCTCTTGTTGGTCTACTTCTTCTGTACCTGATTTCCATGATGAACTCATGGGGCTTAGGCTTGGACTTTATTTTCTTTAAAATATTTTAGATTTATTTTCTTTTTATTTACTTTGTGTGTGTGTGTGTGTGTGTGTGTGTGTGTGTGTGTGTGCACATGCACAGCCTACAGAGGCCAGAAGAAGGCATCAGATCACCTCAAGTTGGGCTTACAGGCAGTTGTAAGTTGCCCGTGTGGGTGCTGGGAACTGAACTCTGCTCCTTTGCAAGGGCAGCAAGCAGTACCAACCATGCCCCCTTATTTTCTATTGACAGTTTCTTCCATAATAATTTCATCTGATATCTTTAATTGCTCTCTCTATATATTTTAAATTAATATGTGAAAACTCAGATTGTCTTTTTTCTTTTATGTTTACTAAGCATTTCAAGCTTAAGCTAAATGAATGTTTTTATGTTGCTATCTACTCACTAACTTGCTTTGTAATACTTTCTCCACCTTTCAATCAAGGCACTATCAAATGCTGTTGCTGTGCCAACATTGAACTTACAGTTTCCTCTGCCTAGAAAACCTTTTTCCATGGATCTCCATATAATGGATTATTTCCATATTTTATATTTATCTCAATATTATCTCCTCAGAGATTGTTCTATGGTTGCTCCAGAACATTTATTACATGCTCATTTGTTTGCTTATTTTAATGTCTTTCTCCATCTGCCTAGTTTAACCTCGTGGCCCTAGTGCCCAATACTTCTTTTGGATTATAGGCAGTTACAAAACAAATATTTATTAAAAGAATGTGAATGTGTAAATGAATGAATAAATAAGTACATGTTTGTGTATTTTACTTATTAATTTTTAGATATATTAGATAACATAAATTATTTTTATCACCCAAATTAAGAATTGGTTTTACAAATTTTAAACTAAGAATATTTAAAAATCAGGATAAAATTATTTTAGTTCTATAATCTATTCTTTGAGTTTATAAAATAACTTTAATTTTAAAATGAAGGAACATCTGCTTTTGCCTAAGATATATTAATAGTTGATTCCAACCTGAAACATATAAAATATTAAACACACTCTATAAGCAATGCTTTTATATATGAGATGCCTAGTGGCACAGGATGGTGATTCCCTAAGAGGGAGGGACACTGATGAGATGTATGCTTTCCACAGCTTAAAAACTGGTCATCACTTTGAAAAGTATTGTTATAGTCTATGGAGACTATGAAATGTTTAAATGTATCACCTAGTGATGAGAAGTGCCCTTGAAATAGCTACTACAGTAAGGAATGTTTTGAGGGCTTGAATAGGAATTAATATAGGTATCAAGAAGCTGAACAATGATGATTAGATGAAATTAACAGGAGGAGACTGGTTATTCCTAGATATAGAATGTTTCTCCAGCTTACATTGACCATAAAGCAAAACCAGAAGAAATTTGTGGAAAAGAGCATCAGTAGAAAGTTTGTAGGAAAAGAGCAAGCACTGAATATGAGGATGAGGTATTTGGAAAAGCCAAGCCAAGCTACTCAGAAGCTTTAGAGAAAACATGTGCTACACACATATTGTCTGACTTGTGAGGAATTTGTGGTATAGTATTGCATCCACATGCAGTATTACAAATAAATGTATGTATAAAGTATGCTAACATATACCTCTTATGATGATGATTAAAATCAATATGCACAGTTAAGCATAAGAAAATCACTGAAGTTGGGAAACAAGTGAGGTTGGGGTACTTTAACTGCAGAGGGAGAAATGGAGCTACACAGCGACAGAGAGAGGAAATAGAGATAAATAATGCTTTAGTATGAAACCAAACAGAAATGTAGTATTTAATAAGTGCAATGAGTGGAAATTCATGTGTGGTACTGTAAATGAAGCCAGGAACTCATGACAAGAGAGGTCATAGACTCTAAAGAAAAATCTACTCTGTCACTTCCCTAGACCAATGTCATTTCTTACTAAACATGTATCCGTATAGTTACAGTCAAGTGTACCTCTCACCATTCATCAAAGAAGCTTTTTTTTGCAACATGTGGAGACTATTACAAAGGGCCACACCTGGTCAAATGCAGAGCATAAGTGATGATGATTTGCCCATCCCTAAGTGACACATCTGCAATGCAACCTCTGTACCTAAGGCTCAGGGAACACTGAAGAAGGGGAGGAAAGGATGTTAAAGCCAGAAGGACAGAACACCTGCTGCTAGTTAATGCATTCTAGACATGATAAGAAAGCTGCACCAATGAAATCGCCACAGTGTGGTAGTCTAATGAGATCTGCATAATGACAAAATAAGTTGACATGCCAAGGTGGATGGAAGGAATGTCACAGAGTCCCTTCTCAAGACAAAGAACTATAGGTAATCAACAGATGCTGAGGGAGGGAGAATCAGTTTTCTCCAGGGACTAGTTCCCTGTGTGTGTATATATGTGTATACATGGTGTGTATGTATATTTATAAGTGTATGTATGTAACAATGATAATCAAAGAAAGGAACAAGAAGTTGAGATGGCGTGAGGGGGACATGAGATGAGTTGGTGGAGTATGGGAGATATGAAATTAATGCAAAGATAATACTCATGTGTGAAAGTCTCAAAAATAAAAAAATTAAAAACTAAAGGAATAAATTATACAGTATTTATCAAGTCCTGAGAGAGGGATGGAGACTTAAGTTCCCACAATAGTGCTGTTTTGTATTTCTCTCAGCGTTTTTTTTTTACTTTATTCTTAACTAATTTGCATTTGTATGTCCAACAAAGTAAGATAATCCGTTTTATTTAAGTCCCTGATGGAAAATTTCACTGATTATTTTTAGATTTACAATGCATTAGAAAGGATGCCAATAGAAAACAAGATTAACTAAGCAGAATTTAATTAATAAACGTTTGTGGATGTAAGACATGGGTGTTGAGGCAGCTGTGGACTACCATTAACAGAAAGTCACTAACATCTATCAGCCAAAGCAGTGGAAGGAAGAAATATTGGTACCTGAACCAGTATGTGGACTTCCGGCCATCTAGCAGGAGCTAATGCTCTGTATAGAAGTGAAGCATCAAAGCAGAGAGAAAGTTGGAAAGCATTGTCCCACACAGATTCTCCCTTCCTCTTCTGATGCCCTGTTGGTTTTCCATTGCCCAAACTTTACAAAGAACCAGAGGACTGATATGGTCCATACCTTGAGCTACCAGAACAAGGACAGTTAGAATGAGTATCAGAGAGGTGAAGGGGGCATAGGGAGAATAATCAGCATTACTAGTCTAGAACCCTGATCAATAAATGTCTAATTTCCATAGCTTGCCATAATTTCCAATAAATGTAGGCAGCCTCACCTTCCTCTGCCATTAGAGGTTAAAGCAAATATTTTCCCTTTGTGAGATTCAGTTTTAAAAGTGTAAGGCTTCTGGTCTCTGGCCCATTATGCAAAGACCATGGAAGCAATCATACCATCGTCTTACAAAGAAGTTGAACAGAGTTAAACTGCTGCAAATCTTATATCAGACATCCAAACTCATAGAGCAGATTGTTGCCTCCTAAACTGAAAAGTAAGAGGACACTGAGAATCAAAACTTAATGCAGGAGAAATCGTGCACAGAAAATGCCCCAGGAATCAGTGTCACGACATAATAATCTGAACTCTAACTGATCAGTTGTTGAAAATTCAGAGTAAAACATTGATAGACTTCAGTGTGAAAAAAACACTTTATTAACAAAGATTTAAAAAAAAACTAGGACCACCTACAAACAATTCTAGGAAGAAAATGGTAGAGAGAAATATAGAAACCATAAACTATTAAATTAAAACCCCAGGCTAGGGGTGGGCTTACCTGTAAATTATGGCCAGGGAGGCCCCCGGGGCTGTCAGAAGTATGTAGAGAAATCAAGCTGGAACTGCACTGGAATCTAGCTGGCTCCCTTCTGGCCCTGCTCTAATAGTGTTAGAAGGTCTATGCAGGACTTCTTGGGGAGTATGGTCATCAACACTCTTATTCAGCTATGGATCCTTTGTGCAACAGTACCCATTGGCCAGACAAGAAGAGCCCACTGGGGCAATAGTGGCAAGTCTGTTGTGGGGACAACCAACCATTTTCTGATTGGATCTGATGCATGCTTCACAGAAGGGAATTCATGTCTTATGCAGTAAGCCCTGTCAAAAGCCTATGGTGGGAAGGTCATAAGCCATAGTGGGGAAGCTCCTGCTGCCATTTTGCTAAATGGACATGATATGCCTATAAATTGTCTTCTAAATATGTGCATACCCATAGAACAGTGCTGTTGTCAACTTTGATCAGAGAAATTTTTCAATAGGCAGTGGTGACTGTGGACACTGATAACTGGTCAAAGTACAGAGAATAAATGAATGTTGAATGCCCATCCATAAATGGGACACCTGTATCACTCCTTCCAAGGCACAAAGGACATCTTGGAAGAAAGCCAGAGAGAATGTCAGAGCCAGAGGAAGAGGCTGTGTGTGGAACAGACTTCTAGACATTACGGAGCTGTTGCACCCTTGATCTCATAGCATCTGTGACTTCTTACATAAGCTCTTCACAGGATTGAGCCTGTCATGAAAGGGGTACCCTACCCCTCTCTGAGGATATAGATAATGTTTGTTGATGAGGAGAGACACTTTCTACAGTGATATAGCCCCTGGGAAGGTGTACATGATCCTGTAAAAGAGCTCCCACACGTGCACCTGTAAACAATCCTAATGAACTTCACTGGGTCACGTACATGCACAAAAAACATGAAAGTAGAAGAGGGGCCAGTTGTGAAGAGGAAGAGAATTTACAGGAGTAGAAGCTAGACCGCAGAAGGTAACAAGTGGAAAATATAGCTCAAAAACATTAAGTGCATGAATGAAAAAGTCATAATAAAACCCATTATGCATACTAAAATATAA
This sequence comes from Nannospalax galili, assembly GCF_000622305.1. Lineage (NCBI taxonomy): Eukaryota > Metazoa > Chordata > Mammalia > Rodentia > Spalacidae > Nannospalax > Nannospalax galili. The sequence continues at coordinate 1,532,873 of NW_008341028.1, read as the reverse complement.
TAATTAAAAACTTAAAGAAAGAAATTTGAAAATTAATGTAAACAGTATAAAATTAATTAAAATAAAATTAGAATTAATTTAAAATAGAAAAATATTAATGCAATATCCATTAAAATTCCAACGCAATTCTTCACAGAAATTGAAAAGTAATCTCAAATTTCACATGGAAATAAGAAAAACAAAAAAACATACAAAAATGGCAACAAGAAAACTGAGGGTAGCCAAAATCTGAAGAATAAAAGAATTCCTGGAGCATTGCCATTCCTGATCTCAAATTATACTACAGAGCTATAGTAATAAAAACATCATGATGCTGGCATAAAAACAAACACATTGATCAATGGAATAGAACTGAAGACCCAGATTTAAATCCACAGATTCTCAACCACCTGACTGTTGGAGCCAAAAATACAAACTGGAGCCGAAAATCAAACTGGAAAAAAGACAGCATGTTCAATAAATGGTGCTGGTCATGCTGGTTAGTGGCATGTAGAAGAATGAAACTAGATCCCTGTCTCTCACTATGCACAAAACTCAACTCCAAATAGACCAAATATTTAACTTAAGACCTGATACCCTATATCATATGAACTCACAGCAATGGTTACAGCATGCACAACTACTGATTAAATTCAAGCCATACAAAACTCCAGCATATGTGAAGGGAAATGCGGCAGAAACCCCAACCCTACCTGAGAAAATATTGGAAACTGATGGCTGCTGGGAAGGGGAAAAAGTCAGTCTCTTTTAATGGGTTATTTATTGTTAACCAGGCTTCAGTGAATAGATTCACACTGAAGGACAATTGCAGACACAAATTTGACTCTATGGGACTTAATATATACAGTAGAGTGCAAGCAGTTGGGCAGGGAGTCATAAGGGGAGGGATGAAAATTTAGAGGAGAGGATCTAAATGCTATGAAGATATTGCATGACATTCACAAAAATTGAATAAAAATATTCTTAATAACAGAAATAAGCACAAATAAAGATAGAAATACTATACGATCAAGCTCTGTCACTCTTAGCTATACACCTGGAGGACTCCATGCCAATAGACCACAGAGACACCAGCAAATCTGCTTTTATTGGAGCACTATTCAAAATAGCCAACCTATAGAATCAGCGTGTGTCTGTCAGAGAAGAGATGATAAAGAAAATATGGCATATATACTCAATAGAACTTTGTTCTGCCATAAAGATGAATGAAATTATGTTGTTTGCAGCAAAATGGATGCAACTGAAGATCATCATGTTAAGTAAAAGAAGACTCAGACAAGTACTACACACTTTCTCACATATGCACATTATACATTGTGTCTGTGTCTGCATCTGTGTGTCTGTGTGTCATGAAAGCAGAAGTCATGAGATCAGAGGAATGAACTGGAATAACAGAGGGAAAGAGCAATGGTGATGAGAGTGAATACAGCCAAAGTACAGGATATGTTTGCATGAAAACTTCTCTGTGAAATCCATCGTTATGTATGTACAAAGAATAGGTCAATAAATAAATAAATAAATAAATAAATAAATAAATAAATCACCAACATAGCCTTCTGTGCTCTGAAAAATTATTTCTCCCAAATGCCCCAAAAAGCCACATAACCACTTCAGTAGATACAGAAAAAGCATTTGACAAACATGGCACTTATTCATAATAAAATATCTCAGCAAATGTGGGATGGATGCTAATGTCCTGAACTTGATGCAGCAGCCTCACAAAAATCTTAGAGCTGACATCATACTTAAACAATGAGAAATTGGACAAATGTGTTGTAACAGCTCTTTTATAATTGCCTATACTTAGAATAAACAAAGTTTCCCTTAATTAAGTGATAAATAAATCAACTCTAGGACACTCAAACAAGGAATATCATTCAGCACTAAAAAGAAATGAACTTTCAAGCCAAGAAAATATGTAGAGGACCGTTAAATGTTCATCATTAACTGAAAGAAGACAAGCTAAAAAGCTAACAGTTTCCTGATCACAACATTATGGCTTTGTGGAAAAGACAATACTATGAATCAGTAAGATAGGTAGTTTCTAGGGATTAAAAGAGGAGAGGAGAATGAATCGATATAACATGAGGGACGTTTGATGCAATGTAGCAACTTCATGGAACACTACAATGGAGATATGTACCACTACGCATTTGTTAACATTTGTAGAATGTACAACACCAAGAGTGAACTCTAATACCAAGTATGAACCCCGGGTGACATGTGATATGTTGATGTGAACTCCTGGCCTGCAGGTTGAACCAATCTGGGATAGGACATTGTTGACAAGGGACACTAGGGGCAGACAGAGGATACATGCCAAGTCTGTGTACTTCCTGCTCAATTTTTCTGTGAACATAAAACCTCTTTAAGAAGCAAGTCTTATTTTTACAGGTGTGATTTCCAACGTCAGAAAAAGTGGAATTTGGGATTGCATGAATCCAGGCAGTGTGCACTTCCTACCGTGGCTGCTGGGGACAGGCAGCGTTGAAGAGCAGTAACTCACAGCAGTTAACAAGACATGATTAGACTAAGTACAACTATAAATGACAAACAGAATCAAAATGTATAATTCATTACATTAATTTTCCTATTCACAAACCCTTAATTAAGATGAGAATTACATTCAATCATTTCAGTATGCAATTTTTAAACAGTGTCTTCTTGTTTGGACAAATTCAATCCAAGCATCAGCTACCATTAGTAACAGTAGCACGCTTACACTTCTCTGTACATGATCCCTGAGTTCTTGAGAACTTAGTCCATCAAAAAGCCTTATGTGTAGCTGGGCATGGTGGTGCACACCTTTAATCCCAGCACTTGGGAGGAGAGGCAGGTGGACCTCTGTAAGATCAAGGCCAGTCTGGTCTACATAGCAAGTTCTAGACCAGCTGGGGCTACAGGGAGACCCTGTCTCAAAAAAGCCTTATGTGTTACAACATTGTATATACTTTATTGATTTTATTGTACAATTCACTTTTAGGATTTCAGCCTTTTAATAATTTTAATGAAAAAATGAAATTTAACAAATACAAAAGTTAAACTTTATTATTTAACTTTTTGAGTTAAAAAAAGCATTCAGTTAATTTAAGCAACTTGCTTTTAAAACAACTATGCAGTAACTATCACCGATTATTTAACTGCCTGCCTCCATTAGCTGAATCACAGGATGGAAATCGACCATGAAGAGCAATAATTATTATCAATTATCAACTCTCCCAGATTATAATTCATGAGGAAGTTGAAGTGCTGGACAATTCTTTGACCTACTCTGGGACCAGGTTGAAGTCTTGTGTGGTCTGAATTTGTGTGGTCACTCCTCAATATGATGACTCACCAGTGGTTATAACCTCCAACACACTAGAACATATTAACTTGGGCATTGCTGGGAAATATTCATGAAATTGGCTTCTCTACTGATGGAGGAAAGAAAACAGAATAACATGCTATTATACAGCTATATATTTTATACAAACGGATAGCTTTAGTGTTATCATTGAATAAGATAGCTGATGATTAACACTACTGTGTAGTGTTTATAGGGACTTCGTGAAATAAGGAGATGAGGTTCCTGATATCCAGAAGTTAGCCTAGTAGGAATAATGAGGAACTTTGACATGAGTTAATAAAACACAATTTTACTCTAAACATCCCTAATACAGTTTTTCTCCAAGTTTTTAAATTTCATGAGCAAGTTAAGGATAATTTAAATTATTTTCCTTCCTTCTAGATAAATTGTCACATTATAATTTTGAGACCCACTGATCAAATGAATGAGTTTGTAAATAATTGCTGTGTCATTATACTATATATATAATACATACTTTATTTGATTTTTATTTCATTGATTTATTTCTTCAATTATGCTAAATACCAAACAAATTCCTTCACACATAGCTTTAAATTTATAGAGCATGGACAAAAGATAGAAAATTTAAATCTTCATATTTAGGTACAAAATTAAATTCTATTTAAAACAAACAATAAGTAATGTGTTTATAGCTAATTTACTGAAGGGAGACAAAGTAGAGCACCTTAGTTTCCTTCTGGCTTGAAAGAGTTCCTCTTAAGATGTGTGATCACACAAACAGACAGACAGACATAAACACGAGCCACCATATGTGGAAAACACCATAGCAATTTGCAATAAGCAGAGACATCTTCACAGTCTATGGAAAGTGCTGGAGAGACATGTCAGGTCAACTTCTTGGGATTAGATAACCTCACAAGGAGCTACACCTTGGAAAAAATGAATTCTTCCTCCTTCTGCATCCTTTGATTAACTGTAGTTCTTCACTTTGAGGTGGGACACCCCCCATGACATTTCCCCAATCAACTTTGGTGTGTCTACTGTTTTTTCCCTTTTGTAAATCTCTTTGACTACAATGCTTTGGAGATTTCACTGGTGCAGCTTCTCTCTCATGTCTAGAATTCATTAACTATCAACAGGTGTCCTGTCCCTCTGGCTCTTACATTCTTTCAGCCCCCTCTTCCATGATGTTCCCTGTGCCTTGGGTATAGAGGTTTCATTGTAGATGTGCCACTTGAGGCTGGAAATCTCACAGACACTTATTCTTTGCATTTGATGAGTATGGAACTTTTAGCAGTCTCCATATGTTGCAAAAAGAAGCTTCTTTGATGAGTGGTGAGAGATGTACTTGTCTGTAAATATAAGAACACGTACTTAGAATAGAGTAAAAAATTAGATTGGTCTAGGGGAAGTGACAAAGTAGTTTTTTCTCTAGGGTCCATGACCTCTCCAGTCATATGTATTTGGCTATGCCTACAGTACCACACAATTTTCCTCTTATTGAGCAGAGCTTAAGTCCAATTAAACAGCTGTTGATGGTTGATTGAAAAAAAGTGCCAGTACTGCACCACGAGAGCTAATTTTCTGGACAGATCATTGTTGTCGTTCATAGGCTTTGTAGTTGCCTAGGATCGTTGATTTGTTTTTTCCCCTTGGCAGCTTGCATAGTATCTGCCAATACTGTGAGAGCTAGTCTTCAGGGAGGAAGCCTCCAGGCCAGTTCCAGCTCAGTTGTGCCAAACCCTATGTCCAAAGTATGTTCTCCTTCAGTGGTACTCTAAACATCAAGTTCTGGGAGGCAACCAAGGTCCGTGGCTACAGCCTATATTATTTTGGGAGTCTCTTAGGCTACCCTGACCAACAACTCAAAGGGAGGTTTCCCGTGCCTGGCACTGTGATTTTTGGTATATAGCCTTCAGCTATACACGTGCACTTAACATTTATGTTGTATGTGTGTTTTTCAGTGTTATTAAATATTAATTTTTTCTTTGGTTTTTCACACTACTTAAGTGTTATTTTTCTCTCTTTACTTCCTCTGCTCCTGTATAGCTCCTCCATAGTTAAAGTTCCTCCTTTTACCAATTTCTCCCTTGATAACACCAGTCTCCTACTGTCCCCCTCCCTCAAACTTCTTCCCCTTTACCCCCACTGTTCCTTTCCATTTTCCTGGTTCATGTGGTTACATCAGAATATATACTCACATTTAAGGATTTGGAGCTAGGATCCACAAATGAGAGAGCATGCATCATTTTTTTTTTTCCTGAGTCCGTTACTTCACTTAGTATAACAGTTTCTAGTTCCATCCATTTACTTGCAAATTTTATGATTTTATTTTTCTTTGCTTCTGAATATAACTACACTGTGCAAATGTACCACATTTCATTATTCATTCAGCAATTGAGGGACATTTAGGTTGCTTTCATTTCTTAGATATTGTAACAAAAGCATCAACAAACATGGTTGAGCAACTAACTATCTCTGTTGTAGAATATTGAGTCCTTGCCAAGGGGTTGTATAGCCAGATCATATAGTAGAGCTATTGTTTTCTCCAGGAGATGCCATTCATTCTTAAGGACATAGTCAACAACTAGTCTGAAATTCAAAATCACAGGTAGATCTAGAATTGCGGATGAAAGGAGCAAATTAAGCTGTGGGTTTAGATTGACTCAACAGATGAAATAACATAGAGCTCAGGTAAAGGATACCTAAGGCTGTACCTCACCTGTAGGGGGAAATCTATGTGGAACCTTGAAATATTAGCAATGTATCAGCAGACAGTTGTCAGAAAAGACGTTGCTGGCAAAATGCAGGAAATATTCAAGGAATAGAAAATTATTGTCTGAGAATTGCGTAAGCTATATAGAGTTACATTCAAACACACTGGTGTTAAGGCAGATTGAAGGATAATGCCATGTTGAGATTTTTAACTATTTTAACTATTTTCACACGCACTGATTGGCTATTATGTGTTCTAGTTAGCTTCTATTGCTGTGATAAAACACTAACCAAAACTAACATGGGTAAGAAGGATTTATTTTATCTTACATCCCCAGGTGATAGTTCATCTTGGAGGACAGTTAGCAAGAACTCAGAGCAGGAACCTGGAAGCAGGAGTGAAGCAGAGACTCTGGCCTGTGCTCAGCCTGCTTTCTCATTCAACTACTCAAGACCACTTGCCCAGAGGTGGCAGCATCCAAGATGGGCTGGGCCCTGCCATATCATTCAACTGTCAAGAAAATGCCTCACAGACATGGTCACGGGACAATCCAGTGGAGGAAATTTCTCAACTGAGGTTCCCTCTACACAGGTGTGTCAAGTTGACAACTGAAGCTATCCAGCACATATAGAAAACCTAAAACATACATAAAATGAAAGAATGAAAGGCAAAAAGGGAAACACTGAAGAATCCTAAGCTACAAAAGAACTGTATAGCAGTAGAAAAAGAGAAAAGAAAAGATGACGCTAAGGGACAGATGAGAGCATGCTGGAACAAAGGAGAAGAGCTCCAGCACTTGATGCCTAGAATCCAAGGCCCTGGCCCAGTGCACCTCTGAACCTGGGCATTACCAGTATTAGTCTCTGATGTCCTTGGCCATATACAGTGTCTATTAGCACAAATTGTGAGAAATGGCCATCATACTCCTCCCCTTCCTTACCCAAGGCTCTCGTCTGACTGATATAAATGTAAGCTTATAAACACTGTAGCTCATATGAAGTTGAAGTTCCTCTTATCATTACTGAACAGAACAGACCATGTCAGAAAGAGCAAATCTGAAGATCGTTTTTGGCTCCTTTTCCACAGGTTCCTAATCCAACATTCAACAAAACACAGAAGTTTCTCAAGAGATACCTAAATAGCAGCCTGTTCTTCCTTCTTGGGAAAGAAAGCTCATAAAAAGAAAAATGAAAATACTCAAGCCTACTCCAGCTAGGCAAAGATCAGCATTGCCTCTATTTTGAGTGAAACCCTGACATAGCAAGAAAAATTCATCAGCAGATTTTACCTATTTCCTATGGAGTCTCCATTCCTGCCACTTCAGCTGAGGGCCTGGATCATCCATGCCATTCCTATGCCCAGTGCTGAGCCCTCTAGAACACAGTTTACTGGGGACTGCTTGGCCTGTACCCTCATATATGGCCTAACCCCATGATTCTGTCCTGCTGGATTTCAGGGAACCAAAGCTGTGGTTTTTTAATCTATAAATTTAAATAATCCCCAAACTTTATTCACTTGAGTTAATTGTTTTCTAAACTTATTCTCTTTGGGTAAAACCCAGAAAAGTAGAATTTTGCTGAACTGAATGTTCTGAATTCATAACACCTTTTTAACCAAAGAAATGCTAAGATACATAAAATGCTGAACTTTTCTCATAGTATGCAACAGATTCAGCAAAACTGTAGATAAGACTTAACTGTGCAGTATGTAAAACAAGATACGGCTCATGTGTAGCACAGAAAGCTTCTCCAACTCTTGTTTTTCATTCTTGTGGTTGTAAGATAATGGGTCCCCATTGCATAACCTGGAAAGTCAAAACAAACCTTGAGCTGAAATGGGAACGCAAATGCATGACACAGACCTCCTTCTTAATGCAGAGACTGGTTTGCTAAATTACTTTTCTCAAGAATGATTAATAGTCCACAACATTTAAAAAACTATAAAACATTATATGGTTACCAGAATAAGCATTACTCTCATTCGCTAAATTCTTAGTACATTTTTATTAAAAGTCCAAGATTTATTAGAGGAAGCACTGAGGCACACAAGCCGAAGATTCAAGTCCTAGTTCCACTAAGGCGCTCTCGGGACACTAAGAAATCAAACAGACTCCACAAGCCTCTGAGAGGTCACTGTTAGGGATGTTCTTTGCTTTGGCAGTGAGATGTGCTGACTCACCTGACTACAAGAGGAAACTGGGAGACAATTCACACCCATGGCCTTAAATACTAAGAGCCAGATGATCAGCCCCCTTTAGTGTTTATACCAGTGTGAAAAAGTCCGTGCAAGCCCAAATTGTTGGGGTCAGAACCCTTTTGACTCAAAACAGTGTTGGTCATCTTTAGGGTCACTTCCTGTCCTGACATAAAATAATTGTGAACGTGCTTTCTTCTGAAGCATTACTCAGCACTTAAATCTTTATCTTGAAATCTTGACTTGAAATTTTGCTGGAAACAGCTGATCTAGTCTTGTTTGCTAGCATATAATCAGCCTTACATTTCACATGAATTCTTTGTCTGCAAATGAATCAATCAGGTATTTCTGATCACAGCATCCTGGACATCCTCTATAGGCTGCAGGTTCACATTTCTCCTAACAAGTTACTCTATAACAACCTTTTCTATTTGTAACCTGAATGAAATATATTCTAACTTGTAAACCAAAATCTCAAACACCAGGGAATTAATACTAATAGCATCTCTATCTGGTAACAGAGTCAGAATCCTCAGGTCAAAATACAACACTAAGAGGCCTTTAGGACTGTGGGTTGCAGTGTTCTTAGAAACAGATGGATGAGGACAGAATCAAGTGGATTTCTGAGTACTTCTAAGTACCAGGAAATGAGCTTGAATTTTTGCACATGAAATGACATTAAATCCTCAAAACTCTGCAAGGAATACATACCATACTTCATGGCAAAATACATATCACAGGCTACTTGTCAAAAGTTTTATAGGTAATGAGATTATGCTTATTAGTAGAAATCAGAAATCTTTGTGGTATCTACTCAACACACAGACTCTTTGGAATTTAGTAGTGTTAGCCAGGCTGGTATTAGACAAACATAAAACTGGGAGAAGTGTGCTCATACACTAGATATGTGTGGTAAGTATGTATGTGTATATGTAAGTCCGTGTGTGTGTATCCTTATTATTTTGGATTATTGTGCTGCAAACTTACTATTCTCTTTATCTTTAGTTACTGGTGGAAAATTGCTGACTATTAACAAATAATCTGATATTTCATAGTTTATTTGGGTCCATTTTCCATAAGCCAATTTGTGCTTCAGATGCTTGACCTTGTGAGAAATTGCTGAATTTTAATGTATTAAAATTCTTATTGTTTACTCCCATTTTCAGCTCTCTGTGTGGTACATATATTCCCTGAAGGTTGGATTCCTGTGTGGTCCATATACCCCTGAAGGTCAGGTCTTGGACATTAACATTGTAACTATCCCACATAGACACTTACAAAAATGAGCCAAACATAAAAATAAGCAAATAATTCTTATGTTTAATTGCACTAACTTCTCAGTGGCCTTTTCCATCTATTTTCTTGTCATTTTCCCCACAAATCCCAGAGAGATAAAAATAAACTTCTAATCAAAAGACATGTCCTGTCCAATTTAACCTGTAGTTTAATTAAAACTGAAGTGTTATTCATGCAAATGACCTTGGCACATGTTCCAAATATAGTATTTATTTTGAGAAAAATGCCATTGGACTTCTAATTTTGAGCAGCTCACAAACTCTCAAATACCAAATTCACCAGAAGTCCACCAATCACCTAGACATTAGCTGTGGGATTGTGCATGAAGGCTTTTGGGTTGGCAGTACTCTTGAAGTGAACATGTATTTTTTTCCCTACACGACAGAGCCTCACTTGGCTCGGTTTTCAAAATCATGTGAGTCTTGTTCAAATCCAGGGCACTCATCTCCCAGTGAGTCCCTTCTTAGTAGTGGGAATAAGTAATGCTGGTGACATGTTATTCCATCTAGTACTGCAGTGATTTCCCCATACCATGTCATAGCTACTTCATGGTCTACTTACTAATCAGACTGGAAGTCCTCAAAGTGCAACCGGGGGATCCTCTGGATCCCTGAAACTCTTTCAGAAAGTGTTTACAGTCAAAACTATTATTACGTTAATAATAAAATTGTAATACTAAGGCATGGTTTGTTTTTTTAAAATCTCATTATCCTAAGATGGTACAGTGAATTTTTTCCTTAGGCTTCGACATACAACAGAACACATGGCTATTACACAAGACTGCCTTCCTCAAGTTTCCATCATGGATGGAGGAGGGACCCATGCGGCACCATCCCTCCCTGACTGGTAATGCTAGCTGGAGGAGTGGGTATCATTTTCTCTAATGGTGGTGAGAAGTAGGGGTTGGAGGGAAGAGAAAAGGGGGGTACGTAGAGGAATGCAGGTTAAATATAATCACAATGCGTTATATGTGCATGAAACTCTCAAAAACTAAATATTTTAACAACAAAGAAAGCAGAAGCTGACATAAAACTCCAGCTGTCTTCTCCTCAGGCATGCAACATTGAGATTGAAACAGATGCAAAACAATGCCAGTGCTCAGGAATTTTATTCTAATTATGGAAAACACAGTTATTTTTATAAGATGTTACTTATGTTAATGTGATGGGTTTGTTACTGTCATCTTAATAAATTCTAAATTTAAAATATTTT